>NC_063336.1:76513055-76662293 GCF_021869965.1 Rhincodon typus | reverse complement strand
AGGGTCCAGGCCCGAAACGTCAGCCTTCCTACTCCTCTGATGCTGCTTGGCCTGCTGTGTTCATCCAGCTCTATACCTTGTTATCTTGGATAAATTGGGTTTGTTTTCACTGGAATGCAGGAGGTTGTGAGGTGACCTGATAGAAGTTTATAAGATTTTGAATGGCATAGATAGCGTGGAAAGTATGAGGCTTTTTTTCCCAGGTTGAAGGGGTCAATTACTAGGGGATACGAGTTCAAGGTATGAGTGGAGGGAAGTTGAAAAGAGATATGTGAGGCACATTTTTCACACAAAGGATGGTCAATGCCTGGAATGTGCTGCCAGAGGTGTTGGTGGAAGCAAAGATAATAGCAACATTCAAGAAGCACCTGGACAAATATATGAATATGAAGGGAATAGAACGATACAGTTCTTGGAAGTGAAGACAGTTTTAATATGGAATGGCAAAATGTGTTGGTGCAGACTTGAAGGGCTGAGGGGCCTGTTCCTGAGCTGTATTGTTCTTTGTTCTTTATTCTAGATGTTGAAGGCATCAAAGGACATGGGAAGAAAGCAGGAATATGATATTGAGGTAGACATTGAGCCATGATCACACTGAGTGGTCGAGCAGGCTCAAAAGACTGAATGGCCCCTTGCTGCTCCTAGTTTCTCTGTTTCTAAATTAACATCAAGCTGGAGACTACTGGCTATACGATACCTAAAACTGATGTCCCACTATTGTGGAGATCTTTAAATTTGTCCTGGTCAAGGAAGATTTTTTCAATTATCTTCTTCAATTGTTTAAACAAGGGAGTCTTTCTCTCTTGCTGTTTTCTTACCATTTTGGTACTTCATGAAGGTGGTCATTCAGAGTAATGATAACCTTAAGGTAGGAAGGCTGATCTCCACAATAGATTGAAGTCGCCAACAGGAAGGAATGATATTCTTAGAGACAGAGAAGGCTGCAGATGTATTTGGAGGTCATGAGCTAGAGAAAAAGGAAGGCAATTGTCTACAGCCAACTTTGGAGATAAACAATAGCAAAATTGGCCTTGGAAAGAAAAGAACATGAGGGAAGAAGATCTGTTAATTGGGCACATTGCCCTGCACTCGTGTCGTTTGGGATTTAATGGCATAATAAAGCATGCCTCGCAAGGAGTATTGCAACAAACTGTAAAATGCCGGTTGGAGACAATTCAGTGTCACCTTGACAACCATCTCAAAGTCCCTTATTGTCATTCTTGTAAAAAGAGAAGTCACTTTTTTGTCTGAAGCTTGGAATAACAGGGAGGAAGCTTTCTGGCACTGTTGGTTAGCTTCCCAGGGCAAAAAAAAAAATTCGTTCTCTGCTGCTATAGCGTTTTTCAAAGGTTTTTAATTTGATTCTGGCTTCTTGAACTTTTCATTTCAGTCCATCCCAGTAGTCTAAGTTATTCCATCTACAATAACTCAGTAACTTCTAAATGTTCCCGTGATACATGACCAGTCAAAATGCTGCAAGCAATTCCCTTTTCCTCTCTCTCTTTGCCAGAAGCCAAAATGTTTCTGCCAGCAGTTTAAGAATTATCACTTTACTCCAGCCTGCCTCACTCATAAAGAGAAAGGATTTTTCCTTCAAACCTCTTAGCCAAACTGCTTCAAAATATTGACTGTGAATCCAGCTTTATCTGTGAGTCAGAAGCAGTTGCTTCATCAATACAGCAATCCTTTGGCTAACCATAAGTGGTTAATTGGAAGGCTGACTTCATGAATTCCAAGGATCTTGTGCAGAAGACAATATACCTCACTTGCTGGATATCTGAAATCAAAATAGGCAGTGCTGCAGACACTCAGCACGACAGGCAAATTCTGAGCAAGTGCTGAGTGAATGGTTTGGATTTTATGGGGCTGTGTATTCTTCGAACTGAAAAGTCACAGTCACATCACTTCCTCCATAGCCAATTACACTCAGCTGGGCATCCAATAGTTCAACTCCGGAGAAGCAGGTCCTGCCTTAGACAGCTGCCAGCCAATTGGATTGGCCAGTGTCCCTGTAAAATTTCTTAATTCAGAGGGTAGTGAATCTGTGGAATTCTTTACTTCAGAGTGCTATTAAGACTGGATCCTTAAGTCTGTGGTTGACAGATTTTTAATCTGTAAAGGAATCAAGGTTATGAGGATTAGGCAGGAAAGTGGAATTGAGAACTATCTTGAGGGAGTTGGGTAGAGAAGCAAAGAGACTTATGGAGGGAATGAAAGGCTTAGGGCCAAACAGCTGAAATCATGGCCATGCAATGCACAGCAGTTAAAACAAGGATGCTCAAGAGGATGGAATTGCCGAAGCTGAAAGTCCCCAGAGGGCTGGGGTGCTGATATCAATGGTGAAGCTACCCTTTAAAACATCATTAGAATATTAAAATGAAGGTGTTGCTGAACTGAAGCCAGTGTCGATCAGTGGCTCTATTTGAGCGATGTTTAGTGTAGTAGCAGAGGTCAGATTATTGACCAGGAAAGAGACTGAGAATTATTTAAAATGGCTGCAAATATTTAACCTTTAACCAGTTAATTGAACTCCTTAAGATGGAATCTACTGCTCAACAATAGTAAGCTCTCAAGTATTTATCGTTTCTTTTGGATTGCTCAGATCTTCCACAGAAGGTCACAGAGTTTCGTTAAACCAAAAGTGATGCTCTTACTCCAGGTTACTCTTGTCCTATTTTTGTATTTATATTTAGCATAAATGGTAAAGTGAAAAAGAAGCTACTGACTCAGGAAATATTGTGTAATTGTTTGATGGAGGGAAGGATATAGAAAAATACAGCAGGGACACTTACATGTATCTCAGCAGTTTGGATAATAGTGCGAAATCTGGTAGAATCATGTATGGAGTCAAGTGAAATGCTTTCAATGTTGGGACTAACTCTGCATTTTTTTTTCAACTAAGGTCTGGAAGTCAGGATGAGTTTCTCGCTAGGCAGAAGCGACTTGTCTGTTAAGGGAATCATGTTTATTAATGACCTCATTAACCACACATCATGGCTCAATAATATGCAACTTACTACTTTCCACCACAAACAAACTCAACGTTGACAATTTTTGACTTGGAAGTCAGAGCGGGCACAGGTGACATCAGCTAAACACTTGGTCCAAAGGACCTCCATGTTGGAAAGTAGGCACTGACATCTCAGGCAAGTCGGTGCACCACCATGAACACACCACATCCACAATCATTGGCATCCAATGTAGCTTTCATGGCACATTCCTGATTCAGTTACAGAACACTTCTGCACTTCGATGCTGTATCTTGAGCTGCACCAGCAACAATCATTGCAATGCTGTCGCAAGGACACTGTTCATTCAAGGACACACACACAGCTCATAGACTGGAACAGGCTGCAACTCCACTCGCTGTCATAGTGCTCACTTACTCTGAGCGCACTTCGATGCTCATAGCATCCCTGCCTTGCTTCACATTGCCTTTTAGCACCTCTCCCCTCATCCAGAGGTACGAGGATCACATGCTTCTATCCTACCTTGCCATTTGGCACAGATACAAAGTGAGAAAGTCAGCAGTGAGCAGTCAGGTCAGGTGAGGTAGGCTTTGCTCAGGGGTTCTCAGCTCAGTAAGTAAAGGGCAGCTCCCAACGTCAATCCAAGGGCTTGGATACGGTCAGTTAGCTGCTCTAGGTGGTCAGAGTCGGGATCCTTGCAACATAACAAGTGAGAAGTCAAATCTTTACTTTTTCTACCTTATTGTGGACGGTTTTCCTCCTGGAATGAGAGGTAGGTATTACAAGAGATAAAAGTGGGTGGCAAAACTATTGTTATTGGTCCAGGTGGGGAGGTGTCCCAAGTGATCAAGTAGGCAGCGCAGAAGCCATGCAGGATTAGTGGTCAGGGGTTGGAATGAGTGAGGAAAGATGCTGCAGGTAAAAGTAAGAGAATGGTAAAGCTTGAACCTTGGTGAGATGAGGGTACAGTAGCAGAGATGGAGTGAGTGTGAGATAACAGAGAGAAGATGGCAGCCCTTATGCTGTCAGTGCAGATAAGGTCATTGACTTTCTTCTGGTAGTACTGAGCATTCATCCACATTTCTGAGATTACATTAATCTAAGTGACAAGCTCGGGCCATGGTTTGGTGTTGCAGCTTCCTTTGCCAAACCTGGGGGAAGAGGCAATCCTGCCTATGCATCACCCCATTCAGCAGGAGTTCCAGGTTCTTGCCTGCAAAGCAGGTGACAAATCCTTCCGCCATCCTTAACTTCTAACCTACATACGATTCCAGACACCACAGCAATGTGATTGACTCTTAACTGAAATGGCCCAGCAAGTCACTCAGTTCAAGGGCAGTTAGGGATGGTACGGCAGCGATGCCCACATCCTATGATTGAACGCTTTTTAAAAGTTAGAAATGCATGGACAAAAACTGCCACAGAAGATGCACTGTAAACAGAGTGTGAGAAATTTTCCCCCATTTAATGGTAATGACCTTGTACCTGCATAGAGGTTCCTGTTGAAATAAGGGTAGGACTGGCAGCTTAGCGTTCCCGTGTTTAGATGTTTCAGGCAAGATAGAGAAGGATGTAAAAGGAGTGGGAGAGTTGCATCACTAATGAAGGAGAATGTCACAGCTATATTAAGAGAGAACAACATGGAAGGCTCATTCAGTGAGGCCATATAGAAAGAACTTAAGAATGGGAAAGTGCAATGATGGGAATTCCCAGCGCAGAATGTCAAATAATTGGGAGGCATAGATTAAGGTGAGAGGGGAAAAATTTAAAGGAGATTTGTGAGGAAAATTTTTTTACATGGAGTGTTAGAGACACCTGAAAGGTCTGACGGTGAGGTGGTAGAAGAAGATACAATACTGGTGTTGAGATAGACACATGAACAGGTAGGGAATAGAGGAATACAAATCATTTGCAGGCAGATGGGATTAGTTTAGTATGGTATCATGATTGACTGCAGTACAGAAAGAGTTAACATGCTTTGGGAAACATTTTAGGGAAGAATCCCTAAGTAAGTTCTTCAAAGGCACTTGCTTTTTCACTAGCATTTAAGCTCATATGCCCGTATTTATCATTTTGCTTTTAATATCATTGGCCTAGAAGATAGATCTATAGCAGTGTTATTAATTACCTGCAATAATAAGTAACTCACTGAGCAACTCAGTCAAAATGCAATGTTGAATATATTCTGTACCAATTAGACTAGCTGCAGACAAATCAATAGTGTGTCTAAATATCATAAATGGCAAGAGGAGTAAGATAACTCAGTAAACATTGTTGGATTAGCATGATATCCTTCTGTAGGCATTCATACTGCAGCCCACACCACTCACAATATTGCTTTCAGAGCATTGGAACAAATTTAATTGCTAGGTTCCTCAGTCTTTTATGGCAACACCACCATCCACCAAATCTTGTTGTAATGAATAACTCAGGCTCAAAACAAGTGCAAAACACTGTGAATGCTGGAAATTTGAAATAAAAATAGAAAATGCTGCAGGCACTCGGCAAATCAGGTGGCATCTCTGCAGTGATAAATAAACTTGATGCCCTTCATTAGAAATAGAAATTACCAGTAGTTATTAAAGAGATTAGTTACTACTATTCATTTTAAAGTACAGAACAAGGAAAGCACAGGCCTCGAGGATATTTTACACATGACTATATGAAACAGGAGCAGAAGTAGGCCATTCAGCTCCTTCACCCTGCTTCACCATTCAACCAGACCACAGCTGATCTTCTAAATCAAAACTATTTTCTTGCACTATCTCTGATCCTTTTATATTTTTAATATCCGGAAATCTATCAATCGTACCTCAGGACTGAGCCCCCATAACCTTCTGGAGTAAAGAATTCCAAAGATTCACTGAGTGAAGAAATTTTTCCTCATCTCAGTTAAGTGGCTTGCCGTTTATTTTGAGACTGCGTTCCCTTTTTTAGAACCTTCCAATCAGGGGAATCATCCTTTGTTACACCTCCTGTGGAAGCATCTTTTCTTTCTTTTCTTCTTACATGATCATTTCCTTGACTCATTACTATCTGACCCCACTTTGTCATGTAAACTTTTCTGCCTTATTTTCTTTCATTTGATTCATTTACCTTCCTTCTGTGTGTATCCATACTCGCTTAAAGCTTGTTAGATCTCAAATAGCATCCAGTTGTGGTAAAAGATCAGCAACTTTAAACATTTGTCTGGATTTTAATGCCATCCTGAGGGTGGATTGGCAGATGAGAGGAGCTTCAAATATAATTCAATGAGCATCAGTCCTGCACTTATTTGCTGCCACTGCCACAAATTTACAGTGGACAGTGGGGGACGGGGTGTTATTGGGAGCAATATTTACCTGTTGGACAGCTGAGGCCCTTACACTGCCACTTGACCATTTAAGGAATTCTTTCTACTCCAGCTATATTTTGCCCCATGTCACATCAAAGTGAGAAACCCAGAAGCCTCTTTGAATTAGGCTGCTGGCAGACAAAGTTTGTTTATCTCCTTAGGGAGTTCCAAAAGTTTCCTCCCTCCATGTTTCCTCTCACCCCACCTGGAAATTCTGCCCAAAATCTTCACAGATGCAGAACAACCCACATCGCCTCTTTTTAAATCATGGGATGGGCATACTCTGTAACAGCCCAATGCAAATTGGGAGCATCCATCTTCTTAGAAAGCATTCACGATGTGATTCCACCAGGTTTAAAACCATTTTGGTCCACATTCACAGTATGATGAACAGGTGTTCAACAGCTCACATTGAACATTCCATTCCATGTTGCTGTCAGTAAATAACTCAGTGAGAAGAAAGAAACATAGCATGCAGCCTCTACCAAGATCATATAATTGAGAGTTTTAAAGTTGTCGGCAATGCAACAGTAATTCAGTCTTGTGGTGCAGTGGTAGTGTTGCTGCCTCTGGGCTTCTAGTTCGAGTTCCACCTCAGGACGTGATGTCTATGGAAGAGCATCATTACATTTCCAAGCACATTGATTTAAAAGAAAATCACTTGCAGAATTTTCACAGTTGTCATTGATATTTCAGACTGGGATGGAGCTAATTTAAAAGTGCTGCATTTTGCAACTTTCAGGCTTTTACACTTCACAGGGTGAATCCCTGTGATTGGTTTGTAAGTTTTTCTTTATTCTTGTATGGTATCTGGACATTACTAGCAAGGTAGGACCTCTAACTAGCCTCACAGTGAGTGACTCTGTATGGCCATTTCAGAGGGTAGTTAAAAGTTAACCACATTGCTGTGGGCCTGGAGACACATGAAGGCTAAACCAGGTAAGGCTGGCAGACTTCCTTTCCTCAAGAGTATTATGTGTATTAGATGAATTTTTACAACAAACAACAATCAGTTATATGATAACAACGGTTACATAATAACAATGGTTATTAGACTATTTGTTATTGAATTTTAATTTGAATTCAAATTTCACCACTTATTGTATCCCTAGAACATTACAAACTGAAAAAACTGACATGGAGGAAGCACCGTGAAGGGGTATAATTCTTCAAGAACACCCATTGGCAAAAGGAAGTATGGAAAAGGAACCAGAGAAAGGAATGCCAATGATTTTAAGGCCAAGGACGAATTCCACCTTCCAGAAACAGCTGCCAAACATGTGGTCGGAAATGCAGTTCTAGGATTGAGCTCATCGACCACATAAGGATCCACAGAACCCATGACCAGTGACATCGAATTTCCTAGATGGACCACCATAATCATTAGCAAGTGATTGCCAATGACAGTGAAATGATTGGCCTGGATTACCTAAATTAATAGCCCGTTGACATTGCCACTATGCCACCATCTCCCCTCATCAACCTGATGTTCTTCTGGATCATTATCATCTCTCACTCTCATCTCTGTACAAAGGAACAATACTTTACCTTGGTCTATTGAAATTGAGCATAACAATCCACCTAACCTGCACGTCTTTGGATTATGGAAGGAAACTGGCATGCCGGGAGGATACACATAGACAGTTGCCAAAGGCTGGGATTAAACCTGGGTTCCTGGCACTGTGAGGCAGCAGTGCTAACCACTGTGTCACCATGTCACTCTGCCAAAAAAGGCCATTCAGTCCATTGTTCTTATTCTGGCTCTTTCAAAGAGATGCCCAATTCGTTCCACTCACCCACTTTTTGTCAATCACCCTGAAAATGTTTCTTTTTAAATACTTATCTAATGCCCTATTGAAAGTATGAATGAATTTATTTCCTTCGTCCTGTCAGACATTGCATTCCATATTGTAAGAACTGAGTGCATGAAAACATCTCTCTTCAGCCTTAGATATTTGCCTTTTACTTTCAATCTCTGTCCTCTGGTTATTGACTTTCTTAATAGTGGAAACAATTTGTCTTTTTCTATTCTAGCCAGATCCCACCTTTATGAAAACTCTCCTTATTCCAAGGTCCAAGGAAAACAAGCCCAGCTTCTCTAGACTCTAGTCTAGTAACCTGAAATCCATCATGTCTGCTCCCATTCTAGCAAATCTCCCCTTTACCATCTCCAAAACCTTATGTGTCCTTTCCAAAGATTTGTCTTCATCTTGGAGAATGCCACTCTTGCTGAGGACTAACCAATGATTTACAAAGCCTTAATGTCACTTCCTTGGTATAATATGTAGTGTAAATAAATTAACTATAAATAGCTCTGTCCACCGGTATATAAGTTACAGTCTGGAAGGAGTCAGTCAGTTGCTGTTAGTGGTTATCAATTCTAAAGTCTACAGCCATGCAGTACAAGTCCAGTTACTATTTCTTAGGAGATAATAATTTCTCTTATCTAGTGTTAATGTAGTTAAACCGTTTTAACCTAATTTGTTACCTTATTATTATATAATTAATTACTTCTTGTCCCTCTTGTATTTGTTCCTTCTGCTGCAGACTTATTAGGAGTTAATTCATCAGCACTTAATCCTTCAGGGAAAGTGACGGCCTAATGGAGCAAATCCAGAGACCCAGGTACTGTTCTGGGGATTTGGGTTTGAACCTTGTCATGGCAGATGGTGGAATTTGAATATTTTTTAAATCTGAAGTTAATCATCGAATGGCGACCATGAATCAATTGTCTGGGAAAGAAAAATTATTCATCCAGTTTCACTAATGCCCTTTAGGGAAGCATACTGTTTTCTTACCTGGTCTAGCCCACGACAATACACCTGGGATGGGCAATAAATGCTTGCCTAGCCAATGATGCCCACATTCCATGGGTGAATAAAAAAAGATAAGGAAGCAAAGTAGAACCTTTCACTCTTCACTTCTGTACCTCTTGCACTCAGATCTCTGGTGTCATATCTGAGAACAGGGGTGCCCACTCCTTCAGTTCCTGAGTCATCCTGTTAAGCGTCAACCAGTAGGGAGTTGGTTAGCACAGTTTGCTGGATGGCTAATATGTGATCCAGAGAGATGCCTACAATGTGGGTTCAATTTCTGCACTTGCTAGGGTTACCGTGGAAGATTCTCTTTCTCAATATCTTCTCTTGCCTGAGGTGTGGTAGCCCTCAGGTTAAACCATCATCAGTTATCTCCCTCCCTTTAATGAGACAGCAGGATATGGTGACTTAACCTTATGTCAGCTAGTGTGCTCCTCACCTTCAAATGGTGGCATTAAGACCATATGAACTTCTCCACAAAAATTGGATCTAGTCAGCATTTGCATACCAAACCTGCAGGTCATTGTTGTAGTACCCCCAGGCAAAATAATTCCATGAATTAGGACCAAACATATGCATTAAATCTAGCCTTTCGAAAAGAAGAGTTTTAGCAGCAGATAACTGCTTCAGCACTTGTTTCTACCCTCTAGCCATAATAACTCCTTTTGTATCTGTTTATAAAGATTTTATGCTTTGCTAACTCATCCTATCATGTTAAAAATGTGTGAATGTGAAACCCCCAGGTCAGATACACAGCAGCATTGAGAAAACCAGGATTAAAAACGCAAAGCAGATCCTGTTAAAGGCTAGCCAATAGACTATTGATATAGGATTCTTCAGCTTCCTGCTGAAAAAGAAATGCATTCTAAATATAAAAAAATTCATAACAAAGAATAGATTTAAAATCCTGCTATGTGATATCTGTACCAACTTCCCATTTCCATTAGTTTAATCTCTCAGAATTAGTTTCTCTTTCCCCAATCATCTTCAATAAATATATGAGGATGCTCTGGACTACAATTCAAGAAGGAATGGCCCTCTCGGCACATGGCAGTATTCCATAAGAGAGTCATAGTGAGCAGCTGACAAAGTTGTTCAACCTTGCAGACACACCAAGGGAATGTTGTAAGGTGTAAAACATGAAACACAGAGGTTCCAACTAACAGTATCATCACAGTACAGTTTTTGAACCCTAAGTAAGCAGCAAGCTTATTTATGTCAAAAGGCTCACTGTGAAAAGTTTGATTTACTTGAAAGTGGCTTCAGCTGCAAACAAGTGTCACACTGAGTTTAATTTCAAAAGTACTCATTCCGTTTTGCTCATTTAAGTAAGTTTTATGTGGATAGTGAAATGTAGCATTGTTGCAATGTTACTAGTCTAGTCACTCAAAAGCCTGGATCAATTCACTTGAGATGTGAGTGTAAATTCCATCATTGTGGCTGGAATTTAAATATAACTAATTAATAAATAAAAATTAAAATGTGTAGGAAAAGGGTTAATAAACTGGTTACAAATTCAGAACAGTGTTTCTTATTGCGAAACCAGATGAGTGTGATACGTGATAATTCAGCACACTTTCCAAAGTGCATCACCTCACACTTATCTCTATTAAGCTCCATTATCTATAGCCTTGCACTTGACTCCCTGCTGTTGAGGATTTCATCCCCATGCCAATCTAGTTTAAACCCTCCCCAAGTTCCCAAGTTTTCATGTCTTTCTCAATGGTGAACACAGAGGAGAAATATTCATTGAGGACCTCACCCATCTTCTGTGGTTACACACATAAATGTCAATTTTGGAACTTGAAGTGTCCTATTCTGTCTCTAGTTATTCTTTTTCCTTTAATATGTAAAATCCTATCTGATTCACTCATGTATTTTAGGGAAGGAAACCTGCCATCCTCACCTGATCTGACCTACATGTGACTTCAAACCCAAAGCAATGTGGTTAACCTATAATAGCCCACTAAAAAGGCCCAGCAAACCATTGCATTGTAGCTAGCTCAAGATCTGCTATTGAAGGTACATAAAGGATGGTCTATAACTGCTGGCTTGAAGGTAATATTCATATTCCAAGAATGAATACTTTAAAAGTATGAAGACAGATATTCTGAAGCATATGCTGAAAATGCACAGCAGGCTAGTCAACATATGGAAGAAAAAGATAGATTTAACACTTATAAATGCATATTTAACTGTCTAGCCATATAATTTTAACTAGCTTAGAGCTTTGTTGTCGATGACACACCAATTGCCTGGGCTATCAGTGAGCTTAGCAAGTGAACATGATTCAGTGATTTTGGTTTGTGTTTTCCACAAGGGTATTTGTTGCTGTTATGAAGTTCTAGTGAAGATCTGACCAGTGAGCCTGTCCAGTTTGAAAGTGGATGAGAAGTCCTCTTATATAGTATGGCCAGTTAATCCCACGCAGACAGCGTTTAAGGCGGGAGATGATGTCCTAATTTATTGCAGCATCTGTTTCCCATTGTTTACACCAGTGAGTTAATAAGGAGAAGGTTTACTAGACATATACCTGGAATAGGCAGGTTGCCTTAGAAGGAAAGTTTGCATAGGCTACGGTTGTATTCACTGTAGTTTAGAAGAGTAAGGAGTGACTTGGTTGAAACATAGAGAGTCTTGAAGGGATGAGGGTAGATGTGGAAAAGTCAAGAATTAGTTGTCACTGTTTAAAAATGAGGGGTTGTCCGTTTCAGACAGGGATGAGAGAATTTTTTTTCTCTTTCAGAGGATTGTAAGCCTTTGGAACGGTCTTCCTGAAAAGATAGTGGACGGAGAGTCTTTGAAGATTTTCAAGGCAAAGGTAGATGGATTCTTGATAAGAAAGCGGGTGAAAGGTTATCGGGGTAGGCAGGGTAGTGGAGTAACTAAATCAGTTGTGATCTTGCTGAATGGTGTAGCAGGCTTGAAGACCTATGTGATTGATTCATGCTCCTAATTTGTATATTCATATGTAACTTTAAGAAGCTTTCATCATAGTTCCCTCTCTATTGACAAAATATGAGTACTGACCCAACATATAAGCCCAAATCTTGGATTGCAAAGGATTTTCTTATGCATTTACACTCAGAACGGATGGAGTCACTTGCTCATGTGCAAAAAAAAACAAGCATTCTCCAGGTCCTTTGTACTGAATGTAAGAACTGCTGTAAAGAAAATGAGCTTGCCAGAGACCTCCTGCTCTCTGTTCTCCCTATCCCTTGGCATCCCCATATTAGTCAGCTCCATTTGTTTTTTGAAGTCATTACATTTGTGTCAATTATACTGTCAATCATTGCCCAAATTTGCTGCTGTTGATCGAATAAAATCTCTGTGCTGTTCATATTCATTAATGCTGGTTCAAAGCTCCCGGACTCCAGCCTTCTCTGCCTCTTTCCCTTCAATTCCTCTGGAATTTTGCAGAGCTGAACATGGCTAGCTCTAAAAAAAGCAGTCATACACAATGGAAGGAGTGACTGTGATCAGATAACCCATTTCAGTGATGCAGTTGAGAGATAGTTGTCAGCCAAGATATTGGGGAGAACAAGCTTGATCTTCTTCAAATAAGATCTTGGGAGGGTTGACTGGAACCTCAGTTAAACTTCTCGCCTGAACGTTGGGCCTTGCTTGGTGTTGCATTCCCTCAGTCAGCTCAAGACTCTGAACTAGTCCATGATTTTCTAGCTCTACACCTTGATGCCACAGAGCTTGAGGTAAAGGAGTTGGCCAATTGATACAGGAGCAATAGGAGGATATACATTTTTATGTAGGAAGTGCCAATGACCTGTACAGGGTTGTAGGAAAAGTAGATGTGCAATGATTTCAAAAGGAAATTGGATGGGCATTTGAGGGAAATAAACTTATAGGGCAACGGGGATGAAGAAAGGTGGGACTGCATGGTTTGCTCTGCAAATTGTTAGCTGGAAGTTGATGGGCCAAATAGTCTCTTCTATGCCAAAATGCCCCCATTTCTGGGATTTTAATCATCCTTTCACGAGGGTAGAGCAGGCAAATGGGAACATACGGTATCAGGAGAGAAACTCATTCTATTTCTATCGCCAGATGATACACCACTGTGATGGGAAAGGGTCAGCTTTACTTGGTGTAGTGAAAGGAAGCCAATCAAGTCAATTAATTGCCTTGTTTATGACATCCTGAATGGTCCCTGCCTCATTGGGAGTTTACCAGTTTCATCAAAGTAGCCATCCAGTAACTGCCCTGTGTGTGAGAGACTGATTTCCAGAAACTCATGCCTTGAGGAGATTGTTGTGGGAACGCACACTAGGTCCCAATATCAGAACTGTGTTGTGGCAGCAAAATTCTAGTCTAAGACTCCACGCTAATCTTGGAGCTTAGAACTCAGCTGTTTTTCTTCATTTTCTTTAGTGAAAGGACTGCAGGTAATTTTGGAAAATCACCGATTCTTATATTTCAATTACTATTCCCCAGCATACCCCAGTTTATATTTTTTTTGTAAATTGTTTTCAATGTGGTGTCAAAGGGACATGAGAAGAATGGGATCATCTAGTTACAAGCAGGTTTCAAGATTGACAATGAAGGATTGTCGACACTGTTGTGCTAACAAAAGTTGTCAAATGAGCCTGATGGTAAGTAATGTTTTCCACAGCCATCTGCAACCTTTAGAAACATTTGAAAGTGTTTTAATTACGAGAAAGTATAAATTACGAAGCTCAAATGAAAACTGGCAGGCGATTTGTTGGAGAGATGATTTGTTCTACTCTGCATCTAGAAAGTGATGACTAGGAAACTGTGATCTTCTTGATTAGCAGAAAATTTCATTTAGATAAACAGATTTAGGTGCTTGATTGTATTTTAAGGTTAACAGTGAATATTGCTTAAAGTTTTTAGTTGCCCTTCAGAGATACAGATAATTTCTTGAGAAGTGACAGATCTCAATCATTAAATCATCCTGTTGGAGCTGCGGCTATTCAACCAAATGTTTCACATCTATCTCAGCAAACTATTTTTCAAGTAGTCTCACCCTCCTGGAATACCGTCAAGGGCTTTCATACGACATCACCAACATCTTTGAATCTGTATACTTACTTCTCTAACAGAAAAATGATGGCTGTCTTTGCAAACTGTGTTCTTAATATTATGACAGAGTATCAGTGAGTGAGGGTATTGAATTTATCAGATTAATTCAGTCACTGGAGACGCAGTGGGTTAGGTGAACAGTGGAATTGCTCTTGAAGTATGGGGAGAACTGCAAATGTTTAATTTTACCATGTGCCCCTCTTACTGCACTTTCTCTCTTTTAAAGTGTGCCTTTTAATTGGAAAAAGAAAGGTTAGATGGTCACATTGAAACTAACATTAAAAGTCCCCCTGCAATATGTATTACATGTCACAGGTACATCTGTTATGAGGAATGAGACACCAATTATCTGTCACTGCAAGCAATGTGAGATGAGGACTTAGAATCCTAAATGTGTTAATGAAGGCCCAAGTCATTTTTTAGGCTGCAATATATGATAGTTCCTTTCTTGGACTCGTAAAAACATTCTTTATGCTGTGAAAATTAAAGACAGCTGAATTACCTACTTGTACATGAATGTATGCCAAAATCAAACAGCTGCAGTACTATAATGAGATCAGTTGAGCAGCTCTCAGTGATTCACAAAAACACAATGTCTCCTTCCATTATGGATCACCTGTCTGTCAAAAGGAGAGAAGATTTTTCTCATTCACCATCGAAGAGAAATGAGGAATTGCAATCTTCATAACCATTGATCACTCCTGTCATTAATTACTTGATTTCTGTTTTCTAACAGCTTGGAGTACTCATGTATCTCCTGATGAAAACTGAGATTACCAAAGGAACATAAACACTTCTGTTGAGGTGACTCAAAAATGTAGACTTTTTAATTCGTTATTAATCAACTCAATTCAGGTCAATTGCCCTAGCCACAATGTCCCCAGGTTAAATTATAGAGAGCAGTAAGGACAGGGTCTACCCTAAGATATTCCAGGCTGACGTAGCTAATTTCCAAACCGGGCAGTGAATTTACTCAACGATCCAATGGAAGAGCTATATTACATCCTGCTCAGCTGGTGCTGGTTTCACTCCAGGAGCATTTGTGATGGGATTGCATTTGGGAAAATGTTGACCATATACTTCAGGCTCTGAGGAGGTGACCATGGAGTCATGGATAGAGTTTAAAGGAAGAAATGATAGGTGCCTGGCCGAAAGGTATGGTAATAATGGAGATTTTAAATGGTGTCATGATTGGAAAAATCAGATGGGCAAAAACAGCTTAGGTGAAAACTTCATAGAATGTCTTCAGAACAGTTTCTTAGAGCAGGACATCTGGAGCTATCATATAACTGATATTGTGCAAGGAGATAGGATTAATTAATGACCTCGCGGTAGAGGCATGCAGTAGCAGCAATCATTATATGATTATATTTTCATTCAGTTTGAGGAAGAGAACAGTGAGTAAAAAAACTTGAGTAAGACCAGTGTTCAGAGTATAAAAGCAGAGTTAACTAAAATGAACTGGAAAAGTAGATAAAGGGACAGGTCAATAGCGATACAGTGGCAAATATTCAAGGGGATATTTGCAAATTTGCCACATAAGTACCTTCCAACAAGAAAAAAATATCTAGGGAGGGGAATCACCATCACTGGTTAACCAAAATAAATTCACCTACCATTGCAACAGGTCCACAGCAGACATTATCTCCCTAGCCCCACATTCATCCTTGGAACATTTGGACAACAAGGACACTAACATCAGAGTCCTATTTTTTGACTTTAGCTCTGCCTTCATCATCATACTTCCAACCAAACTCATCTCCAAACTCTGAGACCTACGACTCTGTTTTCCCCTCAGCAAATGTATCTTCAACTTCCTATAACATAAAATACAGGTAGTAAAGATAGGTGACAACACCTCCTCCACTTTAATCCTCAACACTGGTGCCCCACAAGGCTGAATACTCTACCCCCTACTATACTCCTTATATAGTCATGACTGTGTAGCCAAATTCTGCTCCAAAATTTACAGGTTTGTTGGTAACACCACGTTAGTGGGTAGGATCTGAAACAATGATGAGACAGAGTATAACGGTGTAAAGCCAAGAATCTCTCCCTCAACGTCAGCAAAACAAAGAAGCTGGACATCGACTTTAGGAAGCAGAGTGGAGGACACGCCCCTGTCTGTATCATTGGTGCTGAGGTGGAGATGGTCAAGAGATCCAAATTTCTAGGACCAAAAGTGTATCACCAACAATCTGTCCTGGTCCATCCACATCACACTACAGTCAAGAAAGCACACCAATGCCTCTACTTCCTCAGAGGTCTAAGGGAATTCGGCATGTCGACAATGACACTTACCAGTTTTTACAGATGCACCATAGAAAGAATCCTGTTCAGTTGCATCACAGCCTGGTATGGCAACTGCTCTGCCTAAAACCACAAGAAATCATAGGGAATTGTGAATACAGCTCTGTCCATCAAACAAACCAACCTTCCATCCATCGAAAACCAAAAGAACTGTGAATGCTGTAAATCAGGAACAAAAACAAAGTTGCTGGAAAAGCTCAGCAGGTCTCGCAGCATCTGTGGAGGAGAAAACAGAGTTAACGTTTCAGGTCCGGTGACACTTCTTCAGTTCTGAGGAAGGGTCACCGGACCCGAAACGTTAACTCTGTTCTCTCCTCCACAGATGCTGCCAGACCTGCTGAGCTTTTCCAGAAACTTTGTTTTTGTTCTTCTGTGCATTGACTTCATCTATACTTCCAGATGCCTAGGGAAGTCAGCCAACATAATCAAAGACCCCTGCCACCCCAGTTGCACTCTCCTTGGCCAGATGATACAAAAGTTTGAAAACACATACCAACAGATTCAGGAACAACTTCTTCCCTGCTGTTTTCAGACTTTTGAATGGACCTCTCATATTTTGGAGCTGATTTTGCTCTGCACCTTTTCTATAGCTGTAACATTATATTCTGCATTCTGTTCTATTACCCTGTTGTACATATGTAAGGTATGATTTGTCTGTATAGTACACAAAACAATACTTTTCACTGTATCTCGTAAATGTGACAAGAATAAATCAAGTCAAAATCAAATCAAATCAGAAAATATTAAAGATACTATCAAACTTAAATAAAAATGGATCCATATAACCCTGTATGGATGGCAGTTAAAAGATTTGACAAGGTTTATAAAGAAGCAAAAAATAAAAATAATGAAAAGATAAACATAGAGAGACATTTAGAGTATGAGAGAAAGCCAGCTAGAAACGTGGAAACATGTAATAAGAGTTTCTATAAATATTTAAAAATGAAAGCCTTTGGTATGTTAGTAAACAAGGTCACAATTTCAAAATTGTCAATAAGGGAGCTAGAAGAGAGATGGAGAGAAGTGAGGAGAGACCTCTATACTGACAAAGTCATTTGGATTTGCAATATGCTGCCTTGGAATGTTAAAGATGAATTCCATAGGTTGTTTCAAAAGAAAGCTATATATATATATATTTGAAAGTGATGTAGTTAGAAGCTATGGAGATAGAGCTGGAGAAAGGGACTAGATGCGTAAGTCCTTCTGGAGTTGGCATAGACATGTTGAGTCAAATGGTCTCCTTCTACACAACACTATGATAAAATAAACATTGGTTCAATTGAAAATCTGTTTGGGGAATTAATAATGGAAAATAAGATGTCAGATTAATTGTAGAGGTATCTTATGTCAGTCTTCACTGAAGAGGATGCAAATAACATCCTAGAAAATTGTGGTAAATCAGGAGGTGGAAAGAAGGAAGGAACTTAAGAACTTTGTAACCAACAGCAAATTGGTAATGACAAAATTGTGGGAGCTATGGTTGACAAGTCTTTTGGTCCTGATTGACTTCATTCAGGAGTCTTTAAAAAAGTGACCAGTGCGATAACTTAACACATTGATTTTAATGTTGCAAAATTACACACAGTCTTGCAGTAAAAGGACACGTGGTGAAATTCTAGGTTTTATTACATGAGAAATCCAAAATGTAACTTCTTTTTCAAAAAGGTGGAAGCTACACGCAAATTAGCTTAACATTTGCCAAAGAGAAGATTTTAAAGCTGTTCTTAAAATCATTATAACAGGATACTTAGAAAAACTAAAGGTCATATGGTAAAGTCAACATGGTTATGTAAAAGAGGAATCATGTTCAATCCATTTATTAGAGTTCTTTGAAAAAGTAACATGGTGTGGACAAAAAAAGAGCAAGCACTCTATTTAGATCTCCAAAAGGCTGTTGATAAGGCATCAAATCAAAGATTATGGAGAAAATACAAATTTGTGGTGTAGGGGCAAGATATTAGCATGGATAGGAGGTTGGCTAGCTAAGAGGAAACACAGAATCAGCATAAATGGATCTTCTTTTTAGTTGGCAACATTTAACAAGCAGTGTGCCATGGGGGATCAATGCTCCTGCTTCAAATGTTTACAATTGATATAAATTATTTGGATTAGAAGACTGAATCTATGGCTGCTAAATTTGATGTGACACAAAGATAGATAGGAATGTAAGTTTTGAAGTGGAAGTAAGAAGGCTATATAAGGATATAGATGGTTAAGTGAGTGAGCAAAGATGTCAACAAATGGAGTTTCAAGTGTAAAAAAATGTGAATTTTCTCATTTTGGCAAGAAGAATTAATAAAGCATATGATCTGAATGGTTAGAATTCCAGAGGTCTGAGATGCTAAGAGTTCTTGGTATCATAGAGGATGAATCACGAAAGATTAGTATGCAGACACAGCAAGAAATTAGGAAAGATAATGCAAAGATATTGTTCATTAGGAGGAGAATTGAATACAAAAGTGGGGAGGTTATATCTCGTTCTTCAGAGCATTGGTGAGACCACATTTGGAGAACTACATACAGTATTAATTTGTTTAAGAAAGAATGTGAATGCATAAGATGATGTTCAGGGAAAGCTTACCAGACTAATACCTGAAATGGGATATTATCTTATGAGGAAAGATTTTATAGGTTAAATTTCTGTCCACTGGAGATAGAACTGAAATGTAAAAACCTCACCAGAAGACAGACAAGTAAAATGTGACTTATTGAAATGTATGAAATCCTGACAGACCTTGACAGGTTGGATGTGGAGAGGATGTTTAAGTAGAGACTAGGCAAAAACTTTTCTGTCAAAAGGTCATGAGTCTTCGAAAGACTCTTCCTGAAAACATGCTGTAAGCAAAGTCATTAAATATTTTTAAGGCAGAAGTGGATAGATTCTTATTAAGCTGGGGGGATGAAAGACTATCATGGATGGGTGGGAACATGGAGTAATCAAATCAGTCATGATGTTATTGAACTGCCCCATAAAAACATGTATCTGATGAGTACTTGCACATTAGAGTTAAAGGTTTGGGTTTTAGCATGTCCAGGCAAGTGCAAACCACAACAATCAGTGTTACATTATTTTAGTTTAGTTTAGTACTATATCAATGATATAGCAAAGATTGGTAGAAATATGGGTTCTTCATTTAAAGATAAGACAATATGGATACAATAGAAAATAGTGGCTGTGTAGACATGCCAGAGCTGCAAGACTGCTGCTGTGTTCTGTACAAGATTGCATGGGGGTAATGCACTGACAATCGGATTGTTACCATTGTTAATGGCATTGTCAAAGTTAAGAGAAAAAGATAGTGGGTATTAATTGACATTGAGCACATATAAATAGGGGACATCTGTGATACTTGGGATGTTGGGTGATAGTTATGATACTGAGAATAAGTCAGGCCTACTAGTCCAGGCAACATCCTCAAAAATCTTCTTTGTACTTTCCAGTTTAACTATGTCTCTCCTATAACAGGGTGACCAAAACTGTACACACTACTCCAAGTGTGGCCTCACTAACGACTTATACAACTGTAAGATAATGTCCCAGACTCCTATACTCAATGCATCCACTGATGAAGGCCGGTATGCTAAATACCTCCTTCACCACCCTGTCAACCTGTGATATTGCTTTCAATGAACTATGTATTTGTACTCCTAGGTCCTTCTGTTCCACAACACTCCTGAGGACTTTACCATTTACTGTATAAGTCCTACCTTGGTTTGACTTTCCAAAGTGCAATACCTCACACTTTTCTGTACTGAATTGCATTTGCCAATCCTCAGCCCACTTTCCCATCTGATCAAGATCCCTCTGAAATTTTTGATAACCTTCCTTGTTATCAACAATATCTCCTAACTTTGTATCATTCACAAACTTCCTAATCATGCTTTGTAAATTCACATCCAGATTATTTATGTAAATAACAAATAACAAAGGCCCCAGCACCAACACCTGTGGCACACCACTAGTCACAGGCCTCCAGTCCGAGGACCAACCTTCAAATATCACCCTCTGCTTCCTACCATCGAGCCAATTTGGAATCCAATTAGCTAGCTCTCCCTGGATCCCATGTGACCTAACCTTCATGACTAGCCTACGTGTTGGACATTGTCAAAGGCCTTACTAAAGTTCATATAGACAATATCCACTGCCCCACCCTCATCTAGCCTCTTGGTTACTTCTTTGAAAAACTCTAAAAGATTTGTTGGACATGACTTCCCATGCACAAATCCATGCTGACTATCCCTAATCAGACTTTGACTATCCGAATGTTGGTTTATCTTGTCGCTCAGTATCCTCTCCAATAACTTGCTTACTACTGATATCAGGCTCACTGGCCTGTAGTTCCCTGGCTTGCCTTTGCTATCGTTCTTAAACAATGGAACAACATTAGCCACCCTCCAGTCTTCCGGAACTTCACATGTGGCTAAAGATGAAGCAAAAATCTCTGCAAGGGCATCTACAATTTCTTCCCTAGACTCCCACAATGTCCGAGAACAGGCTTGATCAGGCCCAGGGGATTTCTCCACCTTAAAGCACTTTGAGGCTGAAAATACCTCTTCTCTGGTAATATGTATGTAGTCCAAAACATCCCTACTTGTTTCCCTTATTTCCTGAGCATCCATGATTCTCTCCTCAGTAAGCACTGAGGAGAAATAGTCATTTAAAAAATCCCCGATCTTCTGTGGCTCCACACAGACTGCCATGCTGATCTTTAAGTGTACCTAATCTCTCCCGAGCTACCTTTTTATTCTTAGTATAGCTATAGAACTCTTGGGATTATCTTTGACCTTAACTGCCAGATCCATCTCATACTGTCTTTTTGCTCTTCTGATTTCCTTCTTAAGTGTGCTCCTAAACATTTTATTGTCATCCAGGGATTTGACTTGAGCCCGATGGTTTGAACCCAACGTATGCCTTTTTCTTTTTTGTGACCAGAGTCTCAATATCCCTCATTGGCCAGGGATCCCTATATCTGCCAATTTTCCCTTCATCCTAACAGGACATACTGTCCCTGGACTCTTGATATCACACTTTTAAAAGCTTCCCATTTGGCAGTCGTTCATTTTCCTTCAAACAGACTCACCCAATCGACTTCTGCTATATTCTGCCTAATGGCCCCAAAATTGGCCTTGCTCCAGTTTAGCACCTTAACATGTGGACCTGTCCTATCTTTTTCTATAACTATGTTAAACTAAGAGAGTTATGGCTACTAGACCCAAAGTGCTCTTCAACTTCAGTCACTTGCCCAACCTCCTTTCCTAAGAGGAGGTCCAGTGTTGCACGCTCCCAAGCAGGGCCCTCTACATATTGATTTAGGAAACTTTCTTGGACACGTTTGACAAATTCAACTCCGCCTGGGCCTTTTACACGCTGGGTGTTCCAGTCAATTCATGGGAAATTAAATTTCCAACAATTACCACTCTGTTATTCCTACAGGTACCTGCAACCTCTCTGAACACCTGCTCCTCTAGTACCCATTGGCTATTTGGGGATCTGCAATACAGTCCCAACAGAGTGACCATTTCCTTCTTGTTTATAAGTTCTAACCACATGGCCTCATTTAATGACTGCTTAAGAATATCCTGTCTAAGCACTGTTGTTATGTCCTCCCTTAACAAAAGGGCACCTTCCCCTCCTCATTTACTTGTATTTCTGTCATGCCTGTAGCTTCTGTATCCTGGAATTTTGAGCTGCCAATCCAGCCCTTCTCTCAACCAAGTTTCTGTGAAGGCTATTATATCCCAGTCCCCAGAGCCAATCCATGCTCTGAGCTCATCTGCCTTGTGCATTGAAATAAATGAAGCCTTTTCCCTCCCTTTACTGTGTCACTGTCCTGAATAGTAAACCTGCTTTCGATGGTTAATGTATTTTCCCCCGACTTCTCTTACTCAGAGAAGTCTTTCTCTTACTCTTAACCCCTCTGCCAAACTAATTAAAACTCGCGGGTAACACAAAGAAATCTCCCCACAAGGATATTGGATCTACTCTGGTTCAAGTGCAACCTGTCCCTCTTGTACAGGTCACCTCTACCCCAGAAGAGATCCCAATGATCCAAGAACTGAAAATCCTGGCCCCTACAACAGCTCCTCAGCCACACATTCATCTTGCCTATCTTTCTATTTCTATCCTAACTGGCGCATGGCACTGGGAGTAATCCGGAGATCACTAGCCTTGAGGTCCTACTTTTTAACTTCTTACATATATCCCCTATATATCTATGATCAAGGAAAACCCTAAAGCTTTCTACGATCAAGGAAAACCCTAAAGCTTTCTATAGGTATGTCAGGAATAAAAGAATGACTACAGTAAGATTGGGGCCGGTCAAGGACAGTAGTGGGAAGTTGTGCGTGGAGTCCGAAGAGATAGGAGAGGTGCTAAATGAATATTTTTCGTCAGTATTCACGCAGGAAAAAGACAACGTAGTCGAGGAGAATACTGAGATACAGTCTATCAGACTAGACAGGATTGAGGTTCAGAAGGAGGAGTTGTTAGCAATTCTGGAAGGTGTGAAAATAGATAAGTCCCCTGGGCCGGATGGGATTTATCCTAGGATTCTCTGGGAAGCTAGAGAGGAGATTGCAGAGCCTTTGGCTTTGATCTTTATGTCGTCATTGTGTACAGGAATAGTGCCAGAAGACTGGAGACTAGCAAATGTTGTCCCCTTGTTCAAGAAGGGGAGTAGAGACAACCCTGGTAATTATAGACCAGTGAGCCTTACTTCGGTTGTGGATAAAGTGTTGGAAAGGATTATAAGAGATAGGATTTATAATCATCTAGAAAGGAACAATTTGATTAGGGACAGTCAACATGGTTTTGTGAAGGGTAGGTCGTGCCTCAAAAACCTTATTGAGCTCTTTGAGAAGGTGACCAAACAGGTAGATGAGGGTAAAGCGGTTAATGTGGTGTATATGGATTTCAGTAAAGCGTTTGATAAGATTCCCCATGGTAGGCTATTGCAGAAAATATGGAGGCATGGGATTGAGGGTGATTTAGCGGTTTGGATCAGAAATTGGCTAACTGTAAGAAGACAGAGGTTGGTGGTTGATGGGAAATGTTCATCCTGGAGTTCAGTTACTAGTGGTGTACCTCAAGGATCTGTTTTGGGGCCACTGCTGTTTGTCATTTTTATAAATGACCTGGATGAGGGCGTAGAAGGATGGGTTAGTAAATTTGCGGATGACACCAAAGTTGGTGGAGTTGTGAATAGTGCAGAAGGATGTTACAGGTTACAGAGGGACATAGATAAGCTGCAGAGCTGGGCTGAGAGGTGGCAAATGGAGTTTAATGCGGAAAAGTGTGAGGTGATTCACTTTGGAAGGAGTAACAGGAATACAGAGTACTGGGCTAATGGTAAGATTCTTGGTAGTGTGGATGAGCAGAAAGATCTCGGTGTCCATGTGCATAGGTCACTGAAAGTTGCCACCCAGGTTGATAGCGTTGTTAAGAAGGCATACAGTATGTTAGGTTTTATTGGTAGAGGGATTGAGTTTCGGAGCCATGAGGTCATGATGCAGCTGTACAAAACTCTGGTGCGGCCACACTTGGAGTATTGTGTACAGTTCTGGTCACCGCATTATAGGAAGGATGTGGAAGCATTGGAAAGGGTGCAGAGGAGATTTACCAGGATGTTGCCTGGTATGGAGGGAAGGTCTTATGAGGAAAGGCTGAGGGTCTTGAGGCTGTTTTCGTTAGAGAGAAGAAGGTTAAGAGGTGACTTGATAGAGACATACAAGATGATCAGAGGATTAGATAGGGTGGACAGTGGGAGCCTTTTTCCTCAGATGGTGATGGCTAGCACGAGGGGACATAGCTTTAAATTGAGGGGTGATAGATATAGGACAGATGTCAGAGGTAGGTTCTTTACTCAGAGAGTAGTAAGTGTGTGGAATGCCCTGCCTGCAAAAATAGTAGACTCACCAACTTTAAGGGCATTTAAATGGTCATTGGATAAACATATGGATGATAATGGAATAGTTTAGGTTAGATGGGCTTCAGATTGGTTTCACAGGTCAGCACAACATCGAGGGCCGAAGGGCCTATACTGCGCTGTAATGTTCTATGTTCTATGTTCTATGTTCTATTCATTTTGCAGGACCCTATCCCTTGTCTACCTATGTCATTTGTACCGATGTGCACAATAACCTCTCGCTGTTCACCCTCCCCTTTCAGAATGTTCTGCAACTGCTCAGAGACAACCTTGACCCTTGCCCCTTGGAGGCAACACACCATCCTGGTGTCTTTTCTGTGGTCACAGAATCTCCTGTCTGTCCCCCTCACAACTGAGACTCCGATCAGTTTTGTTCTATCTGACTGCATGCTTTCCCTCTGAGCCTCAAAGCCGGTCACATTGCCACTGACCTGACTGCTGCTGCTAGCCTCTGAAAGGTCATCCCCCCACCACCTTCCCCAATATTATCCAAAGCAGTATGCCTGTTATTGAGGGAAATGGCCACAGGGGAACCCTGCACTATCTGCCTTCACCCCCTTACCTCTTCTGGTGGTCATCCAACTACCTGCAGCCTGCACCTTAGGAGTGACCACTTAAATTTAGCTCTTATCAATGATGTTCTCTGCACCCTGGATGATCCTGAGTGCATCCAGTTCCAGTTCCCTAATGCGGTCAGTCAGGAACAACAGCCGGGTGTACTTCTCACAGGTGTAGCCACGAGGGACATTGGAAGTTTCCCTGATCTCCCAGATCCTGCAAGAGGAGCATGCCACTGCCCTAACTGCAATCCCTACTGCCTTCAGTCCAGACAGAAAGAAAGTACAGTTAAAGAGTCTTTGCCTGCTCTTACCTGTACCTCTGCTCAGCCTCCTCACACCAAAACCTCTCGAGCGAAATCCTCAGCACTTCCACTCTAACACTGGCCCACTCTCTTAATGGCTGTTCCCTTTTACACCTTTACCTTACCAGTTGTCCTTCTCACATGAGTTGTTTTATTTTTGTCAGAGGAAGGAGGAAGGGTGAAAAACGCCAATGTAGTGTTTCAAGTTTAACCACACCCTGACACCAGGTTCTCTCTGATCTGCTGTGCAGACATGATGACTTTGTTGATGTCTCCCAGAATTTCACTGTGATTACTCTCAGTTGCTCTCTGATTCGCTGCCCTTCTTCACCATCTACTTTAATCCAGGAATGAAGTAGCTGCCCTCAATTTCTGTTTCAAACTCAGCTAATGGTAAAGTTAATATTATCTCTTGGTATCTACCATTTGCTTTTCCTTTGGTGAGGTTTTTACATTCCATTAATTAATAAAGTGTCATATTGTATTAATGTGGTGAAGAAATTCATGTTCCAATGAAAACAAGATGAGGACATGCTTTCATTCCATAATTAATGACCTACTTACAAAATCTCAAGAATTTACTTTTAAATTTATTTTTAGTAACTGGGTGATGCTGACAGCCCTATTTATCACCCATCCCCAACTGCCCTCAAAAGTTCATATGAGACATTTTCCCCTCGTTCTTGTGATGATGAGGCTCCATCAGTAGGAGAGCTTTAAACTATGCTCCCATTGAGAATATTTATTCATGTCTGCACCACTTGCTAATGAACAGAATTGTTTCAGTTGTGTATTTCTTCCTGAAAGTGAAGGTCATCTAAGACTGACAAAGACTGATAAAGACTGATCTCCTTCTTTTGAGCAAGTTTACATCTCCTCTCATTCTCTCACATGCACGTCACAAACTTCCATTCAATCACTGCTCATATTGCTTGCCAGAATCACAGATTAAAATGCCTTGTTGGCTCATACATTTTTTTCCACTGCTGAGATACCAACACTTTGTTGATGTTTATCGCGATTTGGTAGCATTGATCTTATCATCTATGAGTCATAGTTAAGGCAGAGAAGCTTTCACACATGATCTAGATTTTGCATGGATAATAGCACAAAACTATCAGAGTTCATCATTGACAGCAATTTCAGAAATTCAGATGTTGTCATCAGTGGTTTTGCACTGCTCCAGAGGAAACCACATCTTACAATTAATGGAACCTCTCCTGAAGTGACAAAAACTTCTATCCTAATAGCCTTATGATAAACTTTCTTCAAAAAGTGATATCTTGTTAAATAAGGTGTAACTGTGTTCGGACTGGTATATTGAATGTATAACTACCATTACTGACCCTCTTTGGTCCTGGAAAACATATCTTATATGTGTGAAATGTCAAATTTCTCCATCACAAAAAGAATATTTCTACATCCTTTTACCCCCTTGATCATGATTCCACTGCTGACAACCAAAACATCATCTCTCAAACCATTCACAACCTCATCACCTCAGGTGACTTCCCACCCACAGCCTCCAACCTCATCGTTCCCCAACCCCACACCACCCATTTCTATCTCCTTCCCAAAATCCACAAAACTGAGAGTCCCAACTGACTCATTGTCTCTGCCTTCTCCTGCCCCACTGAAATGATCTCCGCTTGCCTCGACTCTGATTTCTCCCCCCGGTCCAGGAACTCCCCACCTACGTCCAGGATGCCACCCACGTCCTCCGCCTCCTCCAAGACTTCCAATTCCCTGCCTCCCAACACCTCATCTTCACTATGGACCTCCAATCTCTGTATACTTGCAACCCCCACACAGATGGCCTAAAAGCCCTCCGCTCCTTCCTCTCCCACAGGCCCAACCGGACCCCTCCACTGACACCATCAACCGCTTAAACCGAACTCGTCCTTACCCTTAATAACTTCTCCTTTATCTCCTCCCACTTCCTACAGACTAAGGGGGTGGCCATGGTCACCCGCATGAATCCAAGCTATGCCTGCCTCTTTGTAGGATATGTGGAACAGTCCCTCTTCCGCTGCTGCACTGGCAATATAACCCACCTCTTCCTCCGCTACATTGCTGACTGTATCAGCGCTGCCTCGTGCTCCCACGAGGTACTAGAACAGTTCATCAACTTTATTAACATCTTTTACCCAACCTCAAATTCACCTAGACAATCTCCGATACCTCCCGCTCCTCCACGGACCCTCTGTCTCCACCTCAAAACCGACATCTATTTCAAGCCCAGTGACTCCCACAACTACATTGACCACGCCTCCTCTCACCCACCTTCCTGAAAGAATGCAATCCCCTACTCCTAATTCCTCCGCCTCCGCCGCATCCGCTCCCAAGATGGGGCGCTCCACTCTCACACATCCCAGATGCCCTCCTATTTCAAGGACAGCAAACTCCCCCCTCCAGTGATCAAAAATGCCCTCAACAGCATTTTGTGTGTTTCCTGCACCTCTGCCCTCACATCCCCTCCCCTCATCAAGAATAAGGACAGAATCCCCCTGGTCCTCACATATCACCCCACCAACCTCCACATCCAACTTATCATTCTCCGCCACTTCCGTCACATACAATCTGACCCCACAACCAAAGATATATTTCCCTCCCGACCCCATATACCTTTTGTAGGGACTGCTCTCTCTGTGACTCCCTCATCCGCTCCACACTCCCCACTAACCTACCACCCACGGCATCTTTACCTGCAACCGCAGGAAGTGCTACACCTGCCCCTACACCTCCTCCCTCACCTCCATTCAAGGCACAAAACAAACCTTCCACATTGGACAAGGGTTCACCTGCACATCTGTCAACTTGGTCTACTGCATCCCAATGTGGCCTCCTCTGCATCGGTGTGACCAAGCGCAGACTTGGAGACCGTTTTGAACAGCATCTGCGCTCTGTTCGTGACAAATGTAAACACCTTCCAGTTGCAAACCATTTTAACTCCCCATCCCACTCCCTGAGTGACATGTCCATTCTGGGCTTCCTCCAGTGTCACAATGTCGCCACTCGGAAACTGGAGGACCAGCACCTCATGTTCTGTCTCGGGAGCCTACAGCCCAATGGTCTGAACGTGGATTTTACCACTTTCAAAATCTCCCCACCCCCGGCCTCACCCCATGACCAAACCTCCCTCTCATCCCCAAGGATGAGAGGTGACTTGACAGAGGTGTACAAGATGATGAGAGGCATAGATAGAGTGGATAGTCAGAGACTTTTCCCCAGAGCGGAAATGACTATTACGAGGGGGCATAATTTTAAGGTGATAGGAGGAAGGTATAGGAGAGATGTCAGAGGTAGTTTCTTTACAGAGAGTGGTGGGTGCGTGGAATGCGCTGCCGGCAGTGTTAGTGGAGTCAGATACATTAGGGACATTTAAGCGACTCTTGGATAGTCACATGGATGATAGTAAAATGTAGGCTATGCAGGGTAGTTTGATCTTAGAGTAGGATAATAGGTCGGCATAACATCGTGGGCCGAAGGGCCTGTACTGTGCTGTACTGTTCTATGTTCTATGTTCTACGAGTGTAAGACAGATGACCCATATCTATGACTCAGATTAAAAGCCTTGTACCATTCAACAGTTCAGCCACAGAATTAGCAAACACTGGCCATGATGATATAGCAAAAATGTTGCTCGACAAATTTAAGTGAAACACTTTGCATTTCAAAGTGATTCCATGTAAACATGTGAGCATAAAGTACACACTTAGACAAAAAATAAACTGCATGCAGCAACATACTTAAATGTATTCAAAGAAGAAGAGAGGAGCAGAAGGAGGCCTTTCGGCCCTTCAAGCCTGCTCCTCCAGTCATCACAATCATGGCTGGTTGTTCAACTCAATAGCCTAATCCTGCTTTCTCCCCAAAAACCTTGATTCAATTCACCCCAAGTGCTATATCTAGTCACCTCTTGAATACATTCATTGTTTTGGCATCAACTACTTCCTGTGGTAATGAATTCCACAGGCTCACCACACTTCGGGTGAAGAAATATCTCCTCATCTCCGTCCTAAATGGTCTGCCCTGAATCGTCAGACTGTCTCCCCTGGTTCTGGACACACCCATCATGGGAACATCCTCCGTGCATCTACCCTGTCTAGTCCTGTTAGAATTTTGTAAGTCTCCATGAGTTCTCCCCTCATTCATCTGAATTCCAGTGAAAAGAATCCTAACCTGGTCAATCTCTCCTCATATGTCAGTCCCGTAATCTCCGGAATCAACCTGGTAAACCTTCGCTGCACTCCCTTGAGAGCAACAACATCCTTCCTCAGGAAAGGAGACCAAAACTGCGTGCAATACTCTAGGTGTCGCCTCACCACAGCCCTGTATAATTGCAGCAACACATCCCAGCTGCTGTACTCGAAACCTCTCGCAATGAAGGCCAACATACCATTTGCTTTCTTTATCACCTGCATGCTTACTTTCAGCGACTGGTGCACAAGGACACCAAAGTTCCACTGCACCCTCCCTTCTCCCAATTTATAGTCATCTAGGTATTAATCTGCCTTCTTGTTTTTGCTTCCAAAGTGAATAACCTCACATTTATCCAAATTATACTGCATCTGCCATAGATTTGCCCACTTACCCAACCTGTCCAGATCATGCTGAAGGATCTCTGCATCCTTGTCACAGTTCACCCTCCCACCCAACTTAGTATCATCTACAAACTTTGAGATGTTACAGTTTCTTCCCTCATCGAAATCATTAATATATATTGTGAATAGCTGGGGTCCAATCATTGATCCCTGTGGCACTCCAGTCATTACTGCCTGCCAATTTGAAAAGGACCCATTCACTCCTAGTCTTTGTTTCTTCTCTGCCATCAAGTTTTCTATCCATCTCAATACACTTTCCCCAATCCCATGTGCTTTAATTTTGCTCAATAATCTCTTATGCGGGACTTTGTCAAATGCTGTCTGAAAGTCCAAATATACCACATCAACTGGCTCTCCCTTGTCATTTCTACTAGTTACATTTTCATAGAATACCAACAGATTTGTCAAGCATGACTTCCCCTTCATAAAGCCATGTTGACTCCATCTGATCCTGCCACTGCTTTCTAAGTGCTCCACTATAAATTCCTTGATAATGGATTTGAAAATTTTCCCACTACCAATGTTAGCTTACCGGTCTATAATTCCCTGTTTTCTCTCTACCTCCCTTTTTGAATGTTGGAGTGACATTAGCTAACTTCCAATCTGTAGGAACTGTGCCAGAGTCTAGAGAATCCTGGAAGATGACTACCAACGTATCCATTACTTATACAGCCACATCCTTAAGTACTCTGGGATGTAGATTATCAGGCGTTGGGGATATATCTGCTTTCAATCCCAACAATTTTCCCAGCACCATTTCTCTACTAATATTGATCTTCCTCAATTCTTGCCTCTCACTGAATCTTACATTCGCCAACATTTCTGGCATCTGATTTGTATCCTCTTTTGTGAAAACAGAACTAAAGTATGTATTCAGTTGCTCAGCCATTTCCCTGCTCCCTGTTATTAAATTCCCTCATTTCTGTCTGTTGGGGACCTACATTTGTCTTCATCAATCTCTTTCTCTTCACTTACTTGTAGAAACTCTTAGTGTCAGTCTTATGTTCCCTGCAAGCTTACCTTCGTATTGTATTTTCTCCTTCTTAATCAATCCCTTGGTCCTTCTTGGCTGAATTCTAAACTGCTCCCAATCTTCAGACATTTGTTTTTCTTGACCAATCTGTATGCTTTTTCCTTGGATCAGATACTATCTCTAATTTCCTTTGTAAGCCATGTATTGGCTATCTTACCCATTTTGTTTTTGTGCCTGACAGGAATATATAGAGTTGTTGCAGTTCCCCCATGCATTCCTTGAATGTTTGCCATTGCCTATCCACTGTCATCTCTTTAAGCAACTCTCCCCAATCTATCAAGGCCAACTCACACCTCATATCGTCATAGTTTCCTTTAATAAGATTCAGCACCTTTGTTTCCAAATCAACTATCTCACTCTCCATCTTGATAAAAAAAATTATCACGTTATGGTTGCTCATCCTCAAGGAGTCTTGCATAGCTAGATTGCCAATGATTCCCTTCTCATTACACAGTATCCAATCTAAGATGGCTTGCTCTCTAGTTTGTTCCTCCACATATTGGTCAAGAAAACCATCCCATATGTACTCCAGGAATTCTTCCTCTACAGCATTGTAGCTAATTTGAATTGCCCAATCTTTTTGCAGATTAAAATCACCCATGAACTCTGATATTCCCTAATCACATGCATCTCTAATTTCCTGTGTAATGCCATTACCAACAACACCACTGCAGTTTGGGGGTCTATATATGACACCCATTAATGTTTTTTGACCCTTGGTATTTCTCAACTCTATACATACAGACTCCACATTGTTAGAGCTAATAGTCTTTCTCACTATTGTGTTAATTTCCTCTTTAACCAGCAATGCCACTCAACCATCTTTTCCTTTTTGCCTGTCCTTCCTAAATACTGAATACCCTGGGACATTCACTTGCCATCCCTGGTCACCCTACAGCCATGTCTCCGTAATCCCAATTGTATCCTACCTGTTTAGATCTATCTGCACGATTAGTTCATCCACTTTATTGCAAATGCTCCACGTATTAAACTTGTCTTTTTCATATTGTATCACTCTTATTTTCCTCAATAGCCCTGTTTGAATTTTGACCTTGGCTTCTCTGCTTATTACTTTTTTATTACCTCTTCTACTTTTTGTTTTTGTCCTTGCTCCCTCCTTCTCTGCCTTCTTGCACAGATTCCCAGCCTCCTCCACCACTCTAGCAAACACCTCCTCAGGACATCATTCCCAGTCCTGTGCAGGTGTAACCCCTCCAATTTGTACAGGTCCCACGTCCCCCAGAACCAGTCCCAATGCCCCAGGAATCTGAAACCCTCCACCGACACCATCTTTTCAGCCACGTATTTATCCAATATATCCCATCATTTCTACTCTGACTAGCACGTGGCACCAGTAGTAATCCTGAGATCACTAACTTTGAGGTCTGATTTCTTAACTTTCTTCCAAGCTCCATGTATTCTGCTTTTAGGACCACATGCTTCTTTTAATCTGTGTCGTTTGGACCGACGTGTACCACCAGAATGTCCCATACCTACTCTGAGACATCTTTGGCCTTAGCAGCAGGAAGTCAAAATACCATCCTGGGGTTTCATTTGCAGCCACAAAAACATCTGTCTATTCCCCTTACAATTGAGTCCCCAAAACTATTGCACTGGCACACTTTTTACGCCTCCCCTCTGCAGCAGAACCAACCATGGTGCAACGAGTTTGGCTGCTGCTACTTTCCCCTGAGAGGTCATTCCCCTCAGCTGTATCCAAAACAGTATATCTGTTTTGCAGGGGAGTGGCCACAGGAGATTCCTGCACCACCTGCCTATCTTTCTTGCTCTGTTTGGTGGTCATTTCCTGCCTGCAGAGTCTAAGCCTGCGGTGTGACCACCCCTCTATACGTCCTATCCACAATACTCTCTGCCTCACAGATGCTTCACAGTGTCCCCAGCCTCTGCCTCAGCTCTGAAACCCAAGCTTCCAGGAGCTGTAGATGAAGGCACTTCCTGCACACATGCTGACCCGGGGGACTGGAACTGTCTCCGGCCTATCACATACAGCGAGAGGAGCAAACCAAGACTTTGATGCTCCCCTGCCATGGTTTACTTCTTTAAATTATACCTTGGAGAGTACTTCAAATCCAGTTATCCATTGCCCTTCTTTCCTGAACAAACACAAAGTTGCTAGAAAAGCTCAGCTGGTCTGGCAACATCTGTGAAGAAAAAGAATCAGAGTTAACGTTTCAGGTCCGGCGACCCTTCTTAAGAACTCAAAGATGCTGCCAGACATGGTGAGCTTTTCCAGCAACTTTGTGTTTGTTCCCAATTTATAGTTCATTCGGCCCTTCTTTCCTGGCCCTTGTACTGTGCTTACGAATTAGAACCCAATAAAAGCACTGTAAACAATAGAAGTTGTAAGGACTTACCTGCCTTACTCACTACTCACCAATCAGCTCCCTCCTTCATAGTCATTTGCAGTAGGACAAGACCACTCACTTTCCCTTACTTTCCCTTTCCCTCACTGTGACTCTTTTTTTGGTTGGATAATTGTCTTCACTTAAACTCAGAGGGTGTCTTGCTGAGGTCTTCCTTCCAGTAGTGGTAACTGCACTAATGCAAATCTTCACTCCAACCACCAATCAGGGTCTTTACAGGCCTTAGCAAATAATGCCACAAGGCAAGTCAAATTGATGTTTGGCATGAAAAATTTTGCATTTTTTTCATAATGAAATAATCTAACAATTTAAATAGAATTATTGTAATTAGGCCATGCCATTTTTATCATTATAGAGAGCAAGAGTAGCATCTGCAATTTTTGTGACTGACCTATCCTGTATTGCAGAGAAAGCACTGAATGTATAATAATATGTAAAGATCAGTAGAAAATCTGACCCCATTGTGTTCATGGTAATGTATGCAAACCCATGATGTTAAATAACTTCCAACAACAGGATTATTTATAGGGTTACTTATTTGGATAGGTTCTCTAATTCAGTGTAGCTACTGGCAATTCCAGTGTATTGCCAGTTCCACATATATAGTCACAGCTCAATATGTATTCGTAAATGAATCTATGTTGCACATTTATCATGATGCTACATTAGGAAAATCACAGTGCATGTTTATGTATATCCACTTAGCTTTTAGTAATCTCTTTACAATGGTTGCACACTACTTTAAGGTGCATTAGCAATGAGATAATGTTATATTCCATTCTCACATTTAGAGCATTATAATCCTTACCCAACCACTCAAACGTCATTTCTCATGTCAGCCTGGCTTACCTCAATCAGCAGCCCTGCCTTTGATGCAAGCTTGTACAACTGCTGGATAACTGCGGGTTGACAGGTCATACTGGTGACCTTATTTTGCAAATGTCATTCAGCACGGATCCACATATAGTGGTAAGTGACTGTTACCAGCAATAAACAAAGTGACATCTCTGAGAGTTTATATTTTTCTTTCTAATTAAATATTTTTCATAGATGAAAGTTTCACTTGTAAGTCCAGCATTTGTTGCTTTTTTTTATCATTCGTTGAATAATGAATGGGCCAGCATTTATTACCCATCCCTGCTTGCTCTTGAAAGGGTGGCGGTGAACTGTTCTTGAACTAAAACATAATTTCAGAGAATAGTGAAAAGGTTAACCACACCGTTGTGGGTCTGCAGCTGCATGTTGGCCAGGCCAAATAAAGGTCCTTTCCTTAAGGACATTAGCAGGTCTTATGGCAATCAGTGATAGCTCATGTGGTCACCATTACTAAGACCAGATTTATAAATACGGATTTACTAAATGAACTCAAATTCCATGAGCTGCCGTGGAAGAGCATTAGCTTGGGCATCTGGATTAATAGCCTACTAAACAATATCCATTAAACCAGAATCTCCCTTCAGTCAGAATGATAGAGGTAACAAGGATCCTACACCTCTTCAATGCAGTTCAAGGAAAATAGTGAAACCTTGATGGAAACCAGAGACTGTTGAACTGATTGATTGCTATGTGTTTATGAAAAGAACATATATAGGATTAAACTAGTGATATAGTGACAAAGAGAATGGCAGCAAGGCAGATAATGCACTACAAACCAAATGGTGTCTGGAAGAAGCTAATGGTTCAGGTAAATGGTACATTTCAACATTTTGTTCTGCAATCATTGCACTATTTTACACCATTTTAAAACTTATTCATATACAAAAGCTTGAACTCCAAGTGAATTTGCTACCTTTATCAAAGTTGTATGAAATGACATCAAAGCATAGCCCAAATAATTTACTAAGTATCACATTCATGACTGATAATTTTTTGATACTAAGGTGTGAATTTCCTCAGAAGTATCTCCTCTCCACTACAGGGTGTACTTTAAATGTCCAATCTGAGTAATGATGAAGCAGGTAATAAATGCAACCGCCAGAACTGTCATTTATGGTTCTAAATTTAAGTTGTGACATTTTGACCTTGCACAACAAAATAAAACAAAATTCACTGGAAAATCTCTGCAGGTCAGGCAGCATTTTTGGAGAGAAAGCAGAATTAATATTTCTGGTCTAGTTAAACTTCTTCAGAACTGAAATGATTGATGCTCCCTCTAATTGTTCTTTGCTATCATATAATTATAATATGAGAGATAATTATAAATATCTTTGATGTAACATCTATTTTAAAATGTGCCTCTTGAGCTTTCATCAGAATTTTGCACTGGCTTCCTTACGGCTGGGGGAATGGACACTTATAGAAACCAGCAGCAGACAGAGTAGAGGGCCCGTCAACCCTTCATACCAGTCACTGTGTCTTTGAAAGAGCACTTTTATTAGTGCCAGTGCTTTGTTCTTGACTTCAGGTGTTTATACAAATCCCTTCTGAAAATCATTGCTGAAACTTTTAAAGGAGGGCATGGGAAAAGTGAGTTGAATTCTAAACAGCACTACAGCACTCTATTGTTGGCAACATGCTCACCATTACCTCACCCATGCCCTGCCATGATTTTACAAACATTGGTTTGCCAAACAATGGCCCAGTTGAGGCTCTTCAGTGGGCAGCTAATGCCTGTCAGAGGGTGTAGTTCTGCCCCACCCGTTCTATATATTCCTTTCATGATGTTAAACACCTCAGGTGGATCCCTGAATAATGATTTAAATTCGAGAGGAATACCAGCCTTGTCTTTGCAAGCCGTCCTGCTCATTGAAGCCTCTTAACCCCTGAGTTAATTTGGTGAACTTGTGTTGCACCTTCTTCTACCTATTTTTCTCATCAACCTGTTTAGAGATATTATTACACACTTCTGGAGCAGGTGGGACTTGAAACCAGGCTTTCTGGTCCAGGGATAAGGTCACTACCACTGCATCACAAGAGAGTCCTTGCACCTTCTTCTAAGGCTAATTTTTCCTTAATGAGGGATTCAATCTTCCTATCTTTATTTATCAACCACTTTAACAGCTTAATTTCAAAAGCAAACAGCAACAAACAGCAGGCATTAAACATAAATTTACTAATTCTATTGATCTACTAACTTCACCCCACTATGGGGTGACTCGATGATGCATAATAGTTTTATGTGCTGCCAAGCAGACCCAAAAAAATGAGTTCCAGGTGACTGAGCCATTAATGCGGCTGTTCGATGGACAAAGCTCCTATAATCTGTAAGTGACTGTTTATTTGTCTGATAATAATGACGCAAAATAACACAGTAAAACAAAAATCGACCCACAATCTTTCTCTTTTTAAATTGTCTGTTCTCAGTGAAGAGAACCATGACACTACTGTTCAGAGATTTAGAATTATATCTGTTCCGTGCAGCAGCAGCATTTGCAAAAAATCTCATCTGAAACTGACCAGGTTTGTCACTTAGATAATTCTGAAAAATGGCAGCAATTTTCTTTTTCCTCTAAGTTTGTCGGTATTTACAAAGTCGATGGGTGTCAGCCTGACTATCTACTAGAAGATTCATAGAATAATGCAAAGTGAAGCATTCTGCTCAAGGCAAGAGGACAGCTATAAAAAGAAAATTTGTAAGATTAGTAAAATGTGGGTCTCGGTCTCAAGGGAGCTGTTGAACTTATGTTGGACCTGGACAAATCTCTGATTAGAACATAGAACAGTATAGCACAGTACAGGCCCTTCGGCCCACGATGTTGTGCCAACCTATTATCCTACTAAGATCAACCCACTTTTTACTATCATCCATGTGCCTATCCAAGAGTCACTTAAAGTCTGGTCTGTGCTATTAGCTTTAGTTCTGGCCAGTGATTCTGAGGAAAGAGGCATGTTTTGAAGGGCTTATAGCCCCAATTGACCTGAATGGTGCCAAGAATTACATTTGGAGGACAGGTTGAGTAGAGTACGCTTTTATTCCGATGACGGTTGAATCATCGAATTAGACAGTACTGAAGATACCCTTTGGCCTATCGAATTTGCGCCAATAAAAACTATTCTAAATCTACATTTGTCCCAATTTCCAGCACTTGGCCAGAGATAAGCTCCAATAGGAAGAAAAGGTGCAAGAAGTGTGAAAGAGTTCTTGGGGTGAGTAGGAAAAAACTAATTCTTGATGCAATTCAGTCCAAACAATCTTCAGCCACTTGGTTGGCATCACATCAACAAATATTCATCCACCACCGAGCAGTAGCACCAGTGTGCACCGTTCACAAGATGCACCGCAGAAATTCACCAAACCTCCTTAGTCAGCATCTTACATAACAACCATTTCTATCCACGAGGGCAGGTGATATATGGGGATAACACCACCTCTCATAATCCAAAGATATGCAGGTTAGGTGGATTCGTCATGCTAAATTGTCTATAGCTTCCGGGGATGTGCAGCCTAGGTGGATTAACCAGGGGAAATGCAGGGTTACAGGGATATGGTAGGGGTGCGTGTCTGGATGGGATGTTCTGCAGAGGATCAGTGTGGACTCGATGGGCCAAATGGCCTGCTTCCACATTTTAGGGATTCTATGAATTTGACACTGTATAACCCTCTGAAGTTGCAAAGGCAATGTTTCCTTCACGTGGGCAAGCAAGTGGACCTAGCAGTACCCTTTGAGTAAATCTGTCTTGAAAAGGTAATCTGCTGTATCTATCCTGTTTCTGTGATCTTCCTGCCAGGGATTTGGGTAGGCGTTAGGTCTTACTTTTGGACAGTCAGTGCAGAGCTTTTTGAAACCATCCAGCTTGGCATAAGCACATCTGAAGAGCTCCAGGTGCCAATTTAAAGCTAACTGTTGCTGGAGTGGGAGGAGACATTTTGTAGCCAGGTGAGCATAAACAGGGATATTCAAGAGCAAACACAGATACATACGTGTGCACACATGCACAAACACAGATACATGAATGAACACAGGGACAAACACAAGTAGGTTTATAAGCATATGTGCATAAACATGGGTACATATACAAGCATTCATGGGCAGAAATACAGGGACTTGCATGAGCACATATGTATAAACACAGATGTCTGCATGATAGCAAAAGCAAAAGCACAAGCACAGGTGTTTGCATGAGCACAGATGCATAAACACAGGTAAATGCACAAGCGTACATGAATAAAGACAATTATATTTACAAGCACATGTGTATAAACACAGGTACATATGCCGCCATATATGGTCAAACAAAATTATGAGCGCACACGCACATACATAAACATAGGTACGTGCACAAGCACACAAGCACAAGCCTAGTTATATGCATGGGCATATTTGCATAGGTACAGGTACATGCATAAGCACTGATGCACAAACACTGTTGTGCATATGAGCACACGTGGACAAATTCAGGCATTTGCATTAGCACACTTTCACACAGTTACATGTACAAGCACTGAGCCACAAAGACAAGAATGTGCATGAGCACAAGCACTCATTCACAAATATAAAGACAAAGCAATTATGTGTATTAGCAAACACACACATACACATCAGGACACCCAAATGTGAACACACGTATATAAGCACACATGCATAAACCTTGTTATGTTTACAAACACACAAGCATAAACACTGATAGGAACACACATGAATTAACACAGTTATGTGCACAAGCACATGCACAAACACTGTGATGTATATAAGCACACATGCACAAACCCAGGTATGTGCATGAGCACATTTGCACACCCACACACACATATATGCACAAGCAAAAATCACAAAGGTTTTTATGTGCATGAACACACATGCACAAATATAAAGACAAAACACACGATTAGCAAACATACACAAAAACATCAGGACACCCAAATCTATCAGCACATACCTTTATTGTGCAATAACATGTGTATAAACACAGGTACATACACACACATGCATAACAAAAGTTATGTTTACAAGCACACATGCATAAACACAGATACATGCATAAGCACACAGGCACAAATGTAGTTCTATACATGGGTATATGTTCAGAAACACAGGTATATGCACAAGCACACATGCACAAACACAGTTATGTACATGAGTACACATGCACAAGCCCAAATTATATACATAAGTACACATTCACAAACTCAGGTATGTGCATGAGCACACATGCACAAATATGAAGACTAACACATGTATTAACAAATATGTATATAGCATCAGGACATCCAAATGTATCTGCTCATACCTTTATTACCTCAAACTTGTATAACCACACACTTCTATCAACAGGTACTTCCATTCGTGCACACCAGTATCAGCATGCACACACAATCATCCAAACATCATATGCATGTATTAGCATACAGTCAGACAAACACATGCATAGATGCATGCACACATGCATTGACACACTCACATAAACAGAATATGCATGAACAAGCATAGACGTATAGACATAATAATTGTCAGCAAGCACATATAGATTTGCATGACTAGACATGTGTCATCATGCACACACTTATAAAAATAGATATTAACACACACAAACACAGACATCCACATATATTGAGAACCCATAAAACAGACACTGAACAATTCACATCAATATACGCAAACCAACACACAGATGCATCGGTACAGATCATAGAATCCCTGCAGTACAGATAGAGACCATTCAGCCCATTAAGTCTGTACCAATCCTCCAAAGAGCATCCCACCCAGACCCAGCCTTCATTCTATTCCCATAGCTCCCATTTATCCATGGCTAATTCACCTAGCCTGCACATCCTTGGACACTATGGGCAATTTAGTATGGTCAATCCACCTAACCAGTGCATCTTTGGACTGTGAGAGGAAACCAGAGCACACAGAGGAAACCCACACAGACACAGGGAGATTGTGCAAACTCCACAATTACCTGAGGCTGGAATCAAACCCGGATCCCCGGCGCTGTGAGTTGGCAGTGCTAACCACTGAGCCACTGTGCCACCCTCAGTTGGAAAAATACAATCATCAGCACACATTGTATACTAGCATGACACACACATACCAACAAACATATACACACATCTAAACATGCAGTCATACATAAGCACACGTGGAAAACCACATTCATCAGCCTAAATGTGCGGACATACGTACATCATCAATACACAAACCCATCGGCACACACATGTAACAACACACATAGATCCGTGAACATTCACATCCATCAGCATATAAACACTTACATTAGCAAACAAAAATGTATGGACATATGAACACATGCATTCATTAACACACAGGTGCAACAAATACATGCATCAGCATAAACACAAACACATGTATTAGCACTTGCATAACATAGAAAATAGGAGCAGTAGCAAGCCATTCAGTCCTTCGAGCCTGCTTTGCCATTCAATATGATCATGGCTGACCATCCAACTCAGTACCCACTTCTTGCTTTCTCCCAACACCTTGAACCCTAAGAACTGTATCTAACTCATTCTTGAAAATATTTAATAATTTGGCTTCAACCATTTTCTGTGGCAGAGAATTTCACAGGATAGCTACTCTCTGTGTGAAAACAGTTCTCCTCATTGCAGTCGTCCCAGTCATCGGGAATATCCTCCTTGCATTTGTCCTGTCTAGTCCTGTTAGAATTTTATCAGTTTTAATACATACCTGAGCAAACGCACACATTTATGATCACAAGTGTCCATAAACATGCAGCTTTATAAATGTAAATTTTAAATATCTTCCACCTGGTTAAAAAAAAGACTTCAAATCGCTTTGTAACTCAGCAGCTCATAACGGCATTTCACCTCCAACACAAGACATTTGGGCCTGATTATATCTATTCATTATTTAACAAGCCCTGTTCAGTAGGAAGCATGCCATTGACTGTCCTGGTATTAATCTGTTAAAGGAGCACTTCAGATTATAATGAAAATCCCTCCTGCTGAATATATCAGGATTGGGCATGACTTGTGAAATTAGTAACCATCCATCACTCTCAATATTTAATAGTTCTACATTTTACAAGGATGATCTTTATAATGTGATTGAAACTATTTGAGTATTTTCAGATGTTGAAACGCATTGTGCCGTTTCATATTTGCAATATCTTTTTAAATGTCAACATCAGTTCTGGCTCATGACTTTCATGTCAGTGTTAAAGTAACACTTTCATCTTTGACACATAGTTGCGGGTTCAAACCCCACTCTAATAACTTCAGCGTGTAATCCATGCCAACATTCCAGTGTAGTGCTGTGAAATTGCTGCATATTTTGCACTTCAGGTGAGCTGTTAAACCATAGCTCTGCCTTTTGAAGCTTAATGAAAATGGATATGATAATGAGATAATAATACAGCATGTAACAGTGATACAGCAGTCACATGCTACAGAGGTTAAAAAAAGGGAGGAAGAAACTAAATTTTTGAGATATATTACAGAACAGCATTGTGTCTAATCGAGTAGAAAACAGTTAACAGAAACCTCCCAAAGTCAGACAACATCACTCATTCTAAGAGGGAAAAAAAACATTTGGATCACATTTGGCCAGGAGAGCCTAAGATAGCATTCTCTCCAAGGTGACAGAATCCCGAGATCCAAACCGTATGACCATTCAAGCCACGATGGTAGCACCCATGCTTCTTTTCAGGTAATTGAAAAGACACTATAGGAAGAAGAATAGGCAAAGATCTGGTTAATTTTTTTTTTAACCAATACCGCCACAGCAGCTTATCCAGTCATCAGCTCGTTGTCATTTGTGACATATTGCTGTGTGTAATTGGCTGCCGTATTTTCTCCAGTACATAATGATGGTTATTCTCATCCTAAGACAGTTGGTGAAGTTTGAAACTAGACACCGATACTTTTTTTGATAACAAGTTTATTTATAGCATTGCACATACAACATTACACATATCTCCTTCCTGCCTACCAACACAGTGCCCCAGAAGTCTCTCTTCATAGTTTTCTTGGTAATGGGATTATTGACAGAATACAGCACTGATCTTTGTCTGCTTTCTACTGATCAACCTGGCACTCTCTCTTTCTAAGTGCTCTCAATACTTACTTAAACAATACCCTTCACCCATGTATGGTAACAATGTAATTAAAATACTACTAACAGTGACTACACTTGAAAAGTACTTCATTGCATGTGAAGCACTTAGAACACGCTGAGTACATGAAAGGTGCAATATAAAGCACAAAATCATAAAAAGACACAGCACAGTTGGAGGTCACTAACTCTATTGCCTGCCTATGAAGGAAACTATCCAATTAGCCCTGTCCTCCCCTCACGACCATGCAACTTCTTTTTGTTTTTAAATATTTATCCAAATCCTTCCTCCTTATATTATAATAAAATTGAGGTTAAAGTTGATTCCAGAATTATTTCAAGCACAGCATCCCAGATCAAAATTACTCACTGAGTTAAAAAAAGAGTTTCCTCTTACCTCTGGTTCTTTGGTCAATTATCATAATGTGTGCTTGGTTAGCAGACCCTTAGGCACTGGGGACAGTTAATCACTCTTTCAAAACTATTCAGGATTTGGAATGCTCATGGTGAATGTCCCCTAAATCACCTCTGTACTAATGAAAACACACCCCTTTCCCTATCTTCCTTGCTCAGTCAAAGTCACCAAAGCCTTACATCCTTAAGACTATTCAGGTTCTGAGAATGAATGAGTGACCCAGGAACAAAGGAAGGAGAGAGGAGGGTAAGTCTAGGCCCGAAACGTCAGCCTCTCTGCTCCTATGATGCTGCTTGGCCTGCTGTGTTCATCCAGCCCTGCACCTTGTTGTCTCTAACAAAGGAAGGAGTTGTTTTGTTGGGGGTTATGGAGTCTCGCTCCAAAAGGGTGTCACAGGGAGAGGTGGGCCATAGGAGAGGGAAGCAAGGGTTAGGCTTTCAGCTGCCACCTGGCCAGCTGCATGTCCATACCTTCAATTATTTCAGATCAAGGCCCAACACCCACTCTAAAACTGACTTGCAGACCTCAGGCTATCAGTTGTCCCACCTGATGCTGTGATAACTGCAGCCCAGGAGGAAAAGTGCTTGTTAAATCAAATCTTAAGGGTCTTAAGTGGAGACAGGGTGGAGCAGGTCGATCTTCCTGCCAGAACTTACTTGGGCAGAAGTGAGAAGACGTCAGGTATTTCTCCCAGATGATTTGAAGCAATATTCCCTCTTAAACCTAACTAATGGCTTAGAAATGCATGTATTAACTTTATTGTTCTGCACTTTTGCCTCAGTAGTATATATAAAGTTTAGGATGCTGTATGTTTCCTTCTTAACCTAGAATCATATAACCATGGAAATGATACAGCACAGAAGGTGGCCACTTGACCCATATTGTCCATGCCAACCCAAAGACACCTAGATGCCCTTTCTAACCTCATCTTCCTGCACTCATCACACGGCCCTGCAGTTTACCACACTTACGGCGCAGGTTCAGGTTATTTTTAAAAGAGTTTAGGATCTCTGCCTCCACCACCAACTCAGGAAGCAAATTCCAAAACCTGTAAGGAAGCTTTCCCTCATGTCCCCTCTAACTTTTTTGCCACTTAGCTTGAATCTATAACGTCTTGTTTTTGAACTGTCTGCCAAGGGAAACAGGTTCCTCCTGTCTACTCTATCTCTACCCCTCAGAATTTTGTATACCTCACTCATGTCACCCCTCAGTTTTCTCTGTTCCAAGGAAAACAATCCTAACTTCTCCAATCTCTCCTCATAGCTACAATTCTCCAGCCTGGGCAACATTTGAATAAATCTTTCCTGTAGTCTCTCAATAGCAATTACGTCCTTTCTGTAATATGGTGACCAGAGCTGCACACAATACTCCAGTTGTGGCCTCATCAGTGTCTACCAGAATTTCATCATCATATTCATACATCTGTATTCTATACCTCTGCCAAAGGAGAACATTCCATATGCTTTATTTGCAAACTTATCTACCAAGACTGCTACTCCAGAGGACTTGTGCACCAATGCACCAAGATCTCTCACTTCATCTACTCCTGTCAGTATATTCCTCTTTATTGTGTATTTGCTTTTATTGTTTGACCTCCTCAAATGCATCATCTCAACTCATCAGAGTCGAACTTCATCTGCCACTTTCCCATCCACTCCACTAACCTATGGATATCATTTTGGAGCTTATGCCTACTCTCCACACTGCCCACTACACAGCCAATTTTATGTCATTTGCAAATTTCCCAATTGTGTCCCCAACATTCAAGTCCAAATTGTTAATGTATAAAACAAACAGTAAGGGTTCCAATACCAAGCCTTGCAGAACACCGCTTGAAACAGCTTTCCATTCACAAGGACAGCCATTGATCATTTCCCTTTGTTTCCTGTTACCAAGGCAAGCCTGTATCCCATTGCCCTTCAGCATTTTGACCAGTCTGCTATTTGGGACCATGTCAAATGTCCCACCAAAATCTATGCAGACAATATCCACTGTACCAAACTCATTGATCCTTGTCACTTCCTCAAAGAATTCAAACAAATCTGTAAAGCATGACCTTCCCTCAATAAAGCCATGCTGACTATCCAACGCATTCCTGCATTCCTCTGGCACCTCACCTGTGTCCAGTGAAGACTGGGAAATAATCCTCAGAGCATCTGATATTTCCTCCCTGACCTCTTCCAACTTCTTAGGGAACAATCCATCTCGCCTTGGCGATTTATCTACTTTCAAGAATTCCAACTCCTTTAATACTTCCTCTCCTGTTATGATTATCTTGCCCAATATTTCAAACTGCTTCTTTTGGATCATTATATCCACATCATCTCTTTCCCTTATGAATATGGAGACAGAGAAATTAATTTAAAATTCTTCCCATATTCTCTGCATCTTCACATGTGTTCCCTTCTTCATCTCTGATAGGTCCCTCTTTTTCCTTAACTATCCCTTTGCTTTTTATATTCTGACAATTCTGATATTCCTTATCTTGCTTGCTGATATTTTTATATCCTCTCATTGATTTCCTTATTTCTTTTTTAACTTGATCTCTGTACTTTCTATACTCCTCTTGGGCTATCTGCATTGTTCTTTTTTTTGCGACTATTATAAGATTTCCTTTTCTGTTTATTCTTCCACTGTATTTTTATAGACAATCATGAGGGCCTAGATTTGGCAGTACCATTCTTATATTTGGAGGGAACATGTCTGCTTTGTGCCATGAGGATCTCATTTTTGGTGCCTCCCTCTGGTTACCTCTGATCTGTGTCTGAGTAAGTCCTACCCAGTCCATCTCAACCACTTCACAGTTTTGTAAAATTTGCTTTTCCCCAGTTCATAACTTTTACTCCTGATTTATCTCTATGCTTTTCCATAATCATACTGAATCTAACCGAATTGTGCTCACTATCACCGAATTTATCCCATCGCTTCAAAGATATTGTTAGTCTCATCAACAGCCACTTTAAAAGTGTACTATTTTGTTTAGATTCTCTTTTCCTCTTCATAATCAATGTTAGAAACTAGTGTAAGCATCATTCGCAGCATAGCTCAGCAATCCTGAGATAATTCTGGGCGGATCACCTCACAAGTAACACAATCCAAATAGTGTGTTCCAGTCTCCGCCTCAGTAGAGGCAAACTGCTGCTTCAGTATCACGAGGCGCGACGCTGATGGCTGAGCTGAATGCAGTGGGAAGTCAGTTAAACATTCTTTTTATAAACTGGATACTTGGCTGGTTGACAAACCTGATACACATTGTGTGACTGAGCTTTTTCAGAACTCGCAGCTGAGATGTCAACTTCCCGGATAATGTTAAATGATCATTATTAAAGTGAGGAGGGTTGCCTTCCTCTGACTCTTGTCAAACAGATAATTGTGTAAAATCCCCACCACTATAAAGAAATTGTGAGCAATGGACATTTTCTTTTGGGTTAAACGTCCGTGCAAAAATCCAATCTTGTATTCCGTTCAAAAAAGGAAGAATTTATTGCCTTAGATTTTGACAAGCTTTAATTCTGAAGACCGCCCTAATCCCCACACTAACTCGCTTCATCTGATTTCTATTCCAATAAGCTTTTGGAAACCCGTATTATTCCTCGATGGGATATGCTTCCTCTTCTAGCATGTTAGAGTTATTACACGATACTAGAAATGTTACAAGAAATCAATGCATGGATGGCTTGGTTTACAACTGAATGACAATATTAAGACCAAATACAGGGCAGGCGCATGTGAGCTATAACAACTTTCATTTGCGTAGCAGAAATGTTGTAATGGAGACCCAAACTAGTCACAGGAGTTTTAAGAAACAAAACGGACGCTGTAGATACATTTAGGTGATATTTAACGATAAGACCAAAATTTGATCTAAAACAATGAAGTGAGGATCTGGAAATATGAAACACAGAAAAAAAAACAACAAAAATTGCTGGAGAAACTCAGCAGGTCTGATCGTACCTGTGGAGAGAAAACAAAGTTAACCTTTCGATTCCAGTTCTGAAGGAGGGTCGCTGGAGTTGAAAGGTTAACTCTGTTTCTCTCTCCATAAATTTCTCCAGCACTTTCTGTTTTGAGGTTTCAAAAAGCATCTTACCAGAGGGAATTGAGGACGAGAGACAAGAATGTTTAGGGAGGGAACTCGAGATCATGGGCCAAAACAATTTATGAACTGCAGATGCTGAAAACCAGAAACGAAAACAAATCGCTGGAAAAATTCAACATGTCTGGCAGCATCTGTGGAGAGAAATCAGCGTTAACGTTTTGGCTCCAGTGAAGATAGGTCGAAATTGGGCAATGTGCAGGTGTGCCCTTGAAAGGTCAACCAAAATGGTAAAGCAACAAAGGCATGGATCATGGATTAGCAACAAATAAGATGTGTGGCATGGGAGTTGGATAACACAAAGACGGGAGTAGGCATTCTTTTAGTGATGATGCAGTTTTAGGAAGCTCAACACAAAATCACAGTTTGGTTCAGCATCAGGTCGCTGTTAGGAGAGGGATGGCGTGAGAGTGAGGAAACAGAATTTGTGACGAGGACCGAATGCTTCAGTCTTCCCAGTCTTTAATTGGAGAAGATTCCATCTCGATCGGTACGGAAAACAAGAGGAGCAAGATTAACAACTGCGAGGCGGCGGAAGGGTCAAGAGAGGTTTAAAACGGGGGAGAAGTGGATGTTATCAGCATACATGTGAAAACGGACAGTGTTTTCAGATGTTCTGGTCAAGGGGACATCACGTGAATGAGGAATGGGAGGGAGGGCACCAGCGCAGCAGCGGAATGAGAAATCATGACAGGTAACTATCCAACTACAGCAGGATAGATATGAAAGCCGATGGTTTATTTCACAGACAACCCTGCTATTAACTCCTTCCCAAGAGAGAGGGCAGTAGATGCAGTGGAGGTGTCTGCTGAAGTCTTGACGAATGATTCAAATGATTGCTAAGATTGCTTATCCTTGGGGCAAGAAAATCCCCAATAGGAAATACAAAATGCGTCGACTTCGTCAGTGGTAAAGATTGTACATAGTGGCGGCTCTTTACACTAGAAAGCAGAAAGCTGGAGTTGTTAAAACGGCGAAAGGGGTTGATATGATAAACATAAGGAGGATGTCCAAGAGGGAGGTCGGGAACTAGGGGTCAGAAATCTCAGATATGACTAATAGGGAATTCGGGAGAAATATCTTTACTCAGATCCAGATGTGGCTTTAAGATATACACGCAAAGAAACACAGAATGAAAGAATTGGGACAAGATGAAGGTGATAGGAGATTTGTGTGGAAAGCATGATCCTGTTGGGCCGAACGGTCTGTTGCTATACTGAAAATACTGTGCTATGTAACGTCTGCATATGACTATGCAATGCCACCGTAACTGGCATCGTAAGTTAAATTGTGAAACAAAATGAAAAGCGATAGGGGACCCTTGTGAACACTGGAGAGCTGACAGTTACGGTCTGATCCAGCAAAAATAAGGAATGCAGTTCCAGGCGCCGGGAGATTTGCACTGAATTACACTGCATTCTGGCGCCAGGGAACGTTTCAAGCGTGCTTCTAAATCGTGTTCCAATTCAGCAACCCCATTAGCCCCGCTCTTGCCCCACAATGAAGCGGACGTATTTACATTTTTTAAAAAGGTGGCCTTCCAGCCGACGTATGCTTGGAAATGCTTTTGTTTTCGACAACGAGTTGTCATTTCTATAATGTAATAATTCGCATATGATTGACTGCAAGCTCTAAATAACTTCAACAGAATTAAAGCGATTGGTAGGGAGGGGGCTGGGAGAGAGATCTGCCCTAAACTCGGTTTAAAGTGAAAACGAAAGCGGATTGGAGAGCAGAGTGCCTAGGATTTAATACTTGACCTCGCCAGATTGCAGCCAAGGTTTCTGCGCACTGTCAGCGCCGGGGGACCTAATTCCATGGCTGGTTCTGTCTAATTCACAAAGTTATAACACACACACACACACACATACACAGCGCTCAGGCCCGGTTACTGTTCAGCTGGTTCATGTGGACAGTTCAGATAGTCGGATGCTGCCTCATCGCCTCGCAAACTAGCGACCGTCTGAATGGATCTGCCCACCTCTTAACTGGAGATGAGTCAGTTGCCGGTTCTTACCCTTACTGAAGTCATCCTCTTGCTCCGGGCTCAGTGACGATGCCAGCCACGTACTCTACATGGATGTATATTTTACAAGGAAGACGGGTACATTAAAACAGCGGATCGGTGCATGTCGTGAACAGGGCTGTCCCTGTCTTTCCTGTCGGTGATGTTCTGCGGCTCTCCAATAACAAATTGGGATGTGTGTCTTTAACCGGCATGTTTGTGTTTGCCTTCGCTAGGTCTGTGTGTGTTCATCATGCCCTATAAAAGCAAACAACGTGTAGTCTGTCTGTAAAAGGTAAGGGATGAGCTTGCAGCCGCTGGCACTTTCAGTTGTTGATAATGACAGCGCTGCGGTTCTGCTGTCTTCTCTCTGTGTGTGTATTTGTGTGTATCTCTCTCTCTCTCTCTCTGATCCTGGGAGTGGATTTAATTTCGTGTTTGTCCCATCGCATGGAAGCGATTAAGGCGACAATGTCCCCATGCTATATGCAAGAGGCCGAGCCTGCTCGGTCAGGTGGCCATTCCCACCCTACATCGCCAATCCCATTACTGGCCAGTCCCTTTTCAGAAACTCAGCGTATATCCGCCTCCTCATCTCACCCCCAGCCTCCGTCCCCTGTGTCCTGATCCAGAGTGAACTGAATTTCCTTCCTTGCTCAGTTTGCGGGTCCCTGAGCCAGTGTGAAACTCTCATGACTTGTTTACCAGGCGACTGTCTCTCTGCCTTAATCCTTCCCTTCAGGGGAAACCCTCGCCCCGGCTTGTGTTCCTGGCCAGAGACTGTCTCCAACCACCGGGATTTTCGCCAAGATCAAGTGCCCAATTATTTGGGAGGGAGTGGGTTGGGGGTGGGGGGAGTTCAGACGTCCTCCCGTACATCCGTCACCCAGCCAGAGGGAGAACCTCTGCAAGCAAGCTGCTCACTCCATCATCAAGCCGTTGTGTTCGTTAGAACGATGGAGTTGAAAATTTAAAGAGGGTAAGCAAGATTTTTTTGTTAAAAAAGGATGCGTTTTATGCCCACCTCTCCTTTCTTAAGCTCTCTCTCCATTCCCAAGGCCGCCCACTTTCGGCTGGAACCGATGGTTGTAAAAAAAAATCCTTCCGAGGCGCGCTGTCAAACGTTGAGACGTGGCTGAATCCACCAAAGCTAACGTACAATCGCATGTGCGTCCCGAAGGAGCTCTCCTCTGGTCCCTAGCTCTTATCCAGCGCCTTGACTATTCTTTGCAATCACCAGCACACACACACAGCGTTCTCCTTCCCTCCCGCTTCCGCCCCCTCCCTTCAGTAACCAAAGGATGTGCGCCGTTACAGTTTCGAGCCGATTTCTGTAGCAAGCCAATCTGAACAGCCTTTTCTCCCTCTTTCTCTTTCCCCCTTTCCTTTTCATCTTTTTTTCGATTTTTTTCAATCTTTATGTGTGTCATTTCCCCCTCTTTCTCTCCCTTCGAAAATCTCCTACTCCGTCCAGTTGGATTGCCACGGTTTCTTTTGAAAGTGGGCTGGAGGAGACAGAGGAGAGGGTGCCCCTCCACAGTCGACACAGATGCAAAGCTGCGTTCAGGAGTTAAATTGTTTTCTGAAAGCTCGCCTCTCGCTGCTGTTTGCATTTCAAGGTAAAATGAGAAGAGTTCGATAAGAGGACTGGAAGCTTCCCACTCCATAATGGGCATGTGTGTCAGCACCGGAGAGCAATAGCCGCACGATCGGATTGCAAGGTAAGGACAAGCAACTTCTCGGCTCTAGGTCTTCGACGGGGTCAGCTCCGAACCGGGTAGTAAATACGTCGAGAGATAAGACTGGAGTCAGTCATTCCCTGATCCACGCGAACGAGATGAGGGAAGGCTCGGAAACTGTTGCTGCTTTCTGAAAAACAAACAAACTGATTAACCATCTCTAGGCTATTAGTCTCCCATAGAAAGCTGGAGCAGTAAGTTATTGTGACCAGGATGGGCAAATGTTAGGACCGAAACATGTTTGTTGAGGAAGTTGTGATGGAAGTGAGCCTGTGTGTGCGTGTGTCTGTGTGTGGTGGGGGGCTTTCTCAGCATTCAGCACGATTTGACTGGAGAGCGGTGTTAGGGCGCCGTCTATGTTCAACACTGATGGGCGCCACGATTGCAGCGTTTTCTTAAATATGTAAATTTATCTGAATGTCTTTCACTGGGTACTTTCGCCTTACTCACAGCTCCACACAAACACACACACGAACACACACATTAACAAACACAATCACCCATATATCCACATACACAAACACACAAACTTACACACGTGCATTCACACACACATATTCACACACATGCACATACACTTGATATATTCACACACACATAGATTCACATACATTTACACAAATTCATGCACACGGACATTCATAAGCATATTCATACACACACATCCACTCTCACGTACCCTTATGCACATTCACACAAATGCTCGCCCTCACACATTCATACACGCAGATTCACTCATCCTCACATTCACACACGCATTCTCACACGCATACATACACTTGCACACACACATTCACACACACACATGCTCACACACACATTCACATCCTCACATTGACGCATTCTCTCACATACTTGCATGTACACATTCATACAAACAACTTCACAAGCACACATTCTCTTTCACATACAAACACACACTAATACAGCAGGATAGGCTGAAGGTTGGGACGTGGGGGAGGGATGATCTGATTGAGGTGTACAAAATTATGAAGAACATATGCAGGGCAGATAGGGAGAAACTGTTCTCCTTAGTGGACGGATCAATAACCAGGCAACGCCATTTTAAGGAATGAGCAGAAGCTTTAGAGCGGTTTGTGGATTTTTTTTTTCACACAGAACGTTGTGGGTATCTGGAACGCACTGCCTGAAAGGTGGGGGTGGGGGTGGGGGGGGAGCGGAGGACAGTAAAGTTGGAAACCCTCAAAACATTTAAGGACTGTTTAGATGACTACTTGAAACACTATAGCATACAACGCTATGGGCAAGTGCTTGAAGATGTGTTAAGTGGATGTTTGGTGCGGAAACGGTGGGCTGAAAGGCCTCTTTCCATGCTCTAAACACACCATGACTTCATCCACACTCACATTTAGACACACATATCCACACACATTAATTCCCTTACACACCCATATTCACACATACGTCTTCACATACATATTCATACACATATCTACACGCAAACAAATACATACACAGAGTTTTGGAGAAGGATCACTGGATCTGAAACGTTAACTCTAATTTCTCTCCGTAGATCTACTGAGTTTTTTTCTAGCAATTTCTGTTTTGTTTCTGAATTCCAACATCGGCAGTTCTTTTGGTTTTCCACACATACACCTGTCCAAGTACGTACACATATCCACACTCATATGTATATCTACACACACACGTAAATATATCCACGCATACACAGATCAACACACACAGACATATCTGCCCACACAAATCCATAGACACACACACATACACAGGCATCCTTATGTTCACGTATCCATCGCATATTCACACATAAAACCTTGACATCTGAAGTGAGTTGAATTATGTTTTACAATAGTTTGGTTCGCTCAACGTTAGGAGGATTGTATTTTAACTGCTAAGACACGTTTTTTTGAATAAATGCAAGAATATGAACATAAAAGCGTGAATATGCGTGTGTGTGTTTGCGTGTGCGTGTTATGGGGAAAGGAGACGAAATGCCCGCTTCACAATCGGTGGTCTGGTCCAGCTGGAATGGGCCGTGAACGATGGTGTGACATCTCTCCGCCTCACTGTCACTTCACAGCGACTATACAAGAACTGGGGGGAGAGCGGGGGTGAAGCCCTGCATCGGATCTGCCGGGATTCGAGACGGTTAAGACCGACCCTTCCACTGCGCTGTTTAACAGCCGCACCCCCCGCCCCCCAGCCGCGAGTGAATGGTCGTATTGCGAGGGGGCCCACTTATAAGCAAACCCCAACCTCCTCGTTTCGGAGTGCGTCGTGTTCATCAGATGCATTGTAACTTGCGCCAGTCAATGCAGAGTTGGTATTGAACCAGCTTGTGGAGAGACGGGATAGCTGCTGGGGATTTGCAGCAATGTCTGCAGCTTTCTGAAATCCTGATGTGAGTTAAAATGGAATTAATCTCTGAGAGTTTGCGAACTCCAGCTCTGTCCAAACAAGCTGCTAGGTCTCGATCAGGCTCGTTTTGTATTCCGATTGGTAAGAGACGATGGCTAGTGTGTGCTTCAATAAGAAGCTATTAACTGAGGTGAATCTCAGAAATCTTAGATAACAAGGTGCAGAGCTGGATGAACACAGCAGGCCAAGCAGCATCATAGGAGCAGGAAGGCTCAATGCTCTCAAAAATCTTAGTAGTGAGCAAATCTTGCAGATATTTTGTTGTAGTTATCGAAGGGGGAAATCGTCGCCATTGATGCACCCCAACTGTTTGTTTTGTGTATTGTTAGCATGACCCGTCCCAATCTTGAGTCGTCTTGTAGCGTCTCTCTTGCGGAGTCCCGGGGTCTCTCTCTTTCTTTCTCTCTCCCAAGCTTATCTCACTGGGGTCCCGGCGGGTAACGCGAAGACTTCATTTGAATGGAAAAAATAAACTTCTCATGCCTCGTCAAGAGAAGCGGTGGGTGGGTGGGGGTGGGGGACGTGGGGGAGGGGTGAACTTGGAAGATAGATTATGTTGGAAGGGGAAGGTGTGCTGTGCCAAGTCAAAGCGGATTCTGAACTGGCGGCTACTTCATACTATGTTGTTGGTATCACAGTATGAAGGGGACTGTGCTTTTCTCTCTTCCATGTGTACACGACTAATTTTTATGCACGTTAGGGGGCACTTCATTTCGGGTTTACTTTTGCATCTCCTGGTTTTGTAATGAACATGGTAATGCCGTTAACACCTAATGCGGTCATGCGGGGAATGGTTCTTTCACCACAAGAACTGCATACTATTTTAAAGCATCAAATTCTATTGTACCTTACTGGAATTTGTGTGTGTGTGTGTGTGCGCATATGTTGTGTATGCATGTGAGTGTGAAGAAATGATTTGTAAAAAAAGATTTATAAAATAGAGATCAGAAACTGCACTATTGCCCAGGAAGGAGACCCCGGTTGCAACTTGATGCCAGCTTTTTTTTTCTGATTTGGGCATGACTTTTTATCATTTCAAAATACGTGCGGGGATGGCTTTTCTTTTAAATTAACCGGTGGCTTTTAACAACTCAGTAAATAAACTCAAAAAAAACCCACGTCGTATTATCAAATATCTGATATTTAAATACTCTTCCTGGTCGCATTATATAAGGCGGAATCTCTTCACAATTCGTCTTGTTCGAGAGCGTGACTGACAACTCGAAGATAACAAGTTCGGTATTATTTCTTAACAGAACCGTCCATTGCAATCATAACAAAGGACCCGGAAACAAGGTATTGTCAGATAACCACTGCTGCCTCAAAACTGTAATGAGGAAATCACCTTTTTAAAAATTGGTTGTTAAACAGCCACGCTGGCTGTAAAAAAAAACTGACAATTAAAACAATGCTTACAGGTTGCAAGAAACACCATTAAAATGTGGTTATTGATTAACTCGGGGCGATGTCTGTATTTTTGCTTTGTACATATTTACTATATATTTCTGTCCTCCACTGTTCAGTTCTCCCTTCTGACGAGTTGGCCTTTTGTGGGCCACATTTCAGGAATGACTGTCGAATTTTGTTTTTTCTGTGTGGGAGGTGCCGCGGATGGGGTATTTAATTAGCTTTTCAGCTCTCCCCTCGTGTCTCTTAGAAGACAGACTCTGGGATATTATCCGCTTGGCGGCGGTATTTGGCTAGACTTTCTGCCGACAAAGAGAAAGCTTTGCTTAAATCCAAGCCATTGTTACTATGGTCTCCCAATCACTTTTGCATGGGGTTGGGATAGGGCACCACCTGTGTATAAAGGCGCCTTGCGTTGTCTACGTCTTGAGTGTCACTTGCATTTTCATCTCTTGCCCCTTCTCCAAAATCCCACCACCCAACCCACCACTTCCAACCCTCTCCAGGCCAAATGTCATAGGATGAAGACCGTTGGTGACCTGAGGACTTACGTGTTTGTAACCCATCTTCTGGCTATGGTTGGATTTCACGTTGCTCAGGACTTATGCTCCACTTTCGTCAAAGGAGTAATTTACGGATCGTATTCCCTTAACGATCTCTTTCCCCCAAACTCCACAAACTGCACTTGGACCCTGGAGAACCCAGATCCCACCAAGTACACCATCTACCTGAAATTCTCCAAACGGGACCAGCTCTGCGCCGGTTTCTCCCTCTGGGTCTACCAGTTCGACCATTACTCTCCCGACAAGATACGGGACTTGCTGAGGCGCAACCGATCTGTGGTGCACTTGTGCCAGGCCAGGACTTTCTTCGTCTTCCTGGAGCTGGGCAAGAATTTCATCCAGCTTCAGCGCCTGGGCCAACCCCGCGGCGACGGGCCGAGTGGCCGGCCGCCTTTCGAGTTCCTGGTGCTGAACAAGGTAAGCCCTAGCCAGTTCGGCTGCCGGGTACTGTGTGGCTGGTTGGAGAGCTGCCTGAAGGCCGGAGGGCAGGTTGGAAGTGCCGGGGCCACAGGAGAAGGAGGAGGAAGAGGCAAAGGAGAGACGGAGGCCAGTTCTTGTGGGCTGCTGGACGCGAAATGTAATTGCCAGCAGGATGTGCTGATCGGCGTGGAAAGTCTCGACATGGTTCTACCTCTCAATGCAGACACCGAGGGCTGTCTCTCTGCTCGACTCCACACTACTCACACTTGCAATCTGACGGAGGGCAAACGCACTCCCAGGAAAGGTAGGTGTTCGGAATTTAACCTCTTGTGCAAACCTTTAAGTTTTTGTGCCAAAACTTAAAAATAACACAATATTGAGGCGCCAACCATGTAGAAATTTTAACTGTAAGTTAATTGTAATTGTGATTACTACAATTGTTATTTGAGCTAGTATTGTATAAAGTCACACTTCATTTGCTTTGATTTAGAAAAGTACTATTGTTATGAGAAAGCGTTAGCACATTTCCAATATCTTTCAAACAATAGCCTGGAGGAGCTGGTGACGTTTTGGGTTCAATTTTCATCATTGGAAGAAAATACAAGTTCGGTTTCCTGAACGTGTCCGCAGTTTTTGTAAAGAGACGTTCAGGCTGGGGGAATGGTCGGGTGATGCTGTGACTCTCTCGCCTTCCACATTGCTCTCTTGGACTCTATAAGGTCATTTGCATATCAAAGCAAGGAATCCCCAAAGATCCTCCCAGATTGTCTCAAAGATTGACGGGGACAAAAAACATTTTTTGTAAAAATAAAAAAAACTTACATAGTGTCCACATTGCAGACGTAAGTACAGGGTCTAAGGATACGACACACATTCGCAAACAGATGGGAAGAGTCTAAATTGGGGACCATGCATAAACTGTGACCATTCAAATACAGTACTCAATTTCACATTGGCATCAGTGCTACTGTATGTAGCTGCTGAGTGAGTAACACCGACAAATATTTACAGATTCGACATATAGCACAATTGTGCCAGACGAGAAGTGATTTTACTTGAGTGTCAGGACTGCTGTGTCGCTTCTCCCTTTGTGATAAAGACCGTCCCAGAATCAACGTTAAACCATTCTGCATATCTGTCAGCATTTGGAATCAATATGTGGGAGAGCTGTGCAGCTCTTAGCTGGCTTGTTCTTGTAAGTGAGTTGTACCGGAGGAACCTCGTCAACATACATTCAGAAACATTAATCAAATTGATAAAATAAAAACAAAGAAGCCCTCTCCCCATTGAGAACTTACCAGATGACATACATAGAGTAGCGCAAAGCTAGAGTCAGGAATAATCTAGGCCTTCAATTTGATAAAACAAAACCTTTACACACACTGATATTACTCATTTGTGTGTGTGTGTGTTTGGAGGGGGAGGGGATGTGTCAGGAGGAGGTTTCCACCAGTTTGCCCAGTCGGGCTGTGCTGTTATCTTGTTCATTAGGACCCTAAGCGACCCTAGAACCACTGCAGTCGGTGAACCTATTCTCTGACTGTATTCATTGCCTGTCAGTCCCCGCAGGATAAATCTTGTCGCGGGGAGAAGGGGGGCGAGCGGGGATGGAATTCTAATTCTTAAAATCATTTCCCTCGCGTTCCGCCACCGGCGGAAACTCCAGTCCTTCTCGAATAAGTCAGTAGAGGTCAGGAATGCAAAGAGTTAACAGTAGCAACAGACCTTATCATTGATGAAATCTCACCGACCAGGAGTACGTTTGAGCTGCTGCAGCGCGCTGAGCTCCCAGCTGAGAAAGTTCCAATACAAGAAAATATATTTCTCGAAAAAAGTTTGTTTTGAAAACATGCATATATTTTTAATACCTGCTAAGTTGCAATGTTGACTCTAGGTGAAACTCATAAGCAAATGACGTTCTGCGTCAGGGAATAGCTGTTAAGATGATTTGCAGCTTAACATTTACGTAACTTGCTGACTGTCAGTGGGGAGATAGCTAGTCTGAGAGTCTGATGGCCTAATGAGGACTGAACTCTATTGTTATCGTATTGATTTGAAAAACACCCCACATCAAGCAAACGAAATAATCCTCCAGAGGTCAAAGGACTTGGGGATCGCGAACACCGTCTTTGAAACAATAATTAAAATGAACACGTTCGGTCACAACTTGAATGTTGTAAAATTTTAACAAAGGATTAACAGATAGTGAAGGCGTTAGTGGTGATCTTTCAGGAATCATTGGAGTCAGCACCCCGTTTAAAAGGTGAGTAAAGCAAAACTCGGGAAATTGTAGACCGATTAGCCGGACGTAGGTGGTTGGTAAGATTTTGGAGTCCATTGTGAAGGATGAGATTTTTGAATACTTGTAAGTGCGTAGTAAAATAGGGCAAAGTCAGCATGGTTTCATCAAGGGAAGATCATGCCTGATGAATCTGTTAGAATTCTTTGAAGAAGTAACCAGCAAGTTAGACCAAGGAGAGCCAATCCATATTGTCTATCTGGACTTCCAGAAGGCCTTTGATAAAGTGCCACACAGGAGGCTGCTGAGTAAGATAAGGGCCCATGGTGTTAGGGGCAAGGTACTAGGATGGAGAGAAGATTGGCTGTCTGGCAGAAAGCAGAGATTGGAGATAAAAGGGTCCTTCTCAGGATGGAAGCACTAATGGTATTCCACAAGGGTCCCTGTTGGGGCCACAACTTTTCACTTTATGCATTAATGATCTGGATGAAGGAACTGAGGGCATTCTAGCTAAGTTTGCAGATAATCCAAAGGAAGGTGGAGGGACAGGTAATGTTGAGGAGGTAGGGAGGCTGCAGAAAGATTTAGACAGGTTAGGAAAGTGGTTAAAGAAGTGGCAGATGGAATACAAGGTGGGAAAGTGTGAGGTCATGCATTTTGGTAGGAAGAATGGACTATTTTCTAAATGGGGAGAAATTTCAGAAATCTGAAGTGCAAAGGGACTTGGGAGTTCTAGTCCAAGGTTCTCTTAAGGTAAACTTGCAGGTTTTTTTTTCATTCATTAATGGGATGACAACATCGCTGGTTAGGCAGTGTTTATTATCCATCCTTAATTGCCCAGAGGGCAGTTCAGAGTCAACCACATTGCTGTGGGTCTGGAGTCACATGTCGGCCAGACCAGGTAAGGATGGCAGTTTCCTTCCCTAAAGGACATTAGTGAACCAGGTGGTTTTCTTTTCCTGACAATCGACAATGGATTCATGGTCATCATTAGATTCTTAATTCCAGATATTTTATTGAATTCAAATTACACCTGGGTCCCCAGAATGTTATCCAGGTCCAGCAATGATACCACTAGGCTATTGAGTTGGTAGTTGATAGTTAGGAAGGCAAATACAATATTGGCATTTATCTTGAGAGGGCTAGAATATAAAAGCAGGGATAGCTTAATTTCTGCTTCTGTGTCTTATGGTCTTACAGTCCAACCCTGTCATTAAAAGATAACAGTTAAGGCTGCATAGATATAAAGACGGCAAAATGAAGCTACCTCGCTCTGTTGGCTTTGTTGTTCTTTGGAATTATATTATAAAGCAAATGCCTTTCGGTTTCGATAACTAGAGTATCCGGGCTGAAAGCTTACAAATACAGACCCGCTAGGCTTTTCCAGTGAGGTTGTCTGAATTGTGAAGAGGTGGGGGCACCGTCTCTCTTGCTCCTAACACTCCGAAACGAAGGGTTAGACCTTTAGGAGGGTTAACTTTCGCGGGAAGTTCAGCTTCATCTTGGAAAAGAGAAATATGTCGAGAACTCCATGAAAACAGCAGCTGAGTTGAGACTAATCGTCTACCTCTGTTGAAACAGCGACTTCGCCACAATGGCAATTGTGCTCATTCCTGCGGAAACTATAATCTATAATTGTACAATGAATGTAGGCGAGTGTTGAGCATAACAGAGCGAATAAAGGCAGTGTTTTTCTTTTAAATCTGCTCTATCTCCTTTTACAACTAGACTCGATATTTAACAACAAAAAATCCTGCGAATGCTGGAAATCTGAAACAAAAGCAGACATTGCTGGAAAAACTCAGCAGTGTCTTCAGAGCACTCACCCTTCTTTAAGTTCTGAAGAAGGGTCACTGGACCCGAAACTTTAACTCTGCTTTGTCTCCACAGATATTGCCAGATCTGCCAAGTTTTTGCAGCAATGTCTGCTTTTGTTTTGACTTGATATTTGCCACTCTGTAAGATTCAGAGCTGCTAACGCCTCATCTTTCGAATTATTATCAAAATGGTATACCTGCAAAAATCACTGACTAAAATACAACTCCTGGCCACTTAACCATTTGTCTCTTTCGTACTTTAATGGTGGACGTTGGAGTGTGGCAGTTTGAAATGAAGGAGCGATGGAGAGACAACAGAGAAGGTGGAATGTTCTGGACTGCTCTGCTTAAAAGGGCAATGGAAACAGATTCAACAGGAACTTGTGAAAGGAAATTGGATAGGTAGCTGAGGAGGATAATTCCAGGGCAATGGCGAAAGAGCAGGGGAGCAGGACGAATTGAATCGCTCTGTCAAAGAGGCCCAGTACAGGCATGATGGGCAGACTGGCATCTCTCTATGATTCAGTGAGGAGCATACGCTGGGATAGTTCATACAGAGCCGCTGGATATTTGTCATTCTCCTAGTGTTTACTGTCAGGCAACCCATAGGGTTTTGTTTTTGAAAAAAAACAGAAGCGTATGTGCAAACACGCTATTTAAATGTCCGTTGTCAGGTCACAGTATTTGAACCGGATTGTTCGTCACCTGGTCAGTACTCTTTAATACAGGCCGTTTCCATTGCCGTGCTTACTATTTCCAACCTGCATTGTTGTTAGAAATCTGTCTGTGTCTACCTATCCAACCAACACATCCGTCCATCTGTCTATCTATCCATCCGTATCAGTTACTGCTTGCTATGTGCATCATGCCGAGCAATTCCTCCACCACCAGCGATTGGGACTTCATTCTTGTTACTTCCTCACAAAATCAGGACGCACCGATCGTATTTGCGTGACATCTGCGCCCTCTATAGAAACTTCTAAGACGAAAATCTCCTACAGCGGCACGAGGCAGGAAATGCGCGATTGGAAAACCTCCAGCTTTATCGTCCTGTCTGACGCACCCATGTTAAAAGAGCCGGAATGTTCTTTGCGCAGGCTGGGAGTCTCCCACTTTTGTTCACAGCCACCTCAATGAACCCCCATATCTGATGGGGAAAACTCCTTAGCACAGCAACACCGCCCCACAGCCCGAAAAAAATCTCGACAACTCTACCTGAATTTTATTTTAAACACAACAGGATTTCGAATGACAATTAGCTGAATGCATGATGAATAATAAGCAGATATTGTGAAATGATTGTGTTTACAAATTATCTAGAGGGCAGATTTTGCATTTTATTTTGTTAGTCTGCAGTTTGCCACCGTGGCAGATTTACAATTATCTCGTTTTAGTGGAACATGGACAGTTGCAGTAAGAATTCAAAGGAAACAACTGAAGGTTAGCCCTTTGCCTCTCAGTTGGAACCTACAAAATGCTAGGATAATGAGAGCAGAGACTAAGGATGAAGCTTTGATGTAGGATCGAAAGTGGACGTGGTATCTGTGCCAATCAGTGATGACCCCCAATGCATTCAAGCAGAGAGCTCCATTCCCCACCACTTCTGCAGTGTGCTAGTGCTAGCACAAGCACTTACTTCCATCCCCAAGGAATTACCTGTATATTCAAGCATTGAACTACCCTCCAAAGATAATTTAGAGTACCAAAAATAAGCTCTAGTGGAATTAAACTTCACATTGCATTTAACTTAAGGAAGGTGAGTTGTCTTCTCATGATTCCCAATGATCCCTGTGTTCAAATTGTGACGTGATGAGTCTATGTTGATGTATGGCCAAATCTGGAGCATGTTGGTATGAAACTGTAGGTTGAAACTAAGATTTAAATACCTTAGAATGTGCATTTAATGACACTAACATGGTAAAATAAATGACAAAATATCCTTATGAACTTGCTACATGTCTTAAAAGATATTTCATTCTTCATACATCATGCTCACAAAATCTAAATGCTTATCTTAAACAATGTGCAATAATGGCTGATGTCTAACAAGTAAGTTATACATTATAATTATGTTACCTAGGTTCATGGTGGTCTCAAATCCCGAGCTTGTTACTAAAATAAAGTTTGAGCCTGATAATGAGTAATGTAATCTCATGATTACTGTTCCCTCAGTAAATGTAATTCTTTCTTAAGCCGGTTATGCAATCAGTTTTACACCAATGCAGGATGGACTTGAATGCATCATAAAATAATCAGAAGCAAAACTTGGTTGTGAGCTTTGTAAGCTGATTAAGGCTGCATCATGGTAGGAGATGTGAAACCTACCCTAGGATATAGTCACACCAGAGCAAAATATTGGCATTTCTGGAAACCTGGAATAATACTGAAAATACTGGAAAAACTCAGTAGGTCTGGCAGCATCTGTGGACAGAGAAACAAAGTTAACATTTCAGGTCAATGACCTTCCACTGTTTTTGGTTTTTATTTCAGATTACAAACATCCACAATATTCTGAGTTTATTTCTTTTCTGTGCCTAATTTTGTTTCCATGAAATGTGCTAGAATGTTTTATCACATTAAATATATTATAAATGTAAGTTGTTGTTCTTGGTATTCATTTCCCAAAATGTTGCAATCCAGACAAGTGAAGCATTAATTCCTCATATTTGTATTTTAATCTGATAAAAATCAAAATTCTAAGCATTTCTGATGATCTTTTACATTGCTGCACTAGCTTTTAGTGTTTTGTGGATGAGAAAATTTAATTTTCTTTGCTGTAACACAGCTGCTGTAATCTCTCACCACAAACAAAATATACCCATTTGTCTTTCTTGGATCTTAGTTTAATGACCTCACATTTCTCCACATTATATGGCATTTGTCATCCTTAGAGTGTCTCTCATGCTTTGCGACTTCTGGTTCTGTTATACAACATATTTTGCTTCCAATCGTAATGTCACGTGAAGTGCAAGATGTCGCTTCTTTCAAACAATTAACAAATAGGAAGAAAAGCTGAGTATAGGCATTTGGGGAGTTCATCACTAAAATAGCTTTCTCTTCAACAGTACTTTGCTTTCTTACTCACCACTAATTGCCAACTAATGGCACAAGATTGCCTTTATTTTATTTCAAATAATCTCATGAGCGGTTACTTCACTGATACTGGATCAAAATTTTGGAACTCGCTTCCTACAAACCTAGGTGTTACTAGATCCATTGCACTGAAGTTCAACAAGGCTGCTGTTCATCACCTCCAACAAGGCAATTAGGGATGACCAATAAATGTTGGCCTATCCAACGATGTCCATAATCCTTATATGAATAAATATAAACTTCACTATTTAACTTCTGGAAGCCCAAATGAACACAATCCATAAATGCTCTCCTATCTAGCTTGCCAGTGAGTTTTTACAAGAACACAACTAGATCAGTCAGACATGCCCTAGCCATCTATGGTAATCTCTCTGGTAAGCTGATACTTGTCCAAGTATTCATGTACATTGTCGGTCTTAATAAATTCAAGCAACTTTGCATTAAATGATGTTAAACTGAGAAGGCTGTCTTCTTAAGTAATGATATACATGAACAATTTTTCAATTCAAATGAACAATTCTTGTTTCTTGAGAGCTTTGAAAATCATGATTCATGCAACTGCAATTTTCTCACATATATTTCTTAATAACATAAGGTGGGAAGTTTCAGATCCTGCACATTATTTCATCCTTAGTCCCAGTCTTTTCACGAGTACCATTTTTTAAACTAACATTATCTCCATTGTGCTCCTCCTCCCTTGACTTATTCCCATGTATATTTTCCATGTTTCCTACCCAAACGAGAAGTTGAATGCAAAATCCTTACTTATCAAGGTTTTGGTTTGCATATAATGATTTGCCTTTCAAGAAATTACCTCCATCTTTACCAGGGCTTCTCTTCACCTATGTACACAAATTAGTTGTTCACATTAATATCTTGTGTAGGTTTAATTTTACATATTTTTATTTTTCCTATTATGTTCCAGTTCCTACTTTTTTTTTGCTTTTTATACCTTTAGCCCTGGCTCTATAGTTCACTAAATTTTGACTTTTCCTTATATTAGTCCAAATATTTCATTCTTGCTTCAACTATGCTAATGGAGTCTTTCAATTTTAGGAACATTTGCTGCCTTTGCATTGTATCATTAGTTCTTTGAATGCATGTCACTGTTTGCCAGTGGGTTTATTCATTAGCAGTTCACTTCACTGTGATCAATCACTTTTTTTATCCTTTCAAATTGTGCCTTAGTTATCATTAAAAGTGTGCTTAAATACTTAACTCTCTTCCTTGCAAATATTTATTTATATAAATATTGAACTCGATCAAATTCTGGTCATGATGCCCAAGTTGTTCCCTTGCTATCACGTTGTTAGTTAATTCTGGTTCATTATACAGCACTAAATCAAGTATAGCTTGTTTTCTTGGTGCTATAATATATTGATCTACAAACCCAAAACACATACAAACAATTGTCTTCACAGTTATAACCATTCTATCTTTCTCAAAACGAGAAATTAACTCTAACAAAGTTTGGCTACGTAGCACTTGCAGTTTCAGTCCTATGGTGTCATTTTGATATTTCTGGAGCAAATGGGCCTCCTAATTCATAGATAGGAACACTTGTTTACAAGAATGATACCTGGACTTCAGGGATTAAGTTATGAGAAAGGTTATATAAAAATGTTTGTTTTCTCTAGAAATTAAAAAGGTTAAATGGTGATATGAACAAAGTCTTCTAGATATTTACAGGAGAAGTCAGGGTAGATAAATTACTTTCAGTGGTTGAAGATTCTAGAAGTTGGGGGCTTAGTCTGAGAATTAGAACCAGACCATTCAGGAGAGATGTTAAGAAACACTTCTTTACACAAAGGATGGTAGCTTTTTGGAACTCTCTTCCACAAATGGTATTAGATGCTGGATCAGTTGTTTAATTTTAATCCAGCTCCTTTTTATTTGTTTTTTATACCTTTAGCCCTTGCTAAACATAGATGTAGTTAGGCCACATATTAGCCATGATATTATTGAATAATGGAATAATCTTGAGGGGCTTGAATGGCTTACTCCTGTTTCTATGGTCCCAATACTGTGCCACAACAGCACTCTCATTTCTATTGTTTTTTGACGAAATCTGGAAGTGCTTGCATGTATACCTGAATGGTTTTTCCCATGACATCTATGTTACTTTCCTCCTTTATCTTCCACCACTAAATCACCCATTGTTTCCAATGAGTTATCAATTTTATCCAATGTCTGTCAGGGGCATTAACACTATAAAGGTAAAACTCCAGGAAACTAAGGGGAGGAGGCAGATTGAGCCAAAACGGAGATGGAAAGGGAAATAAGACACTCCACCCCTTGTGATGCCTTTCCAAAATGATTGAGAATATTTGTGGACACTGCATACTCCCTCTCTAAGGGCACTTAAGCATGAACGTAGCTGAAGAAGAGTTGCAAGCAGTTGGGAACTATGAAACCCTCCACAGTTCACTGTCCACCAGTCTTATTTCATATTTTCTCATCTACCTGACTACAGATGTTATTATATACCTCTGGTGCAGGTGGGACTTGAATTAGGCCTCAATCCAAAGGTAGGGATACCAAACTGCAAGTATATCCCATCTGTCTTGTTAATACTTTCATTTCAGTTTACACATCTGTAAATATATTCAGCAGGAACAATGCCTAAGTCCCATACTCCAAGCATTGCTATTGAATGAGATCATCAACTACACTCACGTTTACTGTTGGTCGATTTCTATTGGTTATATCTCAGATTGTAGACTTGTTGTGAGATTTTCCCCCGCTCGTTGAAGCTAATGATGTCAATAGGGAGTGATGCTACATATGTTGAATATCATGGCTCTGATATTGAGAGTTCTGCTCAGACTACTCATTCTCAGTCATAGGTGCTGTGGGTATTAACCTGTCAAAAAAGTAGAGGAAGGGAAGGGGCAGCAGGACTCCCAACCACCCAAGATTTTCAGGAAATGATTCTCATACTTCAATCTAAACTGGGAAGAGAGTGCATATTTTCTGAAGGAGGAGCAGAATGAAATTTCTCACCCCTTGTAGCGAAATCAAAAACAGCACAGCAATGACTGTGGCTGTAAATGTCTTATTGTTGAGATCCTTCTAGGTTGATGCAGGAGACACCTCTAAGAGCTCTCTGTTTAGTGTCTACTGCTGTGTGACAGTGGTAAGAGATGGTCTTTATGTCTGGAGAGGAGCGTACATTGTGATCAGTGAGAATACAGCATTCCCCTTGTTTCCTCATGGCACAGTGTACATGAGCAAAGCATCTAAATGCAGAGATCTGCTACAGCTACTGAACTGACCACTTGCTACATGTACAGTTGCTGTGCAACTGTGCTGAACACACTGTGCTGGTGAGTGCCTGGTATCATACTATTATTCTGCTGTTTTCTTTGAGCCGTTGTATAAAACAGATTGTTCTGGTGACAAATGACATTCACTTACCTTTGCCTTCACGCAGACCCTCAGGATTGAGAATGACTTGCTTCCACTCTGGCTCAATGAGATTTGAAATAGCTAACATGCCCAATACATGATTCACACACTCTGCCACTTGCGGAGATAACAGTATTTGAAGGGTTGCATAGATGTACTATTGGAAGGTGTGTGCATTCCCTGACCTTACACCTGCACATTCGGAAAAAGGTCTCTTAATGTGTTTAGTGCCTCCATGAATCAATCTTATCCATTTTGGTCAACCTTCAGCTGGGTGTCTCCCATTGGGTTGACAGGGATGTTTGACTTCATCACCGATTCTTCAAGGACAGCCTGAATGTATTTTTGCTCAACTTCCTGAAGTGTTCTGCTGCAACCAAGATCAGAGCAGAGCAGTCACCTTGAGAGTGTTGTGTCAGGCAGACAAATGACATGTTCCACCCAATGGAACTGGTTTCACTCCATTTTCCAGCTGATCATCACTCCGCTATGTTACCCAACCAGAGAGTGGGGCTAGCATGCAAATAATGAGATATGTGCTGCCACAAAGAACATCATTGAGCAGGGTTTCTGGGAAGCTGAAACAAGGTTCCACAGCTTGGACCATTCTGGAAAAACCTTGCAGCATTAACCAGGCTGCATATCATGTTCTTTGTGATCCCTCTTTGATTTCCCAAACCTGCACAACTGCCTGCACAGGTGACACACCTTGGATATCTGAAACATTAAAGAAACAATGGTAGGTTTGGGATGAGGGAAGTGGTGCATGGGGAGAAGGGAATAGGTGCATACTTCCAATGCGCACTATTTGGAAATCAGAGTAGATCGTGGGATAAAGAGGAAGAAAATGGGATGTGAGAAAGATTAGATTTGAAGATCCTCTGCCTTTGCTTACAATCCCATTGCTGGCCACAATCTCAGTCATGGCTGATCTTATGATGGTTAGCACCATCTGCTCCTTTGGGCTGAGGACATGGAGCCATGCTGGCTGTCTGCTGATTATCTGTTGGGTTATAGAATGGGTGCCGGCCATTCTGTATTGCAACAGAAGAGGATCTGCGACACTGTGTGGGGTGCAGTATGCAGGGTGATGCGGCAGTCATGGTTGAATAGTTCGTGGCATTTCAAGTTGAGAACATGGTGTGTGGCTTGCAGTACTCAGTTCATAAGGATGAGTTGAGTTTAGCACATTAGTCCTTGATCATGCTCACTAAAAACTGCTGGTAGGTGAGTGAAGGGATTGTGGAATAGTATGTGGGGCGAGTGGTACAGTTGTAAGCATCAGTTATTTGGAGATTCAACCATTGACCTTGACCACTACGGTCATTAAATTTCACCCTGTGCTGCTTAGCCGTCTGGGTAAACTGATGGCCTAGCTCTGCATGATTGCCTTGCCCCTAACCCTTTCCAGTACTGGCCTGGGTTGTTTCCTGGCCTCTCAATAAATTGTTACCCCACTCCACCTGTTCAACCTCTGCAAGAAGAAATTGGTGATGCTTCATTATCAGCCCTTTTGCACCATTTTATCTCTTCTTGTAATCAAATGTTCTGATCCAGTCTCCATCAGCATCCACCACAGTTAGAAGGCAACTTCTCCTTAAGAGGCATGGGCTGCTTTTAAGTGGTGCATGCCAACACAGAGTTCCTGTCTGAACTGAGATGCCAGAATTGTGGCAGCACAATTGGTGTCTGGCCTCATCGTTTTGCCATTTATATTGTCAGGCAACTCAACATCTATTTGGGTGGAATGGGTGCACGTTAATAGTGCATACAAGCCCTGTGCTTCATTTCAGATTGTAACTTGTCTCCTATAATCTCTTATAATGATTATGATGTCTGAGCTACATTATGAAATTTTGATATTAAGAAATATACTTTTGATAGACTGATACCTGGAGAACAGGTTGGTTTATGAGGAAAGTTTAGACAGACTGGGCTTGTGGAGTTTAGAAGAGTGAGAGGCGTTTTGGTTGATTATACAAGATTGTGAATGGTCTTCAAAAGGTTGACATAGCAAGGATGGCTCCTCTCATGGTTGAGTCCAGACTAGGACTAGGATCATTTTAAAATTAGGGATCATCCTTTTAAGACAGAGATAAGGAGAACTTCTTCCTTGCAGCGGGTTATGCAATTTTGGAATTTTATCTTAAAGGTAGAGTTGGATCGTTGAATATTTTCCAGGTAGATGTGGATAGATTCCTGCTAGGTAAAGGGATCAACAGTGATTGCGGGTAGATGGGAATGAGGAATTCAAAACTGAAACAGATCAATCATGATCTTATTGAATGCTGGGGCTGAATCAGGGGTCCAAAAGGTTTATTTCTGTTCTTATTTCATATGTTCATATATGCTTTCTTGATTTCCATAATTGTACATGCCCCTATCTCATCCAAAGGGCTAGAGACACCTAGGTCTTGCATCACTTGCTGTTCTTTAATTCTGCCCTTATTGCTTCTGCTGGCCTTTCAGCCTCACTGAAACATTGTTTTCCACTGCTGTAATTGCTCCTTTTATCAACACTGCTATTGACCCTCCTTTCTCAATTATCTTACCCTTTTCAGCAGATCATAGAGCTCAGTGTAGTTATTAATTCATTAACACCTGTTCATTAATTTTTTTGTTAGCTGACTCCTAGATATAGTGCTATTCTGGCCACAGTGAATGTTTTATGTGGAAAATACAATATTTCTATAAAGTAGTTCCACAGGCATGAAAATTTATCATTTGTTGGTTATATTAATGTGAACATTATTGATTACAGACAAGGTCAATTCCTCTTGCAAACAACTGAGTTTCACAGCTAAATGCTTGCCTTAAAGAATGTGTTGCTATCAGAATGCCTTTGAAAAATCCAAGTTATGAAGAATTATGACTACCATTAAAATCTCTTAAACTATTCCACCATTTAATGATTTTGTTTAAATATTTCTTGTTAGGTATTGAGATTTAGTTATGTTCTGGAGTTTGTTAGCTTAAAATATAATATTCTCAGTCTCCTCGTGCTAATACTGAATACTTATAACGAGTCTGTTGAGATATGGAAAGCATTAACTGTATTAAAAACACATCTTAGTATGGCTTTATGTTGCCACTAGGATTTACAAGGCAGAGCAAAAATATCTGATATTGCCTCACTTCCTGCTATGATGTATATTGTGCCTCATTAGCATTAGCCTGTTAAACTACAACAAGAGTTCTTTGTTCCACAAAATGGAAGAAACTAGATCAAGATGAACAGCTCATACTATGGAGTTAATAGCAACAGATTCACTTTCATTCATTCGTCCTCTTACTCTGTCCACTTCTGTGATTTGTTGGGTGACATTGAGTGCTCAAGCCTTGATGGGGAGTAAGCGGTCATTCTTCCTACTTTTACTGCTATTCAGTGACACATTCTGAACAGTATACAGGAACAAGCATCAATGGCACAGGATGTGACCCAAACATGGTGTCCTTCAAGATGAAGTAAAAGAAATAAAGAGCTTGTATTTACTTGGTTATAAACACTATTAACATCCACAGTTGCAATTCAGATGTCAGGATAGACTCGGGGAGAAGTTCAGTGTGGTCTGAACAAGAATTCCAATACTTCAGCATCTTATGGGGCAGCTGAAGATGCCTTGGAAGTGGATCCCCAACCAGAAGGTTGTTTGTCTGACAGTCCCATTTGCATACTCATCTCACAATGTATTGTCTGCTGTGGTAATTGCTTTTATTTTATTCATTAATGGGAGGTTGCCCATCTCTAATTGCACATGAGAATCTGATGGTGAGCTGCCTCTTGAACTGTCTCAGATGCACTAGGTCTATTATATATTGTTGATTGTCCCCACCTCCAAAGAAGCCACCATTCTGAAATGGGACCTATGAAGCCATGCAATGAAGGGGGCATTAATACTTCATTGGCAGCCCAATTACAATGTGATTTTTCTGCACCCCAATTGCAAATGTAGACCTAAATCTAAAGTCAGGACTCAAATTGACTCAGGAATCAAGTGGAGAGAGACTCCCTAGAGGATGCTCCACTTTGGAATTGGCTGGGGTCTTTGCACCTGGCTTGCACTGCACTCCTGAAGTTAAGGTGGATGTTTGGGCGATTCTCATAGACGCTGAAGCCCTTGGCGTGGTGCACTATCTCAGCCCTGTCCTTTTATTAAATGTTTAATAATGATTCATCATATCATAAATTGTGAGACCATTGGAACAGAGAGTGAAGTGAAGCTTTTGGTTTGACCAGAATTGGGAAAAATTGTTGCTATCATTAACTTATCAAGTGAAAAACCCAATGTATAAGAAATAGGAGGGACGATAGATTATAGGCTACATTAATCATGCTGTCATTGACCCTACTGCACCCTTCAATAAGATCATTGCTGATTGTTGCTCCCAAATCCATGCTTATGTCAGATTCAATATCCTTCAATTCCATTTATATCGCAAAACACTTGTGTTTGCTGGCATACCAACATACCCAACATCTATTACTCCTGAGACCATTCTAGGAAATTTCTTCTGTGCCTTCTCTAAAACCTTAATATCCTTCTTAAAATGTGATAGCCTAGAAGTGATTCCAATACTCTAACTGGGGGGTGACTTGCTGTTTTACAATGGTTCAGTGCAATTTCCTGGTGTTGTACTCTTTTATAAATATTGGGAGCCTAAATGCTTTTCAAACTGCTTTGTTAGCCTTTCCTACCACAGTGAAAAGTTTGTGCACATACACATACATCCAAATGTCTCTCTTTTTGTACCTCAGTTAAAATTATACCATTTAACTGGCATTGTCTCTTTTCATCCTACAAACCACTCAATTGCATACGAAGAATAATCATCCATTGTTTTGCAGGTAAACACAGCAGTCAACATGCATACGTCTGGTTCCTCTGTGAAGTCATGGGATGAAGGACTAAAGGACCTATTTTAGTAATATCATGATTGCTAATAATAAGAAATAAATCTTGAATGTGATGTTTTTCAAATTCTATTAAGGAGGCAAGTACCTCCAGGTGAATAAGCGTACAAGGCTTTGTTTTAACAACTCATTTAAAGGATAACCCCGGCTCCTGGCCAACCACAGTCTGCACTGAAATGCCTGCTTTTATCAAATGCTAAAATCTTGATAGGGTGTTTGAACTTGTGACTCACTAACTCAAAGGGCAGAGTAGTAAATCAAGAGCAGAAATTCATTTGACTTCTCCAACAGTGAATATAGCTAGTCCTTTCAGGAAATGGAACTAGAAATCCAAATGTTGTTATAGAGAGACAAATAGAAAGAAAATTAGGATGACAATTTGCACTTGCAGTGAATTCCTGATCTGAATTTATAATTAGAGGAAAGCAACGATCAAAACTGAGTCCATCTCTACTGGGAGGGAGTTATGTTGTGCACTGCTGAATAAATTTGTGAATGCAACATTTTGGCAGTCAGGAACGTCTTCACTTATATAGGTCACAATGACAAAACTTTAGCATACTCAGGTATTTGATGCTCAATGTGAATTAAATTTAGTGCTTATGGATATTTTACCTGCTGTAAAGCTATTTGCAGCTCAGTGGGCAGCACTCTCACCTCTGACTCAGAAGGTGGTAAGTTGAAGTCCTGTTCTAGGATTTGAATGCAAAATAATGGGGTGGCACAGTAGTTCAGTGGTTAGTACTGCCACCTCACAGCACCAGGCACCCGGGTTTGATTTCACCTTTGGGCAAATGTCTGTGTGGAGTTTCCTCCAGGTGCTCTGGTTTCCTCTCACAGTCCAAATATGTGCAAGTTAGGTAGATTGGCCACACTAAATTTCCCACAGTGTCCAGGGAAGTGTAGGCTAGGGGGATGGGTCTGGGTGGGATGCTCTTCAGAGGGTCAGTATAGAGTCGATAGGCTGAATGACTTGCTTCAAAACTGTAGGGATCCTGTGAGTCAAGGCTTACAGTCTAGCACTGTTGGGAGTGATGCTTTTTGGATGAGATGTTAAACAGAGCCCTTTCTTCCCTCTCAGATAGACAGGAAAAGACCCCATGACTGTATTTCATGAAGACCAGGGTACTTATCCCTGATGTCCTGGTCAAAACCATGGTCATATACTGTTTGAGGGAGCTTGCTCTGTGCAAATTACCTTCATTATTTCAATTTATTGTAAGAATTGCAGATCCAGTTAGCTTAGATGTATAACATGATATCCAGAATCCAGAATGAACACAGCATGGGTTCAATTTCTGTTCTGGTTGAGGTAAACTTGTTACCTTTCTCCTCACCCTGTCCTGTGCTTGATATAGAGTGGTGTCCTTCACGCTATGCAATGAATTATAGATGCCTATGGCCCCTTATGACCTTTGAACAATTCCCTAAATAGAGCAAATTCCACATTTTAAAAGTAACCCAACGGCTTTAAAGTGCTTTGGGATGGCCTGTGGTCATGCAAGGTGTTATATAGCTTTAAGTTCTTTCCTTTAATTCTGAACAATATGGACCTCAGTATAAAAATTACGTATCTCTATGGTAATGTGTACATTGGAACATTTCTGTGTGGCACTTACAAGGAAACTAGCATCCATAGCTCATATTCAGTGTGATGAGATGCAAATCAACACTGGTAAAGAGCATTTGTATCACACCTCTATTGTGGCAAAACATCCCAAGATGCTTTGCAGGATCACATTCATTCATAATTTGCCACAGAGCCATCTGAAGAAGTATCAGCACAGGTGACATTTGGCCAATTTGATAGGTTTAGGGAATATCTTAAAGAAGGGAAGAGTTGGAGTTGTATAAGGAGGAATTCAAAGATTAGGGCTTAGACAGCTGAGGATATAATGATCATTGGTGGAGTGAAGAAATTCAGGAATGTTAAAAGGTAGGAACTGGACGTATGCAGTGATCTCAGATGCTTGTACGGTGGGAGAATTTAATTTGGATACAGAGGAAAAAGGGCACAAAATGGTTTGGAAATTTTGAAATAATTTTAAGATTGAGGCATTTTCCAGCTAGGATCCACTATGGGTCAGCAAGCACAAGAGAGATGGATGAATGGAAAGGACAATGACAGTAGTAGAGATTTGGATGACTGGCCAACTCCAAAATGCTGATAGTAAGAAAAGTAAAAAATCAACTTCTGATTTTCCAATTTGCTTCCAGCTGTAAGGTATTAATCCCTCCCCTAATGTCAGTGGCTTTGCTACACAGCAGATATTTTTTGAGCATCTTGAAAATATTTGTTATTGTCTGAAATGATTAGTTTGAAGTTACCTTGGAGATGAGGGGACTGCCTTTTATTCCAGAGGTTTAGCTGACATCAATACTGATTCCAAGGCAACTGACATCATAAACTCGCATGTTACCAATGCAGTTGTAGTGCTCAGAAGCCCTTTGGGGAAAAAATGTAAGTTCAAAACCAAATTTGAGTTGGTTACTGGTGAAAATCATGCATATAAGCGCTACATCTGGCACCATTTTAGTCTTACAATGGGATATAGCTGTTTAGGCAGAGTACTTCACATTTTGTTTCAACATTTTTGAGTGGCAGAAATTTCTCCTGTGAATTAACTGATCAGTTGAGTTAAAATTGGACCTAGAATGGCAGATGTTATGGAAAATATTTTCACTCTTCTGAGAGGCTGCAGATAGCAATAAAAATGAGAACAACAATAGCAGCAATGAAACTAAACCCGGGAACTCAACTAGACAACATATGATAGCATTTTAAAGAGAAATATTATTGTTTGTTTTGACTTGTTTCCAAGCTGGCTTGCTCATATCCTATCCTTTGTCCCCATAAAGACTTCCACAAACAGCAAACCTCGGCCCCCTTGAAGAAACTCTAATACACACCAAAACAGAAGCTGAATCTTTGGGGCGGCACGGGGGCTCAGTGGTTAGCACTGCTGCTTCACAGTGCCAGGGACCCAAGTTCAATTTCACTCTCGGGTGACTGTCCGTGTGGAGTTTGCACGTTCTCCCTGTGTCTGCGTGGGTTTCCTTTGGGTGCTCCAGTTTCCTCCCACATTCCAAAGATGTGCAGGTTAGGTGAATTAGCCATGCTAAATTGCCCGTGGTGTACAGGGATGTGTAGATTAGGTGGATTACAAGGAGACAGGTCTGGGTGGGATGCTCTGAGGTTTGGTGTGGACTTGTTGGGCCAAAGGGCCTGTTTCCACACTGTAGGGATTCTGTGATTCTATGAATCAGCCCTAGTTAAATCAGAATTATGTGCGCCCCATACACAATGCTAGAACTGTGTAAGATGGTGGGCCTAGGACTGGTGAGCCTGTGAAACTGTTATAACAACATCCTTTGCAAAGTACTATTTGCTAATGTGAAACTATGGAATGAATGACTTTATTATCCTATCAGATGATGTGACTAATGGACAGGCAGATCCAGAGTGAAATGTAGCTGAATAGATCATTCTTAAAAATTGAATACAGTGGTCTTTCACTGAAACACAAGCACACAGTGCCTCAGATATAGACTTAACATTTGAATAGAAGCTTATTACACAATAGAGTTGAAAATAAGATTGAATAAGCCTAGCTATTTACACATTTCATAATTTGAAAACTTTCAAAACACATATTAAAAGGAAAAAAATCTATCCCTACAACATCACTTTACAGTAGTCAAGCATCAAAGAGTTCTTTATCACGTCTATAGGTTTAACCTAACTATTTCTTTCATTTCCCTGCCTTGAGACTTTGATAATCTTTTCCTTGATTAGTAACACAACTGAGCTTCAATTTTCTTACCTTCAAATAACCCATCCAGGTTTCTATCCAAACACTTCTGATCAGAAATTTTTAAACTAAAACCATTGCACTGAGGCACACTATTTACTAACTGTACTGAATGAACTCATGTCCATCCAATCTCAGCTAGGTCTTCTGCAATTGCCACCAGCATCTTTCTAATCTTCTGTTTAGTAAAAAAATGTTCTTGATTCTGCTGAACCAAAAAACAAACAAATGTTTTTTGCTGTTTGCTGTCCTTGATCATAAAACTCTCTCACAATACAAAGAAATTTCCATTATCACTCCAAGAGCTGCTCTATCACACACACTGATTTAAACATCATGACTCCAGAAAGACTGTCAAGGTAATTATTGAACTCCCTCATGCACATAGACCTAAACCCACTTGTCAAGAGTTCAAAAAACAAACTCATACTTACCTGTAAAATCTTTTGGAGATTGCCATTCAAAATTATGAACAGAAGACCATTTTAAATGCCGCAGTATGTTGGCAAAATAACAAGTTAGAAAAATAATTCAAACAGCTCCTTTGGATGTTCCAAATTCTCATAAAGGAGTCAGCATTAGTTTTTACAGCAATGGGTGCTGCTGAGGCTGTGGCCTGAAGCAGCCTGGAAAATATTGAAGATCGCAGTATTCTCATTGTCGATACTTGCATCCTACTACCTCCGCATCTCATGATCACTTGTGGTTTACAAACTGTGGATGGTACAGCATGAATATTTCCATTCCCCCTTTCCATCACCACAACTCTATGTGTGTGTCTTTCACCTTTTAGATATTGTAAGTAGCCAACTAGGGCAGCAGGCAGTGCAGAAACATCAATAAGAGGCTGAAGGTGAAGGCACTTCCTCACTTGATTTCACACTTGTAGCTATCAGTTTAAATACTGACTGCACAAATCTCCTTAAAGTAAAATACTGCAGATGTTAGAAATCTGAAAAAAAAGTGTTCTGGGCAAACTCTGGTTTGGCAGCATCTAAGGAGAAAGAAACAGAGTTAAGGTTTTGAGTCCAATATGACACTTCTTTAAGAAAGAATATAAAATCTGAAATGCTAATCCTGTTTCTCTCCTCAACACTGCCAGAACTGTACATCCTGGTGGGTAGACTGGAGGTGAGAAATGTATGTAGTGTGATATAGCCACAAATGGACTTTGGGCAGGGAGGATGGCAAAGGTAGTGCTGAACATAGTGGGAGGTTGCACATTGGTCTGCTGCAGATGAATCAATGTGTATTTGGATAGGGCAGCATGCAAATGAAACCTGTTGAAAATCCATGGTCATTCTGAGAAGCATGAAGAGGTCTGGCATGGACTTGGGAAAGGATTTTACATGGAGCTTGGAGCCCAACCCTTCCCCCCTGGAGATGTTGGTCAGTACCATTCGCATGCTTGTAGACCCAATCGTCCTGTAGCTGCTAATGTTGTAGCTTCCATTGCAGTGCAAGCAGGTCCTGTCCAGTGTCTGAGTGCTGAAGTGGTATATTGGCACTGTGCTAGAGCTCTAGATGCCAAAATATCCTTATTCTCAATGTTGTTGCTCAAGAATATTTACACAGTCTGCTGAGATGAGGAAGGCATTAACTTTTTTAACAAACATCTTCTTGTGGCTTCATCTTGCCATGACACTGCAAGAGAGAGTACAATCATATGACAATGCATCCCTTCCTTGGGATGATGTATACTGCGCTCTGTTAAGATATTCACACAGACTTAACACATTTTCTTTTTTTTATTCACTTATGGGAAGTGGATGTTGCTGGCTGGGCCAGCATTTATTGGCTATTCCTAGCTGCCTTTGAGAAGTGATGGTGAGCTGCCTTGTTGAACTGCTGCAGTCCATATGCTTTAAGTAGATCCACAATGCTGTTAGGGAGGGAATTCTAGTATTTTGACCTAGTGGCACTGAAGGAACAGCAATATATTGTCAAGTCAGAATGGTGAGTATCTTGAAAGGAAACTTGCAGGTGGTCATATTGCCTTGTATCTGCTGCCTTGTCCTGCTAGGTAGAAGTGGTTGTGATAGAAGGTGCTGTCTAAGAATTTCTGCAGTACATCTGGTAGATAATACACATTGCTGCTACTGAGCATCGGTGGTGCAGGGAATAGACATTTGTAGGTGTGATACCAATCAACTGGGCTACATTATTCTGGATCGTGTCAAGCTTCTTAAGTATTGTTGGAGCTGCACTCATTCATTACAATCCTGACTTGTGCTTTCTTGATGGTGGACAAGCTTCAGGGAATCAGGAGGTGAGTTACTTGCTAAAGTGTTCCTAGAATCTGATATGCTCTTGTCATTGCACCTTCAATGTCTTCAAAGAGATTTGCATCGGAGAAGTTCAGAAATCTGTCGCCCAACAAAAGACTAGAATTGTTAAGGTGCACCATGGGCTTAGGGAGGGTTGAGGTCAATGGCAATGTCTGCAGTGTGCATGAATCTTCTACTATCCATGAGAATGACTACATTTGTTCTCTGACCTCTCCACCAGTGCCCTTGTTGTTTTGTGTCAGTAAGTCAGCCTTGCCTAATGCGGTATGAACAGTAATGGTATTGCTCACAGCTAAGCTTACTCATGCCAGAAGAACTCAAGGGTGACCAGTGAAGCTACTTATAGACTCCCCACAATGACAGTCTGCTATCATTGATCAGCCTTACTGAGCCACAGTGTAGGGAGCAAATCCACATGTAAGACAGGCACTCAGCAAACACACAAGATTGATTATCACATTTTTGTTTGTCATATGGCAGATTTTCATTTAAAGCTTTGGTGTTGAGTCTTTTATTTTTATGTCATGATCAAGTGGATGTTATGCTGGTTAGTGATTGAGGGGATGTTGGTCAGTGAGGATCTCTCTAGCTGGTATCACACCTGAAATGGTTTCTTAAAGAAAGCTTGATTAGATAAGGACTGTTTAGGTTGCTTCTTTCCTTTCTCCCCATCATGCTGCTCATCCACTGCTGGTTGTGTAACTGGTGGCAAGGACTATCTGCTTGGATTGCTGAACTATTGCACCATTTTAAAATATGCAATTGTTTATGGGATGTTGGCATTACATTTATTGCCGGTACCTCAGTACCCTAAAGAAGGTGGTGGTGAGCTGCTTTTTTGAACCACTGCAGTCGTTGTGCTCACAAGGAAGGAGTTCCAGGATTTTGACCCAGCAACAGTGAAGGAACGGCAGTATATTTTCAAGTCAGTATGGTGAGTGATATTCCTATTTATTTCTTGCCCTACCCCTTCTCAATGGTAGAGGTAGTGTGTTTAGAATTTGCTTCGGAGGAACTTTGGTGAGTTGCTGCAGAGCATCTTGTACATTGCTGCTACTGAATGAAGAGAGTAACTGTTGAATGAGTTGGAAGGGAAGCCTGTCAGTTAAGGTACTTTGTCCTGGATAATATCAAACTTCTTGACCATTGCTGGAGTTGTACTCTTATGGGCAAATGGGGAGCATTGCAGCGACCCGCAGCAGCAGGCTAATATCAATCTGTGTAACACAGCAGTGGTCTCCAAAAACAGAAGCAGTGCTGCAGCATATCAGCCCATCATTTTCATTATTTTTATGGCAGCATGGGTTGCATAGTACACAATAATCAGAGGATAGCCCTTGTCACCCAGCAGTTGTGCTTTGGTTTGCGGTGTAGTCTCAAATGCAGCTGGAACTGAGGTATTGTCACTGCTTTCAGGATACTGAGCTTTGGCTTGCATGTGTCCCTGTGTCTGGACACTGAGCCAATAGAATCACTTGTGGTTCCACACAAGGGCAAAATTAGCCCTGGGTTGCCTGCTTATAATGTGAGTGCAGTCAGTGGAGTATTGTACGAAGGCAAAATCTTAACAAAGCGCCTCACACTTGCTTGGACTGCTTCTTGTCAGGTACGTAGACTATAATGGAATTAATTGCCTGTGCATACAAATTGCCATTGACCTCCTTTACACAATAAACTGAGAGAAATTGCAAATATCTTTTGCTCCAGCCAGGAGAGGGCCTGAGTTCATGGCTACTCCCAGCTTCAAGGCCACTGGCTATCTCTTGTTTGCTGTGCTTAGAGCTTGCAGTTATTAATGCAGGTTTCAGTAAGGGAGCTTTTAGTGAAGCAGAAACATCTTATGAACTGTCTTAATGTGGGACAGATAGAAAAAATACTGTCCTGATCATTCTGAGCAAATATAGTCATCTGCAGAGACCTCTCTTCCTCACTCTTCGAGCAGCTTGCCCTGATCTTTGTGATCTCTGCTCATTGTCCTAGTCATGTTCTATTCTAAGACGCTGACCCTGCATCCACGCCTAGTAGCAACTGTTTTGTGTAGAAGGCTGAAGTTAATGAATGCTGTTTCACCAACTCCCTATAGAGTTCAGCAATTTTAAACAACAATGGAAAGCATCAAACTCTTCCAGAATTGTAGCTATAGGCAGAAGATATAAGATGTAAAAGGCTGATGATCCTTTTAAATAAAATGGGCACTGGGTCTCCTACTACCAAACATATGTTAAGACAGGATTTTGCCTTGAGCATTGAGCACAAAATAGCAGGATCAAATCAGTGCCACACACTGATTCACAGCATGATCTATCTGCACAGAATACTTTATAAAGAAAAGATCGATTGATGTACCAGTAGATGTATACCACGTGCAGCAATGGTTATACCAATATGGTGCCTAATGAAATTTGCATGATAAATGTGCATGTGTGCCTCTGGGTAATGTGGAGCTCAATGGTGCAATTGCAGCACCCATATAATGGGTGTTAATGAGCCCAGTTTCTTGCCAAACATATTTTTCTTTTAGGATAATAATGGAGTTTTTTTTTAATTGTTTAAAGGATTAAATTGATAGCTCCAATCTCATGACTCATCTCTTGAGTGCATCTATTGGATAGCCTTCATTATGGAATGTATTGATCCATGCTAAGGTTTTTCCCTAAGGTATCACAGAGTCACTTTTATCTATTGCAACAGACTTACAGTTAGGACTTAGAGGCGGTATTTAGCATATTCCATCTGCTCAATACCAGCATCTCAGGGTGTTCTGTCAATTCAAACCTCATCATTAAGTAATATCAATTTTGGTAATAATTTGACTTCTTAAACTACTCTGTGCAATGTGTCTCTTCCATTTTTAAACTTTATTCCACGGAATGTTCAGTAGTTGTTGCTGTGATCAGAATTGACCTTAAATGACCATAGCAGTTGCAGTGGCAATTCAATCAAAAACAAATCATTAAATCAGAACTACATTTCAGAAAGAGAATGTATTTACTCACATGTTGCCTCAAGTCATAGAGTCATAGAGTTATACAGCATGGAAACAGCCATTTAGTTATCCATGCTGACCAGATATCTTAAATAAATCCAGTACCACTTGCCAGCATTTGACCAATATCCCTCTAAACCCCACCTATTCATATACCCATCCAGATGCCTTTTAAATGTTGTAATTGTTGCCAGCCTCCACCACTTCCTCTGGCAGCTCAATCCATACATGCACTACCGTTTGTGTGAAAAAGTTGCCCTTTAAGACCCTTTTAAATCTTTCCCCTCTCACCTTAAACCTATGCCTTCTAGTTTTGGACACCCGAACCCTGGAGAAAAGACCTTTGCTATTCATCCTATCCATCCCCCTCATGATTTAGCAGGCCTCTAAAAGGTCACCCCTCAGCCTCCGATGCTCCAAGGAAAATAGTATCTGTATATTCAGCCTCTCCCTATAGCTCAAACCCTCCAACACTGGCAACATCCTTGTAAATCTTTTCTGAACCCTTTCAAATTTCACAACATCCTTCCTACAGAAGGGAGAACAGAATTGCATGCAGTGTTCCAAATATGGTCTAACCAATGTTCTGTACAGCCGCAACATGACCTCCCAAATCCTATACTCAATGCACTGACCAATAAAGGCAAGCATATCAAACGTATTATTATCCTGTCTACCTGCAACTCCACTTTTTAGGATGTATGAACCTGTACTCCAAGATCTCTTTGTTCAGCAACACTCCCAGGACCTTATCATTAACTGTATAAGTCCTGCCCTGATGTGCCTTTCCAAAATTTATCTAAATGCTGATTTGATCATCGGTGGTGCCTTTTGCACCCAGATTTTAAAGTGCATTTTGGAGTTTAGTCACTCTTGGGAAAATGGGACCATGAGTAGGCCATTCAGCCCCTCATTTGCACTCCAATAATCAAGATCATGGCTGACCATCTATCTGAACACCACATTCCTGTCTTACTACCATATCATTAAATGTGGTTAATGTTTAGAAATCTATCAGTTGTCATCCTGAACTTAGTCAATGACTGAGTTTCCATAGCCCTTTGTGGTAGAGAATTAGAACAGTTTATGACCCTCTGAGCGGAAACATTCCTCTTCATTTCAGTGCTAGCTTTCTGAGACAAACACACACAAACACCCGCACTAAGTCATATGGAACTGCATGGATCAGACGAATGCAACTTATAACATTAGGGCAATCTCTTTGCTCCTTTCAAACTGCCCTGTAATAGTGTATCTTCCCAATTGCAGTCAATTATTTTGTCTAAACTGTTGCTGATGTAGTTGTCACCATTGTTGCTATATCACTGACACATCATTATTAGCTTCTGACTTGTGTGTTGGTAATGCATGGTTGCACTAGAAGATTAGAATATGAGAAAGTACAACTAGTTATGTCTGTTACGTGACAACTTATATCAAACGAATTCCATGATATATGGATACCTTCTCGAACTTAAGTGACCTTTTTTTTTCTTTTTGGTGAACTATCTGTCAGTTATCTTGTGTTTTACAACCTAAGCTGTGCCCAAATGCCTTCCTGCAAAGTTACGCATACCTGCTCCTTACCCACTAATTGCTGTTCCTCAACCATTTATTAGCTCTGTAACACACCAGACACCTTCTGCTTTCCAGTATTAAACACAGAAAAACTGGGAACAGTCAACAGAACAGGCAGCATCTGTGAAAATGAACAGAATTGATGTTTCAGGCAAAGTGCTCTTTCATCAGTCCCTCTTGCTGCTTTTCACCCAGTCCATTGTGTCTCTCAGACCACCTTTAATTACTGCCTCCACAGCCACATGCTTTCACTGATTCTGTGACTGCTGTCACACTTATCTTTAATGCAACCTTCTTATGAAAACACCCATGACAATTACTCTGCCTCATTATGTTGCAACCCTTGTCACACAATCAGTGCAATGAGAGGAGTGACATTAGCAATAGAAGACATGGATGTGAGGTGGGACTTGAAGTACATTTGTCAAGGGATTGAAATAGTCATTGTGCAGACAGCCAGAACTTGGCACATGGCACAGCGGGAGAAGGTTGGAGAAATGTGAAGGGAGAAAAGTTCATAATTGCCCACTTGGGACTGTGGAGATGATAAGCAATAATAATCTCGTAAATACAAGAAGAGTTCAGAAAGCACTGTAGGAGATGTTGGTAGTTAAAGTGTCCAAGATAGTGAACAGCTGAGGAGGTTTTAGAGACAAATAACATCTGGAATTACGCAGAAATTGCACTGCAGGAACAGTGTGCATGTGTGTGTTAGTGTGGTAGTTATGTTAACATGCACGTTCATGTTAGTGGAGGAGGGGAAATCTAGAACTAGAGCAAAGTCTCACAAATTTAGGACTAAAAAGAGGAACAAATTCTTCACTCAAAGGTTGGTGAATCTTTAGAATTCTCTACCACAGAGGCCGGTTGGAGTTCAGACATTGATTGAGTTCAAGATGAAGATTGATGGATTTCTAGTTACTAATAACATCTCGTGTTATAAGAATATGACAGGAATATATAGCACGGACATAGATCATCAACCACGGTCTAGAAAAAAGACAGACTCAAGGGGCTGAATGGCCTACTCATGCTCCCAGGTTACTTAAAATGACTAAACTCCAAAAGGTGCTTCAAAATCGTGGGTATAATCATCACTGATGATTAAAACAGCATTTGAGGTGAAGATGCTGGAAAATCTCAGCAGCTCTGGCAGCATCTTTGAAGAGAAAATTAGAGTTAATATTTCACGTCTATGTCCCTTCCTCTGTTCTGGCTTTCCTCTGGGTGCTCCGGTTTCCTCCCAAAGTCCAGGTTAGGTGGATTTGCCATGCTAAAGTGCCCATAGTACTCAGGGTTGTGCAGGCTAGGTGGATTAGCCATGGGAAGTCTAAATCTTTTCTGAACCCTCTCCAGTTTAATAATATCCATCCTATAACAGGGTGACCAGAACTGCACACAGTACTCTAGAAGATGCCTCACCAATGTCCTTTACAACCTCAACATTACATCCAAATTCCTATACTCAAAGATCTGAGCAATGAAGGCATGGGTACCTTCTTAATGACCCTGTCTACCTATGACACAAACTTCAAAGAATTATGTACCCAAACCCTTGGATCTCTCTGTTCTACAACAACATCCAGGGCCCTGCCATCAATTGTATATGTGCTGCCCTTGTCTGTTTTACCAAATTGCAATACCTTACATTTATCCAAATAAAACTCCATCATCAGCTCATTGATCCAATTAATCAAGATCTCTCTTTGTAATATTAGAAAACCTTCTTCACTGTCCACTATACCACCAATTTTGATGTCATAGACAAACTTACTAACCATACCTTCTATATTCTCATCCAAATCATTTATATAAATGACAAACAAAAGTGGACCCAGCACCAATCTCTGTAGAAAACCACTGGGCACAGCTTCCAGTCCATTTCCCTAGTTAATTTCAGTGGTCCTCTCACCTTATGTCAGAAAACTAATTCACATGGTCTGAATTTAGCTGATCCACTAGGTGCATCCCTAATTGAAAAAAGTACAAATTGAATTCCTTTATCCCAATCTTCTGGATAGTCTAGACTATAAGTTTGATGCCAACATTCTAATGCTTCTTGCAAGTCTAGATGGTCTGCAGATTATTTAAATTATTTTATTCCTAAGCTATCCATAAGTTCCTTGAATAATTTTGATGTATCTAATTGTATCTCTGTGGGTAGGCTGTATCTCATAAAAAAGATGAGTAACTCTTTTATAGTCCTTTTAGCCATGGTACTGTGTAAAGAAATGACCTCTGGAAATCTAGTAGATACATAAATTGCAGTGAACAAATATTGATTCCCACTTTTTGTTTTAGGGAGAGGTCCTACGCAATCAATTAAAACTCTTGTAAAAAGTTCCTCAAATGCTGGAATAGGTATTAACAGTGCTGGTGTTATTACTGCTTGAGGTTTTCCTATTACCCGACATGTCTGGCAAAATTCAATCATATCTCTATGCAGTCCAGACCAATAAAAATGTTTCTGTATTTTGGGTTGAGTTTTCCTTACTCCCAAATGACCCCCTAATGCTACCTCATGTGCTATCTGCTACAGTTCCTTTCTATAACCCACCATTAATACAATTTGATGAACTTCTCCCCATTTTTCATCTGCTTGAATCTGTAATAGTCTCAATTTCCTCATCACATCTTCATTTTTATGATAGTAACAGTCTTGGATACACTGAGATTTTTCCTTATGTATGCTTTTTGATACAAATGCTTTATTTTTTCATCTTTTTTCTTCGTATTTCAACTAACCTCTCTGAACTAAAAATATTCACTTTCTTCTCCACCTGCTCTTTTTTTTTTATCAAACATTTGATCAAACACAGTTTCTGATAATCAAGCTTCCACTTCTTTATCTTTATTCTTTAATTTCTCCTTCTGTTTCACCCTGTAGCTTTGTGACTTGGTTATCACACAGTCAGGAAAAATCCCAGGATATGCCTCCTGTGAAATCTCAGTTGTCTGATATTCCACCAGCTTTTCAACCATAGTAGGCATCGCTCCTGCCTGTGATTCAGCTGTATCATTTCCGAGGATAAACTATATCTCTGGAACAGAGAATTTCTTCATTATTCCTACCACCACTTCACCTCTTTTGACCGGACTCTCCAACCTCACCTCATACAATGGAACATTACTCTTCCCACATGACTTCCACATATTACCACCTTTTCAGGCAATACTCCTTCCAAAGTACATACCTTCTCATCTCTCACCATCAAAGATTGACTTGCTCCTGTATCTCTTAAAATTTTAATTTCTTTGCCTGCTCTTGTGATACATATGAGTAAACCTTACCCACAAAGGTAAATTCTTTATGAAGATCTCATTCTTTTATTAACCTGTCCCTGACCAAGCTGTACATTCTTTTCCAGCTCTTTAGTTTCCACTGGGATCTCCTTTCCCACTTTAATAAAGCCCACTGGCTTATCATGTTTTACCACATCCGTTATCCCAGTGCTTTTCACTGCAACTTCATGTGTCCTACTTTATTACAGCAAAAACACCTGAAGTTTTTTATTTCACTTTCCCCCTCATGACTTTCTTTTTTAATCTGTGTTAAACTATCTTTACTATCTTCAATGAGATCTCCTTTTCCTTTATTATCTGATGATTTCTCTTTTCCCCAGTTTCTATCCTTCACAGATTGAAATTGAGGTCAGAAACCAAACTTTGATTTATGAACTAATTCATAACTATCTGCTAATCTTGCAGTTTTAACTTTCTGCTCTTCCAATGAGTTCTCACTACTTCAGGAAGTGAATTTTTGAACTGCTGTAAGATAACAGTCTCTCTAAGAGCGTCATATGTCTGATCTATTTCAATGCCCTTATCCACCTCTCAAAGTTACTTTGTTTGATTCTTTCAAACTCTACGTACATTTGACCAGGTTTCTTCTTAGATTTCTAAGACATTGGCTGTAGCCTTCAGGCACTCTTTCATACACACTTAAGATGGCTTTTCTCACTTCATCATACTCCCCAGATACCTCCTCTGATAGTGATGCAAATACCTCACTGGCTTTGCCTACCAACTTGGTATGGATCAACAATACCTACATGGTCACTGGCCATTTCATTTGTTTAACAATCTTCTCAATTGAAATGATAAACACTTCTACATCCCGAAGTGACTTCTTATACCCCCAGGAAACTCTTAGTGACTGAAAGAGCCATTATTACACAAGGCACACCCTGTTTAAATCAACTGAATGCGACACCCAAAATAAAAAAAAAGCCAACACTCACTACTCAGTGTCTCTGAGTCCAATAATCCCAAACCAAACCTGGAATTTGATCCTGACAAGAGCCCCCAGTTTGTTATGGATCAGACTAAACCTCATGCAACTATATATGGGAAATAGCCTAGGCCCTAACTTTTATTTAGTTAAAGGCAAGTGTGAAGTGCTGTAATTCAATTGGTTACACTTGTCGGTTTGAAGTAAAACATACTTTATTCTTTACCCCCCGTTAAAATTATAATAAAAGAAAGAAGAACTTTTCTTGATTCAGTATGTAGTGAGTCTAACCAGGGAAGGGGTTATACTGGACCTAGTTTTGGAAATGAGCCTGGCCAGGTGAGCAAAGTTTCAGTGGGTGAACATTTTGGGAGGAGTGACCATAATACTGTGAGATTTAAGTTACTCATGCATAGGGATAACTGCAGTCCTCGGGTGAAGGTGTTAAATTGGGGGAAGATGAACTGCAACAATATTAGGCAGGAAATGGAGAGTGTTGATTGGAGGTAACTGTTTGAGGATAAATCGACATTGGACATGTGGGAGTTTTTCAAATGGCAGTTGATCAAGATTCAGGAGCGGCACATTCCTGCGAGAAGTAAGCATAGATCCGGCAAGTCATGCAAACCTTGGATAACCAGGGATGTTATGGCCTTGGTCAAAAAGAAAACGGAAGCATATGTAAGGTCTAGAACTTTGGGAACTGACAAAGCCTTTGAAGTATATAAGGAGAGTAGGAAAGAACTTAAACAAGGAATTAGAAGCACTAAAAGGGGTCATGAAAAGTCATTAACAAACAGAATTAAGGAGAATCTCAAGGATTTTTTATAAAAAGCAAGATAGTAGCCAGGAAAGGGTTGGCCCACTCAAGGATGAAGGAGGGAATCTATGTATGGATCCAGAAGAGGTAAGTGAGGTCCTAAATGAATATCTTGTGTTGGTATTCACCAAAGAGAAGGAATTATTGGAGAATAATCTCAGGGAAGGGAGTGTCGAATTTCTAAGTCAAGTTGCTATTAAAAAAGAAGAGGTGTTGTGCGTCGTAAGAAGTATTAAGATAGGTATGTCCCCAGGTCCTGATGGGATCTATCCTCAAATATTAAGGGAGGCAAGAGAACAAATTGCTGGAGTATTGACAGACATCTTTGTGTCTTGTTTGGCAACAGGTGAGGTCCCAGAGGACTAGAGTATAGCTAATGTTGTCCCCTTGTTTACAAAGAGTAACAGGGTAAATCCAGGAAATTACAGGCCTGTGAGTCTCATGTCAGTGATAGGGAAATTATTGGAAAAGATTCTCAGGGACAAGATCTATAAGCATTTTGAATGCAGGGGAGGATCTGAGTTTTTTGAGGAAGTGATGAAAATGATTAATGAGGGAAAAAGCAGTTGGTGTTGTCTATATGGACTTCAGTAAAGTCTTTGACAAGGTCCCTCATGGCAGACTGGTACAAAAGGTGAAGTCACATGGTATCAGGGGTGAGCTCGCAAGGTGGACACAGAACTGGCTGAGTCACAGGAGACAGAGGGTAGTGGTGGATGGATGCTTTTCATAATCGAGGGCTATGACTAGTGGTGTTCCACAGCGATCAGTGCTGGGACCTCTGATGTTCATGATCTACATAAATTATTTGGAGGAAAACAGAGCTGGTCTAATTACTAAGTTCATGGACAACACAACATTGGTGGAGTTGCTGATAGTGAGGAGGATCATCAGAGGATACAGCAGGATATAGATTAGCTGGAGGCATGGACAGAAAAATAGCAGATGGAGTTTAATCCAGATAAATGTGAGGTGATGCATTTTGGAAGGTCAAGTACAGGTGGAAATTATACAATGACTGGCAGAACCCTTAGGAGTGTTGATATGCAGAGAGATCTGGTTGTGCAGGTCCACAGATCACTGAAGGTAGCAGCACAGGTAGATAAGATAGTAAAAAAGGCCTATGCCATGCTTGCCTTCTTTGGAAGTGGCATTGAGTATAAGGATAGACAAGTTATGCTGCAGGTTTATAGAACTTTAATTATGGCCACACTTGGAATATTGCATCCTGTTCTGGTCACCACACTACCAGAAGGATGTGGATGCTCTGAAGAGGGTACTGAAAAGGTTTACCAGGATATTGCCTGTTATGGGAGATTTTACTATGAAGAAAGTTTGAATAAACCGGGGTTGTTTTCACTGGAATGCAGGTGGTTGAGGGGTAAACTAATAGAGATTTATAAGATTGTGAATGGTACAAGTATTGTGGAAGGGCTTTTTCCCCAGGGTGGAGGGGTCCATTATGAGAGAACACAGGTTCAAGGTGCGAGTGCGGATGTTTAAAAGAGATGTGCGATGTTCATTTTTTACACAGAGGGTGGTGAGTGCCTGGAACATACTGCCAGAGAATGAGGTGGAAGCAGACATAATAGCAGCATTAAAGAAGCACCTGGACAAATACATGAATAGGAAGGGAAGACAGTTTTAAAATGTAAGGGCAAAATATGCCAGCACATGCTTGGAGGACCGAATGGCCTGTTTCTGTGTTGTATTGTTCTTTGTTCTATGTTCTAATTGATATAACTTTAACTCTATTGGAAACCTTGACAGAATAATAGATTATTTAACTACTATAGAATGTCTACAGTGTGGAAACAGGCCATTCGACCCAAGTGGTCCACACCGACCAAGCCTCTGAAGAGCATCCCACCCAACCCCATCCCCCTACCCTATCCCTGCACTTCCCATAGCTAACCCACCTAACCTGCACATCCCTAAACACAATTGGACAATTTAGCATGGCCAATCCACCTAACCTGCTCATCTTTGGACTGTGGGAGGAAACTGGAACACCCAGTAGAAACCCAGGCAGACATGGGGAGAATGCGCAAACTCCACACAGAAAGTCCCCTGAGGGTAGAATCAAACCCAGGTCCCTGGTGCTGTGATGCAGCAGTGTTAACCACAGAGCCACTGTGCTGCTCGGTTTGTGCTGGGTGCTCTGGTTTCCTTCCACATTCCAAAGACGTGCACGTTTAGTGGATTGCCCATGCTAAATTGTCCATTGTCTTCAGACATGAGTAGATTAGGTGTGTTAGCTTTGAGAAATACAGGGATGGGTCTGGTTGAGATGGCCTTCAGAAGGTCTGGATGGACTTGTTGGGCCAAATAATCTGTTCCCACACTGTGGGGATTATATGAACCACTAAACAGCAACTCCTCTAATACAATAACATCCCATAAACACACCATGGCAAAGATAAAGTCATTAAAACAGATTATCTCTCATGTCATTCTGAAAGTAGAATGACAGCCCAAGCTTTTAGCTGTAACAGAGACAGAGATCATTTCAATACCCAGTTACAAAATCCCAACAACTGCTAAAAGCTAAACTGAACCTTGGTTCTGTGGGAGCCTGAATCCATTCATGCTTCTTCTATTGTTCCACCTTTAAAAAAAAACTAAGGTCTCACAAGCTGTTTACTTTATTGGCTTCGAATAGACAGCTCATCACCTATGGCTTCAAAAAAAACCAGAACAAAATACACCTCTTAAAGCCATAGTACCGTCATACCAATGAGAAATGGGAGATCCTGTCAACCACCAAAATGGAGAAGCCTCATGCAGAAAGGCATTGAACACATCAAGAGGCTTCATCAGGAAAATGCAGGAGTGAAATCAAGGTAATGGAGGAAATGAGCAAACCTCCAAACATCTCAGTTGCCCAACCCCTTGAGCACCATCTACCCCACCAGCGACAGACTCTGCAGCTCTGGGCCTATCAGTCATCTCTGCACTCATTGAACTGGACTGGAAGATATTCACTGGCCATTCTGAGGGGCTGCCTCAAAAAGACAAAAAAAAGTGAAGATTTACAGATAAAGATCTATCACATTTCCACACTATGAACACATAAATTAGAGTTTTGCAAAAATGTGATTTCAAATTACTTCTATCTGTATATTTTCCTCAGTGGCTTCCTTTGTTGTTTTCTCTTTCAATTGTTTACTATAATTGATGTTTAAAGTGAAATGGGAGTGTAAGAATTGAGTATGAGCAGAACTCTTAAATTTCAAGCTGAACTTCAGAGAGAGAACTGTGATGTAGCTCTCACAGTTTGCTGTACAGAGAACTAGAGTGTTGAGTTTGGCTGTTCTTTTATAAGGAATAGAGAGGACAGTGTAACTCACTTTGCATCTCATTTTCCATAGAGAGGGAGAATTAATCATAGGGCTATGCATCTTGTGATCTTACATTTCTGACACTCGTTTGCAATCTGATGTTGCTGTTGGTGTGGCAGTAAAATCTCTATCCCTTTCGTCAAAGGCAGGAATTGAATGTGTCACTGGAAAATTTATAAAATATGAGATTTAAGAAAGGGCTTAGTTAGAATAAAATGTTTGAGACTGTATATACCTTTTACTTTTAGTGGGAGCTCCTGCATCATTAGGCACATATCTTACAGAAGTTACAAAGAAGAAACAAGCCATTCAGCCCAAGTGGCCTCTCCTGATCTTTATGCTTCACATGAGCCTTCTTTCACTGTTCTTCATTTAACCTTATCAGCATATCCTTTTATTCCTTTCTCCCTATGTTTTTATGTATTATCAACTGAAGTGTATTCTCTGTGCCAATACCTCGTAACGTGTATAAGTACAAGAGACAATAAGAATTTCAAGGAAAAATGGACAAAATTGCCTTAAACTTGACTACTGCTGAAAAGATAAATGTTTTGCCAAATCTTTTATTCTTGCATTAATCAGGAAAAATACAAGAATGCCAGACTTCAAAGGATCACAGTCGTTATGGTTCCAGGTAATAGTATTGCTGATAAGTCATATCAAACAGTAAAATCTGTCTTAGTAGATCATATGTTTTGTTTGTTTAGTTTTTAATGTGGCAATTAGTCACTCTAAGTTGCAGATTTTCTTCAACAATGAAGGAAACATATTATACAAAAGAAGAATAAAAATAAAAACAAAGCTATCTAAAAGTAGAACATAGTTAGAAAGATATTAAAGCACAGCAAAACAAATTTTCAACCTATTTCCCAATGTCATCCATTAGAAACTCAATTTCAGAGAAACTTCTTCCTACATATCAAATCTTTAAGTTCTATTTAATTAATCCACCCGTGTTTCAGTCCTGTGAGCTATGGAAGCATTTTTATGTGAAATGTCACAAAGCTGAGAGCTTAAGCTTTCTCAGATGTCTTACCAAACTCTCTTAAGTTTGGAAGTTTAATAATTGAACCTTTCTACTGAGGTGCTTGTGTTTTCCCAGAAGTGGTCAATGCTTCTGTAAGGAGAAAGATTTGTTTTTGACCTGAGTCAGGATTCTTCCAAACTGCCCTAAAATGTTCAATCCCTGGATTTTCCAAACTATTATCAATCCTTGATTATTTTCAACTGAAATAAGCTCATGGCCTTCAATATTTATTCAACCTTTCATAACTCCCACAGTATAAGCATTTTATTTCATTCACATTCCAAGAATTTGTAGTCACCTGGTCCTCTGACATATACTGGATGAGGCCACTGTTCCAGAAGAACTCTCTAACCATATGTGAAAATAACCAACACTCATATGTTACTATTTTGAAATCCAAACTCCAATAATGATATTTATATACATAAGTTGTGCAGCTTTCATCACAAAATCATTTATACTGGAGAAGAGGGTGCTGTTTTGTTGGCCTTGTTTGGCCCAGGCATTGCCCTATGGAGAACGTAATATGGAACTAAAGGCTTCTCAAGCTCCAAGCAAATATTTTTTAAAGCATAAACCTTGAATAAATTTCTTTGTCGAGCACAGTACTCCGCCCTGAACTTGGACTAATTTTATTCTGCCTTTTTTTTTAACAGTTTGTTGATTATCTAACTTAGCATATTTCCACTGAAAATCATTCTGGGTGAAAAACAGATTTAATAATGTTGCACATACTGACTATCAATGAGGCATGTTACATGGCTAACTGATTAGCGTAATTGGTTGAACTGCAATTATTAGTGGTCTTGGGATTGTTCAGCAAATGTTGCCCAATTGTAGATCACAACTAACAGTGGCTGTTGTGTCATCAGTCTAATAATGGCCAAGAAGAAGCTGTTCTTAGATCTGCTGGTGCATGTGTTCAAGCTTCTGTATCTTCTGCCTGACTGAAGAGGTTGTAGAAGATCATTACTGGGGTGTGATGGGCCTTTGATGATGTTGGCAGCCTTTCCACAGCAACGAGCTGTGTAAATGGAGTCCATGGATGGCAGGTTGGCTTCTGCAATGTTTTGGGGTGTGTATACTTCCTTCTGTAGTTTCTTACGGTGCTGGGCAGAGCAGTTGCATCTATGTACGAATTCTAAGACAGGTTGTCAGTTATAGTCACTCTCAGGAACTTGATGTTCTCCACCTTCTCAGCCTGAGTTCCGTTGATGTAGATATGGGGTGAGTTCTCCTCAATACTTTCTGAAGTCAATGATCAGTTCTTTAGTTTTGCCAACATTGAGAGAGAGGTTGTTCTCGTTGCAACATATCACCAAGCCTTCTATCTCCCTTCTGTATTTTGACTTGCTGCTGTTAGATATCCATCCCACTACAGTGGTGTCTTCAGCGAACTTGTATATGGCGTTCGTTCAGAATTTGGCAACACTGTCTTGGGTGTACAGGGAGTACAGTAGGGGGCTGAAGTTGCATCCTTGGAGGGGCTCCAGTGTTATTGTGGAGGAGGTGCAGTTACCGATCTTCATTGATAGGCCTGTGTGTCTGAAAGGTGAAGATACTGTTGCAGAGGGCTGGGGCAAGACCAAGATGTCAGAGTTTTGAGATCAATCTGAAAGGGATAAAGTTGTGGAAGGTGGAACTTTTGTCAAAGAGCAGGAGTCTGATGTAAATGTCCTTGTTGTCTGGATGTTCCAGGGTTGAGTGCAGGGCTAGAGATATGGCATCCTCTGTGGATCTGTTATGTCAGTAGGCAAACTATAGGGGATCGAGGCCGGCTGGGAGACAAGAGTTGATGTGGGCCATGACCCAGCCTTTCGAAGCACTTCATAATTACTAAGATCAGAGCCACTGGGCAGTAGTAATAAACCGGGATGATGGTGGTCTTCTTGAAGCAGGTGGGGACTTCAGCTTGTAGTAGGGAGAGGTTGAAGATGTCAATGAATACCAATGGAAGTGATTGTGGATTCAAAGGTGCTACTCAGATTTTTTGGTGAATTTCTGCAGTGGATTTTAGATACAAAATATATACTGGTGCTACAGAATGTTTCTGGTGGAGGTAGTAAATATTTGTGGATGTGATATCAATCAGGGGGCTGCATTGTACTGGATGATGTCAAACTTCTTGAGTGTTATTGGAGCTGCACTCATCCAGCAAGTGGGGAGTATTTCATTGTACTTCCTGACTTGTGTCTTGTAGACAGGTTTTGAGAAGTCAGGAGATGAGTTACTCACTGCAATATTCCAAGCCTTTGACCTGCTATTGTAGCCACTGCATTTTTATTGCAAATCCAGTTGTTCTCTGGTCAATTAAAACTGCCAGGATGTTCATAGTGGGGATTCAGTGGTGGTAATACCATTGAATATCTAGGAATGATGATTAGATTGTCTCTTATTAGAGATGATCATTCCCTGGCAATTTGAGGTTGATCTGGTACTTTTCTCGTCCAAAGGCAGGGTCTTTTGCTCTGTTTGTGAGCTTCTGCGATGAGCACAGAATAATGATCTGATCAAGATAGCCATTATGGTGCAGGGTAGCTTTAAAGCACTCTATTTCATGCATGTTTGCAATTGCCCAGGCCCTAATTACAAGATTGCTGATAAGGTCAATCATGTAAATGTGTGGAGCTGTATGTATTTCTATGTGTATATTGACTGGTGTTATAGACTTCTGATAGACAGTAGCAGAGAACCCATTTGCAGGTTTCTCAATAGGATAAGGAGAAAGCAATGCATTATACTGCTACATTTCAATAATAAATCTGAGTGGAGGACAGAGTACAGAAAGCACGTAGGGAAATGCTCATACATGGCTACAGATTCAAAGATCGCATAACTATCATTCAAATGTCAGGAATATTTTTCAGAGAGGAAATTATTAATTATACAATCAAAAACAAGTTTCTCAAGGAAAATAATGAAAGTGTCGTGGTTGCTTGACCCGGAGGATCCCATGGCTACATGATCTGTGGGGGCACAATGGTGTCATTAAAACTGAGCACAACTTCACAAGTTGATGATTCATTGAATACAGATTCAAAAATGGTGTTTTATCTATCTTGCTGTAACAAAGTGAATGAGGTGAAGATGTTGGTGGCTTCCTTTAGTGACATATCGGTATATAAATTCACGATGTCAAACAACCACGTAGACAAGATGTTGTTATCCATATGTAAGCTGCATATCATCTTCGTGAAGGTGAAGGATTTCTTCACTGTGTGTTAGGAACACTCACTGAGAACCAGCTGTAGTAACTCATTCAACCATTTGGCCAATCCATGTTGCACAAAACCAGTCATTTTATCATTGATAAAATAGGGCATAACCAAATATAACTGTTGTGCACCTTCAGTAACTCATATGTACATGAACGTAATGAACTATGAGGTGTAATCCTTTCAAGTAAGTCTCAAGGCAAATCATTACTTTCGCAGCGGCTTTACAAATGTTTTTCTAGCTTGCTTTCAAGGGACGTTGTGTTATTATGTTTGGCAGAAGACCCAATGGATAAGAATTTGGAACTGTCATTAAAGGTGGCATGCATTTTGTTGACAGAATCATGCTTAGTTAGAATGACTTACTCATATCCATTTGTCAAGCTTGTATGTCTATGTGTTTTATTGGCTCTGAGGCATCACAGTGCCACCAGACATTCACACTCTATCCGAAAAACAAGCAAGTTATTAACTATTCCACGACATGTCTGTGCTAAATCCTGTCATATAAATTGTTGTAATTGTTTGAAATTTGGTATTTTTGCATTTGTCCTGATGAGTTAAAGAAAGGAAGCTTTGATGGTATGTTTATCTTTTCACCTATAAACATACATTAAATTTTATATTGCCTTTAACTGGAATACAAACTCCTACTAGATTTCAGTCAAGGTATAAACTAAGTTCTGATTTTTGCCACTAACAAAGCAAAATACTGCAGATGCTGAAAATCTAAAATTATTCTGTATTACTCACTCTTCGTCATTCATATCAGCTTGTTTAAATAAACATGGCTTGACTTAACTGAAACTGCACAGATCATAATGCTATAGTTGCTAGATTTGGTTTTCCTGCCATTGCCTCAGTTTAATCTGTGCTCTTCGACCAGAATGATTTTCAGTGGAAATATGCTGAGTTAGTTTGAGAACAAACTGTTCGAAAAACATGCAAAACAGGTAGAATAGAATTACTCAATGTCGGCTAATATAAATTGTAGCAGAGATAACAAGGTGTAGAGCTGGATGAACACAGCAGGCCAAGCAGCATCAGAGGAGCAGGAAAGCTGACGTTTTGGGTCTGGACCCTTCTTCAGAAATTGTAAATTGTAGCACCTACTTTTAATCATACACAGAGATCTTACCACATAATCCTTGTATAAATCAAATAGTTAGAAAGTATTATGATTGAACATTTTGTGCTTTCTCTATCTGCTTCTGTTTTATTTTACTGCGCTTATAATTCTGAGTCACAAATTCTAAATATTCTAAAAACATTCCCTGTGTTCAGAATTTTTGATGAGACAGTGAATGGACTGTTCGAGGATATGTAGGTGAATTATTCAGGCATGCGAATTAGATGTACACTGTAGTCTTGCATAACCAATAGGTCAATGGTATCTCAGCACTGCTGATGCACTGAGTTAACATAGAACATAGAGCATAGAACAGTACAGCACAGTACAGGCCCTTCAGCCTGCGATGTTGTGCCGACCTATTATCCTACTAAGGTCAATCTAACCTGCATACCCTACTATCCTCCATGAGCCTATCCAAGAGTCGCTTAAAAGTCTCTAAACTATCTGACTCCACTACCACTGCCGACAGCGCATTCCACACGCCCACCACTCTGTGTGAAGAACCTACCTCTGACATCTCCCCTATACCTTCATCCAATCACCTTAAAATTATGCCCTCTCGTAATAGTCATTTCCGCCCTGGGAAAAAGTCTCTGACTATCCACTCTATTCACTGGGGATGTTAATCTGGTACAATCAGGGAGACCTGGCTGACAGATAAAAGTGTCAGACATCCTGTCGCTCTGACAGACCTGTATCAGTGTCACGTCCTTTCTATAACTAAATAAAGGGTGACTTGGTGATGTGATATCAGCATCTGTGAAATTATTTTGCTACTTAAAATCCCTGCATAACCCAATATGTTCAGAAAAGAGCAAGTGTAATTCCAGCTAAGGCTGTCTTTCTTTATGCTTCTGCTTGGGTGTCAATTATTTGTTTTTTTGTCTGTGTATGCATTCCTCTAGTTGCCCTGATGGGCAATGAAGTATCTTGAGTGGCAAACCCGGTCCATGTGTGAGGTCAAATCCCAGCAAGACCTGAGATAAGTCAAATATTGTAGAAGAAAAATGTAGAAACAATCAAAAAGTGACCTGGGCTACATTTTATTAAAATTCTCTTCAAAACACATTGGTGGTGATTGGTTTAGGGGTTGTTTTCTGAAATCCTTGAGGAAATGAGTCCAGGCATCCTTACCCAGTGTGGCCTAAATATGTCTCCAGTTCCATGTCAATGTGGCTGACCTCTGAAATAACCTAACAAATCATAGCTGTATCAATTGCTGAGCTGTAAATATCAGTCAAGCCAGTTACAGTCGCATCCATTCATGGTTAAAATATTTTTTTTTGAGTACCAGCATTAACAACTCAAGCAGAGTGCGAAGAAGGCATTCACCTCCTGGAGACAGTAAAGACTGCAAATGCTGGAAGCCAGAGTCAATAGATGTGAACCTGGAAAAATACAGCAGGTCAGACAGCATTGAGGAGCAGGAAAGTCAACGTTTCGAGCCAAAGGTTTCTGATGAAGGTTTTCGGCTCAAAACATTAACTATCCTGCTCCTCAGATGCTGACTCAGCTGCTGTGTTTTTCCAGCTTCACATCGAGTGCCCTGGGCTGTTGGGTACTGTCACCTGGCCTGAATTTTATTATCTCTCATCTGAATTTACAGTCCAATTTACAGAAATATGCTGAGCATAAGCAGACTGTTTGCTGCCAGTATTTTCATTCCATTACGCTGCAACAGGGTCCAAATAGTTTCTTGTCATTTGACACGAAAGCATGTTGAAGGCATTGACTTATCACCACCCTCTCTCTCATGGGCTTTTAGGAATGGGCAACAAATGCTGACCTTGTCTACGAATCCACATCCCATGATAAAATAAAAAGAGCCACTGGAAATGTAGTTGCGACAGACAGGACAAACAGAAATTTCCTACAGTTAAATTTTGGAAAGACTGGAGCCATCATGTTCAGGTCAAAGTCAATGGCACAGTGGAATATTATTACACTAACTGACTGTAATCATTAGATCATGGACTGCAACATAAGAGAGGATGGCATTTGAACTGTCCTGTTTTTGCCAGCTCATTGAATGAGCTATCCAGTTATTGCCACTTGCCTGCTCTATTCATAGTTCTGCAGTTTTCTCCACATCACGCAAATATCCAAGTCCTTTTTGAAAGTTATGGGTAAATCTTCTTCCACTTCCCTTTCAGGCAGTGCACTGTAAATCTAAAAATATTCTTCTCCTTCTCCCTTCTGACTCTTATACCAATTACCCTAGGTTTGAGTCCTTGGGTACTGACCCTTCTGGAAGTAGAAACAGTTTTGCTTTATTGTGCAAGAAGCAGACTATTATGCCCTTCTACTTCATGCTGGTATTGTTGCTCCACATGTGCTTTTTCCCACTCCTCTTCATTTCACAATCTCAGCATAATCTTTTGTTCCTTTCTCCGTCATATATTTATATCCACCTTTCTATTAAATGTTATGCTATTCACCTCAGATATTCAATGTGATAAGCAGTGCCAGATCCTTAGCCAATCTTTGGATAAAGAAGCTTTTCTTGAAATCCTTGTTAGAGTTATTAATGACACTTTTATTTATTGTTGTAGTTTTGGACTCCCCCATAATTTCTTTACATTTACCTTCTGAAACTCATTTGTGATTATAAAGACTTCAGGAAGGTCACACCTCTGCTTTCTTGGTATGTAAGTTGAACATTTTGGGTGTGAGAGCTTCTGAAGATAATCATCTCATGCCACAGAACTTCTCAACATCATGTTCAGTATTTGCAATCCAGCAGCCTATCTCCCATCTCCTCCCTGCCCCAAGCCTCTGCTTTCCTCCCTCATCTGCCTCCAAGCTCAGCAAAGCTCTTCTTTATTTCTGTTTCCCCTTTATAATGTTGTGGTCATCCATTTAGGGTCACTCTTTGCAAGTTTGATCTTGGTTGTCTAATAAACAACTGCACCAGCAAAAATCGCAGGCTCAGATGATGCAGAACTAAGTTAACCATACTGTCCATTGTGACTGAACCTCTGCTACACCTCCAGTAGAGTCAACTACTCATTTCCCTGCACCTTGTCAACACTCCCTCCTTACAGACCTACGAATCCTGACACTTCAAGTATTGTTTCAACTTCCTTTGGAATCCACTACTCTATGTAGTTTTAATCATTATTTACCCTATCAAACACCCTTCATGATTCATTGTCACAAAATGCTGTTTACACTGTCTTAATCTTTACACAAATTTTGACCAGCAAGTCAAAGCTTCAGTATCCTAACGTCTGTACTAGCCAAACAGCCTCTCAGATAACTGAGACCTGGATTAAAATTGTATGGGGAGAAAAAAATAACTTTTGCTTTAACTCTGGCTATTTTTAGCATACTGCATAGAATATGGACTTGGCATGATCTCCATGCAGGATAAAAACAAGAGTCATTGTTCTAAGCTATGCTTGACCAAGTTTTTTTGATATATACCCAAATGTCTGAGATGGATAATAGAGCACTGGGTACCTGATTGCTCATTTCTTGTACTAACAGACTCAGGAACCTTAAACTTTCAATGGACATACAGTGAATATTCTTCTGGAATGCAAATGATAGGAACAAAGCTGTCTGCCAGAATCAGTAGGTCCTCAAATTTAATACAGACACAGGGAATGCTGGAGGAACTCAAAAGTTCTGGCAGCATCCGTTGAAAGAGAAACATAGTTAACAAACTGAGTTCTAAAGAAGAGTTATGCCAGATTTGAAATGCTAATTCTGTTTCTGACTGATGCTGCCAGATCTGTTGAGTTTCTCCAACATCATCTGTGTTTGTTTCAGATTTACAGCATCTGTAGCATTTTGTTTTCATACAATATAGCTGGACAGCTTGAGGAAGATTCTAGCTGTGTAGCCGTTATTCAGGTCAGGCTTTGTAAAGAAGATCATTATTAAAACAATTTTGTATCTCTAACTCTTGCAACTTCAGGTGTGTTACATTACAGAAGAATAGGAGAACAAAGTGTGTAACAACAGCAGGACCTTTATTATATGAGGTGATCACTCAGCAAGCAGCAAGCTTGAATTCCCCCCAAAAGTGGCCAATAATATCATCATGGCATGTGATTGAATTTTTAAAGTGACAGTCCAACATAACATAAATACACAACAGGGTGCCCTGAAACAGTGTCCCCAAGTGTCCACAGGCCATCTCTCCGCTTTGGCTTAGCACATCCTGCTTGGAATTATCAAGTTACTTTTTTCTCTAACTGTTGCAGGATTATCTGATGAGGTTGACACCTTTGACCTCCAAGCACATGAAGCACGAGGGATGACCTGTGGGCCTCACTAGTCTCATGAAAGACTCACATATCATTGTTCATATCATTGAACAGCATCAATGATGATAACAAGGTGTAGAGCTGGATGAACACAGCAGGCCAAGCAGCATCATAGGAGCAGAATGGCTGACGTTTCGGGCCTAGACCCTTCATCAGAAACGGGGGAGGGGAAGGGGGTTCTGAAATAAATAGGGAGAGAGGGGGAGGCGGATAGAAGATGGATAGAGGAGAAGATAGGTGGAGAGGAAACAGACAGGTCAAAGAGACGGGGACGGAGCCAGTAAAGGTGAGTGTAGGTGGGGAGGTAGGGAGGAGATAGGTCAGTCCAGAGAGGACCGACAGGTCAAAGGGACAGGATGAGGTTAGTAGGTAGGAAATGGGGGTGCGGCTTGAGGAGGGAGGAGGGGATAGGTGGGAGGAAGAACAGGTTAGGGAGGCAGGGACGAGCTGGGCTGGTTTTGGGATGCGGTAGGGGGAGGGAAGATTTTGAAGCATGTGGAACAATCCCTCTTCCGTACCTAGACTGGCCCTAAATCCCACCTCTTCCTCCGTTACATTGATGACTGTATCGGCGCCGCCTCATTCTCCCACGAGGAGCTCGAACAGTTCATCCACTTCACCAACACCTTCCACCCCAACCTTAAGTTCACCTGGACCATCTCTACCACCTCTCTCACCTTTCTGGACCTCTCTGTCTCCATCTCGGGCAACCACCTAGAAACCGATATCCATTTCAAGCCACCGACTCCCACAGCTACCTAGAATACCCCTCCTCCCACCCACCTTCCTGCAAAAATACCATCCCCTATTCCCAATTCCTTCGCCTCCACCGCATCTGCTCCCAGGATGAGGCATTCCACTCCCATACATCTCAGATGTCCTAGTTTTTCAAGGACCGCAACTTCCACCCCTCAGTGGTCGAGAACGCCCTCGACCGTGTCTCCTGCGTTTCCCGCAACTCATCCCTCACACCCCGTCCCCGCAAAAACAACCAAAAAAGAATCCCCCTCATCCTCATGTACCACCCCAACAACCTCCGGATCCAACGCATCATCCTCCGACACTTCCGCCATCTGCAATCCGACCCCACCACCAAAGACATCTTTCCCTCCCCACCCTTATCTGCTTTCCGGAGGGACAACTCTCTCCGTGACTCCCTTGTCCGCTCCACACTCCCCTCCAGCTCCACCACACCCGGCACTTTTCCCTGCAACCGCAGGAAGTGCTACACCTGCCCCCATACCTCCTCCCTCACCCCCATCCCAGGCCCCAAGAAGACTTTCCACATCAAGCAGATGTTCACCTGCACATCTGCTAATGTGGTATACTGCATCCACTGTACCCGTTGTGGCCTCCTCTACATTGGGGAAACCAAGTGGAGGCTTGGGGACCGCTTTGCAGAACACCTATGCTCGGTCCGCAATAAACAACTGCACCTCGCAGTCGCGAACCATTTCAACTCCCCCTCCCATTCCTCAGATGACATGTCCATCCTGGGCCTCCTGCAGTGCCACAACGATGCCACCCGAAGGTTGCAGGAACAGGAACTCATATTCCGCTTGGGAACACTGCAGCCCAATGGTATCAATGTGGATTTCACAAGCTTCAAAATCTCACCTCCCCCTACCGCATCCCAAAACCAGCCCAGCTCGTCCCCGCCTCCCTAACCTGTTCTTCCTCCCACCTATCTCCTCCTCCCACCTCAAGCCGAACCCCCATTTCCTACCTACTAACCTCATCCCGTTCCCTTGACCTGTCGGTCCTCTCTGGACTGACCTATCTCCTCTCTACCTCCCCACCTACACTCACCTTTACTGGCTCCATCCCCGCCTCTTTGACCTGTCTGTTTCCTCTCCATCTATCTTCTCCTCTATCCATCTTCTATCCGCCTCCCCTTCTCTCCTTATTTATTTCAGAAGCCCCTTCCCCTCCCCCATTTCTGATGAAGGGTCTAGGCCCGAAGCGTCAGCCTTCCTGCTTCTATGATGCTGCTTGGCCTGTTGTGTTCATCCAGCTCTACACCTTGTTATCTCAGATTTTCCAGCATCTGCAGTTCCTACTATCAATGATGATGCAGGCTTGATGAACTGAATAGCTTACTCATGTTCCTGTGCTCCAATAACTAATGAGGCACTTATTGTGGCCCATCAGAGTTATAATTCTGGAATAGCAGGAACAAATCTGTACAGAGCAAGCCCCAACAAATAGTGATGTGATGCCATGATTGTTCAGTTTTGTCTAATATTTTCACAGAACTGCTGGAAACATCTCCTCTGCACCAACATATCAGTGTACCATCATAGTTGATGTTCATGACCATGTCATATTATAAATGAGCTTCCAAGTGACACTGAGTGCATTAATTCTGACATGATCCACATGATTATGCAGCATTAGGTCCCTGGAATGATTAGGATTTTATATAGCAATGAATCACATTAAACAGGCATCTCCACTGAAGCACACGAGTATAATTTTCTACAAGTGAATTCAACTTCCAAGGCGGCGTTTGTATTGACAATGGAATCAACAGTGGGATTATTACAAAATGGTCTTCCATGTTGTTTTTTCCCAGGGCGGAAATGACTATTATGAGGGGGCATAATTTTAAGGTGATTGGAGGAAAGTATAGGGGAGATGTCAGAGGTAAGTTCTTTACACAGAGAGTGGTGGGTGCGTGGAATTCGCTGCCAGCGGTGGTAGTGGAATCAGATACTTTAGAGACTTTTAAGCGACTCTTGGATAGGCACATGGATGATAGTAAAATGTAGGGTATGCAGGGTAGATTGATCTTAGAGTAGGATAATAGGACAGCACAACATCATGGGCTGAAGGGACTGTATTGTGCTGTACTGTTCTATGTTCTATGTTCTTCTATGTTTTATGAGCGTTATTACAGGAAAAGAATATTAACATCATGGGGGTTACCATTGACAGGAAACTGAACTAGACTAGTCATATAAATAATGTGGCTACAAGAGCAGGACAGAGGCTGTCCATATTGCAGTGAGTACTTCACCTCCTGACTTCCAGAAGCCTGTCCACTGTCTACAAGGCACACGCCAGCGGGTGTGATGGAATATGCCCCATTTGCTGGATGAGTGCATCCCCAACTACATTGAAGAGGCTCAACACCATCCAGGACAAAGCAGCCCACTTGATTGGCCTTACATCTACTTGCACAGACTCTAATGTCTAGAAGGACAACAGCAGCTGATACACAGTAACACCACCACTTGCAGGTTCCCCTCCAAACCACTCACTATCCTAGATTTCATAGAATCCCTACAGTGTGGAAACAGGCCCTTCGGCCCAACAAGTCCACACTGACCCTCAGAACATCCCACCCAGACCCATCCCCCTGTAACCGACCTAAGCTACACATCTCTGAACGTTATGGGCAATTTAGCATGGCCAATCCATCTAGCCTGCACATCTTTGGACTGTGGGAGGAAACCGGAGCACTCAGGGAAAACCAACGCAGACACGGGGAGAATGTGCAAACTCCACTTAGACAGTCACCCGAGGATGGAATTGAACCATGGTGGGTGGCATGGTGGCTCAGTGGTTAGCACTGCTGCCTTACAGCGCCAGGGACCCGGGTTCAATTCCACTCTAGGGTGACTGTCTGTGTGGAACTTGCACGTCCTCCCTGTGTCTGTGTGAGTTTCCATCGGCTGCTCCGGTTTCCGCCCGCAGTCCAAAGATATGCAGGCTAGGTGGATTGGCCATGCTAAATTGCCCGTAGTGTTCAGGGATGTGTTGCTTAGGTCGGTTACAGGGGGATGGGTCTGGATGGGATGCTCCAAGGGTCAGTGTGGACTTGTCGGGCCGAAGGGTCTGTTCCCACACTGTAGGGATTCTACGATTCTATGAATGGTATCCTGATTTGGAAAGGTATTTGCCATTCTCTCACTTTCACTGGGTCAAAATTGTACACTTCCTCCCTAACAATATAATGGAACCACTTACAGCACATAGACTGCAGCGGTTCAAGAAGACAGCTCGCTACCACCTTTTCAAAGGTAACTAGGGGTATGCATTAAATGACAGCCAGGCCAGTGACACCCAAATCCCGTGAACATGTTTTTAAAAATTCCGTATAACATATAATAATCATAGCCTAATATTAAATCATTTGAAACTCATATTTGTGTTTGCCTGGTACACATTATAGACAGTGAATCAAAAAATATTCACCTCATTGTCTGAAATTAAAATTCTTTCACAAATGTATTTGCTGACCACTGCATTGAAAAAGATGCTCAAAATCTCCCAGGAGGCCACACTGACAGTACTGTCACATTAACATATCCGAATGTGTGTTTAATAGAAAAAGTATAGAAAAAGCCAACATGTTGTTCACAACGCACAGAACAACATGAAAATGTCTAAACTAATTAAATCTTTCAGGCCTGAAGAGTGATAAGTAGCTAACATTGAGAGAAACTGAAAAACTGAGGTGAATGGCCATTAAAACATTAACAGGTTATGAAATGCCACCTGTAGCATTTCTGTGATCAGAAGAGCATTTGATTCAAGTACCACTCCAGACATCAGAGCACAGAATGTTGGCTGACACTGTAATACACCTTAGGACAAATGGGTGCTCCATTAAGAAAGCAGATATTTTTGAAATGTGATGTTAACCAGGGTCTTATTTTCTCCTCTCAAAGCGTTGTATTCACTACCTTGCTCATTATTCATCCCTTAACTTATAGTCAAAGCAGATACAAAATGAAATTTAAGTGAAGGCTGGCATCAGAATTAAAAATGCTGAGAATTATCAGCAAGTCAGACAGCATCTGATGAGAGAGAAACAAAGCTAACATTTCAGGTCAATAACTTTCCATCAAAAGTTTTGATGAAATGTCACTTACCTAAACATCTGCTCAATACAGATTTTCTGGTCATTATCGTACTTTTGAACCTTGCTGTGTACAACTTAGCTGTTACGTTTTCTGCATTGCAACAGTGACTGCAGTTCTTAACCATACTCCACTCCTTATCTATCAATCACTTTATCTTTAAATAACACAGTCTTACTGCTCTAAAAACACTGTGCCAGGCTAACTTATTACCTATGTTTTATATTTCAAACTTTAATCAAGAGACAGATCTCAATAAAAAAAATCAAAAAGAACCCACTCTACTCACTATTGTAGATTTACAAAAAAAGACTGGTCACTTAGCTGTGCCCCTGCTATGATCTCCCCACAGAGGTTTCTCCAAAGTCAGCTGTGAATTTCGCTGACAGTAGGAACTGCAGATGCTGGAGAATCTGAGATAACAAGGTATGAAGCTGGATGAACACAGCAGGCCAAGCAGCATCAGAGGAGCAGGGAAGCTGATGTTTCGGGCCTAGACCCTTCTTCAGAAAAATTTATTTTTCTTAGGCAAACTCTGATGACCAGAGGTACTTGAAATCAAACAGCAGAGGCAGTGACAGTGAAGGTTCACTGGGTGAGACAGCAGTATAGATTTCTTTCTCCATTGATTGACTTCCCACTATGTGGTCACTACCTTTGTCTCCCTTTCTCCTTTTTTAAAGAGTCGTTGTTTTGGTTTTTTTCTTCAAAGTTCCAAAACATTGCAACAGCTTATAAAACAGTAACGACTGCTCCTAGCATTCAAGGAAATCAGCTCCAACACTGAAAGTACCTCAAAGAAAGGAGCAGCTCTTATAGCCACAATTTTTTCTTGCCCTCCATCTTGGATTATCCATGTTATCTTCTGGGTCTGTAGATTGTTAAAATGGCCTTTAGTAGAGTGATGTGCTCTCTTGTCAGATGTGGGAGATTAGGGAGAGCTTCCATGTTACTGCCTGCAGGAAGTGCGCTTGGCTGCAAATCCTATCAGATTGCATAGATCAGTTGGAACGGCAGTTAGAGACAATGAGGAATTTACAGGAGCTAAGAGGAGGGACGTGGTGATAGATCGCTGTTGGGGTTATACTATAGACCCCTCCCAATAGTCAGCAGGAAATTGAGAAACAAATTTGTAAGGTGGTCTCAGTTATCTGTGAGAATAATAGGTGGTTATGGTGGGGGATTTTAATTTTCCAAACATAGACTAGGACTGCCATAGTGTTAAGGTCTTGGCTGGAGATGAATTTGTTAAGTGTGTACAGGAAAATTTTCTGACTCAGTATGTGGATGTACCTACTCGAGAAGGTGCAAACCTTGACCTACTCTTGGGAAATAAGGCAGGGCAGGTGACTGAGGTGTCAGTGAGCATTTTGGGGCCAGTGACCATAATTCTATTAGTTTTAAAACAGTGATGGAAAAGGATAGACCGGATCTTAAAGTTAAAGTTCTAAATTGGAGGAAGGCCAATTTTGATGGTATTAGGCCAGAACTTTCAAAAGTTGATTGGAGGTGGACGTTCACATGTAAAGGGATGGCTGGAAAATGGGAAGCATTCAAAAATGAGATAATAAGAATCCAGAGACAGTATGTTCCTGTAGGGTGATGGACAAGGTTTATAAGTGTAGGGAATGCTGGATGACCAGAAAAATTGAGGTTTAGCTCAAGAAAAAGAAGGAAGCATATGTCAGTTATAGACAGCAGTAATCAAGTGAATCCCTAGAAGAGTCTAAAGGCAGGAGGAGTATACTTAAGAGGGAAATCAGGAGGGCAGAAAGGGGACATGAGATAGCTTTGGCAAATAGGGTTAAGAAGAATCCAAAGAGATTCTACAAATATGTTAAGGACAAATGGGTAACTAGGGAGAGAACTGGGTGCCTTAAAAATCAGCAAGGCCACCTACGTGTGGAACTGGAGCAGATGGGGAGATACTAAACTAGTATTTTGCATCAGTGTTTACTGTGGAGAAGGATATGAAAGATACAGAACAAGGGGACATAAATAGCAACATCTTGAAAAATATCCATGTTACAGAGGAGGAGGTGCTGAATGTTTTAAGATGCATAAAGGTGGATAAATCCCCAGGATCTGATCAGGTGTATGCTAGAACTCTGTGGGAAGCTAGGGAAGTGATTGCTGGGCCCCTTGCTGAGATATTTGTATCCTCAATAGCCACAGGTGAGGTGCCAGAAGACCGGAGGTTGGCTAATGTTATGCCACTACTAAAGAAAGATGTTAAGGAAAAGCCGGGGAACTATTCACCGGTGAGCATCAGTGGTAGGCAAGTTGTTGGAGGGAATCCTGAGGGACAGGATTTACAGGCATTTGAAAAGGCAAGGACTGATTAAGGATAGTCAACATGGCTTTGTGCATGAGAAATCATGCCTCACTAACTTGAATGAGTTTTTTGAAGAAGTAACAAAGAGCATTGATGAGGGCAGAGAGGTGGATGTGATCTATATGACGTCAGTAAGGCATTCAACAATATTCCTCATGGTAGACTGGTTAGCAAGGTTAGATCATGTGGAAGACAGGGCAAACCGGCTGTTTGGATACAGAGCTGTCCTTGATTAATTAATGTCTTTCTTATTGATGATTTATAATTCCGGTCAGCTTTTTTCCAACAATTTGCTTACCATTGAGGTTAAGCTGACTGGTCTGCAATTACTCAGTTCACACCTTTTTTTTAAACCAATGGCTATATTTCCCTTGTTGCCTTTTGCAGACTATGATGCCTTTCATCTGGGCTAGCTAATTTTCTATTTTCAAAGAAGTTGAAATATTTAATCTCCCTCTCAATGTATATCCCATCCAATATTTCACACCTCTTCTACTGAAATAAATGTCTGTGTCATCTTTCTGTTTTGTGAAAACAAAATACAAAATATTCATTAGGAATCATACCTGCATCTTCAAATTTCATACAACCTTCATTAGTTGGCTCTACTCTTTTCCTTTCATAATGTTTTTGCTGTTCCATGTAGTATTGTTAGGTTTCCCTGAATTTTAATTGCCAACAAATGTTCATGCCCTTTTTTTTTCTTAATTTCCTTTTAAGTTTCACTTTGGTGCTTTGTATTCTCCTACAGTTAGGCTTTCTAATTATATGAATTAGGAGGAGGGGTAGGCCATTTGCCTTGTCATTCAATAAGATCATGGCTGATCTAGCTGTGGTCTGAAGTCCACCTTCGGGCTGTACCTTATGACACTTGATTCCCTTTTTGATCAAGAATCTATGCAGCTAGGCCTTGAATATACTCAATGACCAATGGCTCTCTGTAGAAGGAAATCACAAAGATTATTGACCTTCTGAAACAATAAATCCTCCTTTATCTCCAGCTTAAATGGGAAACCTCTTATTTTGAAACTGTGCCCTCTAGTTCTAGGTTTTCTCATAACAAGGATCATTTTCTCAGCATCTACCTTGGCAAGACTCCGTCAGAATTTTATATAGTTCAATCAGATCATCTGTCATTCTTCTAAACTCCAATGAGTATAGATTCAACCAGCTAAATATTTTCTTGATAAGGCAACCCAATCATCCCATAAAATCAGCCTAGTGAAAATCCATTGGATTTGTTTCAGTACAGAGATATCCCTTCTTAAGTAAGGACTCCAAAACTGTACTCTCGGTAGGCCCCCTTAGAGCTCTGTATATTTATAGTAATACAATACTTTTGAACTTCATCTCTTGCAACAAAGATCAACATTCCAGTCAGTTACTTAGTGCACTTGCATGCCAACTTTTTGCGATTCATACACAAACACATGTTGATGCCTCAATACCATAGCAATCTATAGTTTTCTTCCATTTAAATAATGTTCTGCTTTACTAGTCTTCCAGTCGAAGTGGATAACCTCACATTAGCCTATGTTATACTCCATGTGCCAATTGTTGCCCACCCACATAACCTATTTATATCTCTTTGCAGATTCTTTATATCCTCTTCACAATGTTTTTCTATCCATCTTTTCTATCCAGCACATCGTGTGTACAATGCAGTTAGTCTCTTCATTCAAACCGGAATTATCGTAAATAGCTGGGGTACCAGCATTGACTGCAGCATTCCACTGATGACAGTTTGCTAACCTGAAAATGACCCATTTATCCCAACTTTCTATTGTTCTTCAGTATGCCAATCCTTTATCCTTGCCAATATTTTACGTCCAAATGCTTAAGACCTTACCTTACACATTAACCTTATATGTGGTCTCTTATGGGAATCCTTTTCATAATCCAACTGCACCTTATCCCCTGTGCTTGCTACATCCTCAAAGCATTTTAACAAAAATTTTCAAACAAAATTTCTCTTCCATAAAACCATGATGGTTCTGCCTGATTGTATTATGACTTTCCAAATAGCCTGCGATTACCTCATTTTTAATGGTTTCTGGCATTTTACTCATGACAGATGTTAGACTATCTGACCAATAGTTTCCTGCTTTCTCTCTGTTATTTCTTAAATAGTGTTGTTACAGTTGCAGTTTTTCAATCCACTGAAAACTTTCCAGAATCTACAAATTCATAGAAATTTATAGCCAATGCATGCAATATCTCCACAGCCACTTCTTTTGAGCGGTTAGGGGATGCATCAACCTTTAAATAATTTTTGCAGTACTTTTTCTGCAGTGATAAAAATGTTAGAACTTTTCCTTCCCTTTCGCCTCTTGATTTTCTACAATTCTTGCAGTGCCTTCTGTGTCTTCCGCTGTGAAAATATTCATTTAAAGTCTTTGCCATCTTTTTGTTTCCGATAATTCCCTAGTGTCACCCATTAAGTGTCCAATGCTCATTTTAGCTATTTTATTTTGTTTTGCATACTTGCAGAAAGCATCTCTTTTTATATCTTTTACGTTGCTCAGTCTCAATCTCCAAGGAACCAGAGTTCACTTTAGGCCCACAGTTTCTTCTTATGAATTTGTAACAGCTATTACAGTTTGGTTTTATATTTCTCTCATATTTTCGTAGAATCATAGAACCCCTACAGTGTGGAAACAGGCCATTCGGCCCAAAAAGTCCACACTGGCTCTCTGAAGAGCATCCCACCCAGACTCACTTCTACCCTATCCCTGCATTTCCCATGGCTAATCCATCTAACCTACACATTATGGCTGATTTAGCATGGCCAATTGCTTAACCTGCACATCTTTAGGCTATAGGAGGAAACCAGGGCACCCAGAGGAAACCCACGTAGACACGGGGAGACTATGCAAACTCCACACAGACAGTCACCCAAGGCTGGAATTGAACCTGCGTCCCTGGCACTGTGAGGTTGCAGTGCTAACCACTGAGGCACTGTGCCATCTCAAACTCTAATTTCATTCACTTTTTTGGTCATGCTTTAATGATTTCTAAAATTTTCCCAATCTTCTATACTGCCAATAATCTGCAGCATTGTACATATTTTCTTTCAGTTTAATACTATCCTTAAATAAAACAAAGAATTATGATGCTGGAGATCTGAAACAAAACAGATAGTGCTGAAGAAACGCAACTGGTCTGGTAGCATCTGTGGACAGACAGTGGAGACACCTCTCCAAAGATGCTGCCATATCTGCTGAGTTTTTCCAGCATTTTCTATCCTTATCTTCTTTAGTTAGACATGGACGTTGTACCTTCTCATGGAGTCTTTCCTTCTTGATGTGAGTAAAGAAAAGTTCTGAGGAAATCATACTGGACTGGAAACATTAACTCTGTTTCTCTCTCCAGAAATGCTGCCAGACCTGCTGAGTTTCTCCAGCACTGACTGTTTTGTTTCAGATCACCAGCATCATAGTTCTTTGTTTCACTTAAGGATAGTATTACACTGAAAGAAAAGATGTACAATGCTGCAGATTATTGGCAGTCAAGAAGGGTGAAAAGGAAGGGTGTCACCTTTCCACGGAAAGGGTGCCCTGTGTGCATTGGGGTCAACATACCTTGACAAAAGATGGTTCCCTATTCCCTCATGGCAACCATCCCTCAAACCTTGTAGCCCAGCACCCCACCTGCCCACCCCCTTTGCTTCCTGCATCCCAGGCTTCCCAATCCTTCTCCATCTAAAACCCCAGAAATGTCCTCTCTGACCTGGGAGTTCCCATTGAAGTCCCAGTAGTGTCTGCACCTCAGTTCTGGCACTGCTGGGATCACAAGAGCTGCCAGTCAGTCAATTATATCCAATTTTGAGGCAGGGACCTCCTAAGATCGAAGTGCAGAGTTGCGAGTCTCAGCTTGTTAAGTCCACATGCAGCATAGTTTTCCGGACGGACAGCAATCTGTTAGTATGCAGGGAGTTGGGAGGAGTGAATGATCACTACACCTCCTTCACGACCATATAAATTTCAGCCCATGGTATAAATGCACAGATCTTTTTCAAGCATCTGCAATACTACAATAAGTGGTTGGGAGAATCCTAGCATAACATTCCTGGTGTGTCCAACTCTGATCTCATGGGCATCCCTCATTTTCACAGCTCTACATCTGGTAACTGTGCCTTCACTTGTTTGGTCCCCATATTGTAGGATCCCCTCTGCCGCCCTACTTGTCTGCCTTCCCTGAAGAACCTCCTTAATCCTCTCCCTTGGGCCAAGCCTTTGGTCACATGTCCTAATATCTGCTTGCGTAGTTTGGTGCCAAACTTTAAGAGTCTCCCTCAGAAGAGTTTTGGGACATCTTATTGTGTTCAAGGTGTTGCCATCAATGCAATTCTTAGTGCTGGTTGTGTTTGGCCGTCTTTACACTTTGAGCATGGTGACCCATTTTATGTTTTATTACTGCTCTTAATATCTTACCTATATTAGTATAAATTGATAGCAATATTAACATCAGTACTTGTTGTTGGGAGGGACTTTATCTTGTTTATGAAGCTCTGGTCCCTGACAGAATGGAGATGCGAATTTGAAACTGCAATTTCGCTTATGTCTACAACTCACATTCACATTCAGCCATGGTTGCATCTGTGTGGAACCATATCTTCTTCACAATGATAAAAAGAAAACTGCTTTCTCATGGCCTACAGAAGAGAACATTGGCAAAACCAGGTTATGTTAACCACCTGCTCTCTCTGTAAGCCAGGGTATGAGCAGCAACCAAAAGCAGGGAGATAAGAAGAAACACATGAAGTATCATTTGAAACTGCAATTTCGCTTATGTCTACAACTCACATTCACATTCAGCCATGGTTGCATCTGTGTGGAACCATATCCTTCTCACAATGATAAAAAGAAAACTGCTTTCTCGTGGCCTACAGAAGAGAACATTGGCAAAACCAGGTTATGTTAGCCACCTGCTTTCTCTGTAAGCCAGGGTATGAACAGGAACCAAAAGCAGGGAGATAAAAAGAAACACATGAAGTATCAAAATAATCTTTTAGCACCAAAGCAGATTTCTGTGTATGTAGGGGATACAGAAATAAACCACCTAGAGAGGTCAATAAATTTCATTGCATGCCAGTTAAAATAATTCTGTGCAAGTGGCACATATTGATCTGGCCCACATTTGCAGGGATATTGGAAAGATTAGAAGTTAATAGATGCATTCTTAACTTTAAAGAGACATGGTTTAAGGACAATGGCTGCGTTAGCCTTCGTTTAAGTGGTTTTGCTCTGGTCTCTACAATCCAAGGATTTGGTTTCAAGCCCTCCTTTAGGGTCTCAGCACAGAAATCAAGGCTCATATTCATTTGCAGTACTGTGTACTGAATCACTGCTGTACTCATGGAGGGTTGCTTTTAAGATAAAGTGTTGCCCCATTGGCTTACTAAGGAAAACGTTAAAGAGTCATTTCACTATTTTGAGGAAGAGCAAAGAAGTTCTCCCTAGAGTCCTGACCCAAATATTCCCTTAATCAATAGCACAGAAAACGAATGATCTGGTTGTTATCAAATTACTCATTTACAAATTACAGCAGGACCTGGTTATGAGCAAATTGACAGTTGTTTCCTTTATTACAACCAGTCACTGCCCTCTAAATTTACACCATTGGCCTGTGCAGACATTGTGACATCTGGTTCTCATGAAAACCAATGCAAGCCTTTCTTTATATTTGTTTGATGGATAAAATATCACCCGACAGGATTTCTGCCAGTTGTGAGTTTTTAAAGAATGATTCACCCAAACTCGTCCAAGCTATTCCCAAAATGGCAGAATTTCAAATTACCTCCAAACAAAACTCATCGCGGTGATCATTTGCACTAGATTAAAATATGGATCTCGTGCAAATGGCTGGCCTTGCCAACAATGCTCGCCATGGCCCCAAATCAAATTAATCGTCATAACAACTTTCTGCTAATTGTTTATGGGCTTTTGAGAAGGCTCTTAAATAGATTTGTTTTAAAAACTTCTACATTTAAAAAAATTTGCTAAGACACAGGTTCTTCACCAGTACAACCAGCAAATGGTGAATAATTTCTAATATCAAATTCATTCATTTAAAATCTGGCTGCTCACATGAGGGTAGGACATTATTTGATTATTTGGGAAAACCCAGCTTTAGCTGTATTAATAAAATTGCATTAAGACTGTCTTTAAAAATGTTGAGAATATTTTCTCAAGCAATGTCAGTGTTGGAAATGCAGGTCCTTAATGGTCAAAAAGAACAGCTCCAAAGTTCATAGAATCCCTACAGTGTGGAAACAGGCCATTCAGCCCACACCAAAGAGCATCCCACCCAGACCTACCCCATCCCTGCAGCTTCCACAGCTAATCCACCTAACCTACACATCCCTGGACACTACTAGCAATTTAGCATGGCCAATCCACCTAACCCTCACATCTTTGAACTGTTGGAGGAAACCCACACAGACACAGGGGGAATGTGTAAACTCCACACAGACAGTTGCCCCAGGCTGGAATTGAACCTGGTTCCCTGATGCTGTGCGGCAGCAGTGCTAACCACTGAGCCGCCATGCCACCCCAATTGATTAGACATGAGTACTTGAGATGATGCAGATACAGTCTTAAATGACCTATCACTTTCTTGAAGTATGATCCTTATCTAGCAGGGGGCACACATATCCTGACCATGCCTGTCCTCCATTAAAGAAAAAATCTGCATTGACAAAATCTGATAGTTGCTGCAATACATGAAATAAATTGTCCACTGTGATCCCGGGAACCATCTATGACCTGAACATGATCCAATGAAAATGATATACACTTATGATTTTCTGCCTTGGTGCATGCTCTTCGATGGCAATAGTATTGCTCTGTTTACAACAGTGCTGGTGTCCCAAACCTTTGGGCCAGAAAGCTTGGGTTCAAGTCCCATCTGATCCTGACATTATGAGCAGGTTGATTTAAAAAAAAATCAAAAGTGCTGAGTTATTCCTCCTCATGGATCTGCTCCTAAGCTGGATTGAAATAGTCATCAACAGGTCCGGACAATAGGTCATAGAAGGGGCTGTTATTCATGACTATCTGCCTCTCTTCTACAGTTAAGTTGGTTCCTGGGTTTACTTGAAGACGGAGAGCGCAGTGTCCACTAGTAACAGCAAAGATTTTAGAGAGAGTTGGGACTGTGGGTTTTGGAGTGCATTATCTCTCTCACCACCCTACCAACACCATTTTGATGTAGTTCCCTCCCTTGTTTCCCCATCTTCTTGACTTCATTTTTCTGACACTGCCCCCTAGTGTTTAATTAGGTGTCTTGGCTGTGCATTTTTCAAAACAAAAGAACTAGGTCCTTTGAGTGAGGGTCCTGACTGCCTGCTTCACGTCTGCAGTTATATTCATACCCAGGTGTCCTTGGTGAGGAAGTTTGCAGGTGTCAATCAATACCTCGAAACTTTCAGAGAGAGGTGGACACCACAAGGGCTAGGGTGCATGATTTCCCCCATCATTGATATTTTCAATTAGATCCTCGTTTTCCCCTGTCTTTTTTATTTTTAATTCTTGTTATACTGCTCCTAATGGACAGATTTTTTGTTGTTATTTATTAAATTAGTGATTGGACAATTGGGTTTGTTTTAAAAAGAAAGAGGTGCATTCATCCAAGTGAGAAATTGGCTTCTGGCCAGGGAAAAGACCCAAAGGGAAAAGTGGAATCTGACGTCTGTGTTAAACTATAGACTTTCTTAAAAACCCTGCAAATCTCTGAAAGTTTTTTTTATGTCTAATTCAATAAAAGTAATATGGTCTGTTAAATAAGTAAAACAATAATTTTCTGAATTATGCCTACAAATACTGTCCAAATGCATTGGCGAATGAGAGGTTTTATATTCAGCAATGCTCAAATGGGTTTTATCATAAAGCCAGGGAAGAAGAACATCTCAAAACAAGTCCAATTTTGAGTGCAAATCGAGTCCATATCATTGATTGCATTTAAAAAAGAAACTCTGCTCCACCTTCCTTAGGGTTATGATGAGCAGAAACTTATGTCCAGAAAAGAGAAAAATTGCATATATATAGCAACTTTCACAAGCTCAGGCCACCAGAGACACTTTATAATCGCAGAAGCACTTACCTAAAGGTCACTCAATCACATGACACAACAATAATGGCAGTCAATTTGAGCTCAGGAAGCTCCCACAAGTAGCAATGAGATAATAACCAGGTATCATACAAACAGAAAGTGCTGGAGGTACTCGGCAGAACAAGCAGCATCTGTGAAGAGAGAAACCAAGGTAATATTTTAGGTCTCTGACTTCTCCACTGAGCCAGATAATCTGTTTCAGTGAAATTAGGTGTAAGACAAATATTGATCAAAGCATCAGGCAAAAGTTCATTGAAAGGCAAACTGTGAGTTAAGATGGCAAAGGAAAAGGGTTACTTCAAATATCTCATTTTGGAAGACATAAGAAATGAGGCTCTCAAGAGTCCAAGGAGTAGGACTGCTGTCAGAATGAGTGGGAACAAAATTTTGCATTCTGCCCAATAATTGAACGGAACAAAGCAAAGGTTTCTTATTCCAAAACTATTGAAATGGTAATTAGAAAGTCAGCTATTTTTGGATAGTTCACAGATACGGAAGTAGCCCAGAAGGAGGAGAATCACAGAAGTTATGAGTGGCAGTTCTGACAAGGGAGCTAAAGATGCAGCTGTCTGAGGTGAAGGAGGACACCTCAAATAATCAGCTTCAATTGTGTGTTATGCAGGTTACAAGTTTCAGGCTGATCAGGGCCCCTGGTGCTGGAAGCAGAGCTTCTGTAAGAGATAGTGTAAAGAAATGAGAAGCACTTTTGCTTTCTAATGAGAGAAGGAAACAAGAATAAACCGATTTGTGCATATTGCTGAACAGTCCAACTCAGAGTATAGACACATCATTGCATTTGATCTCCAATACTACTGAAGAGGAGCAGTTTGAACTCAATCTTCTGAGGTTCACGCTACAACAGGCTCAAGTATCCCACAAGTGCCCTTGCAGCCACTCTTCTACTAACTTTGACAAATTATGATGGAATTTCCATTCAGTACTTTTATTTACCTCCTCTCTAATTCCACCCACTTACTTGTCCCCTCATTTCATCTCTGCATCATTGGTAGGTAATACCTTCAATTTTGTAGGTCCTTTGTAGTCATCCCTGTAAACCTCAGCATCTCTTTAATTTTACTATTTTATTCTTTAAGTTGCTCTGCAAAACCTATTTCTTTAGGCACATTTTTGGTCACCAGCCCCAATATATGCAGAGTGACTTGTTGTCATGGTACATGCTCCTGTGAAGTGCATTCAGGTGTTTTACTGAATTAAGGATGCTGTCAAAAGATACCATAATTTTGACAGCACCTGCTTCCTTAACAGATACTAAGTACTTTTTTTGTACTTGAGCCTCTTCTTCCATGAATATTTTCCTATTTTGGTCCCTAATTAGACTCCCTCCTCCTTTTGTTATCCTTTGACTATTTATATGAGAGAGAAGACTTTAGAATTCTTTTATGTTAGCCTCAGTCACTTTTTAAAAAGGGCCCTTTTGCCATCTGCCTAGGAAGCTGATGGAACTCCAGTGCGTCTTCCACAGAAGCCCCACTGAACCAATCAGGTAGTGGGAAACTGTCACGGGGTCTTCTGCTGCAGTCTAGACCCTGCAGGCGGAAGACACCAAGCAAAAGTTGCTGATGAGGACTGATGGTAAAAAAGCACACCTATGTCCTAGGAGGGCTCTGGACAATGGTAGGTAATGTAAAGGAGGCCTAGAATGTTGGGATGGAACGATTCCTAAGGTTGGGAGTCATGGGGAGGCTAGTGCCAGGGGACGGTGGGTGGGGATGCATGAGCAGGAGTGCAACACCCGTGGGCATTACCTGTTAAATGTCCAGTTCCTCACGTAGGCAGATTGCCCTTGACTGAGGAAATCACACCGGAGCAGATGTTGTGCATGGTGACAGGCCTCCAGCTTGGTAAATTCCAATGGTAAAGCTGGGGCCTTCACTAATCTTTAATTGGCCACTTAAGTGCCTCATTTGGCAGTGAGGCAGGGAGGTAGCCATCCTGCTCAGAATTTAATTTTGGAGATTGGGTATGTAACCATTACATCTAAAACGTTAACCTTCCTGCCTCCAAACTCACCAACTCTGGGTGCGGAAAATTCCACCTTACTTCTTTGCCCCTCTTATTTTCTTCTACAGCTCTCAGATTATTCCATATTCACCCTGCTTCTTATTTGAACTGGCACCCCGGAATCTATTGTATCCCCTTTGTCTGCCTCATCTTCCTTCCTCTGTTTCGTCATTTCAGGAACTTCAACCCTCTAATGGCTCCAGGGATATGTTTCCAGTGAGTTTTGAACAGAGACAAGGTGAACATGTTGGTGGAATTCTTTACTGTAGAGGGAAGTAAGTGTTCAGCTACAAAGTATAATCAAACCTAAGATGGACGATCTTTAAACACGCTAGGATGGGGCAAGAAAGTGAAATTGAAATCAAGGAGCAGCCCATTGAAAGGTGGATCAGGCGCCAAGTGGTTGTATAATCAATACCTTACTCTTATTTCTAAAGTTCTTCTGTTCTAGTAAGCAGAACAAGCACTTAACGACAACTGTTTAGAGATAGGGATCGCTTAGAAACCTATAAAATTCTGATAGGACTGAACAGAGTAAACATAGAAAAGATGTTCCCAATGACTCCGAGGTCATAGTCTAAGGATATGGGATAGGCAATTTAGGACTGAGATGAGGAGAAATTTCTTCACCCAGAGATGGTGAGCCTGTGCATTCTCTACCACAGAAAGTGGTTGGGAACAAAATATTGAATGTTTTCAAGAAGGAGTTAAATATAGTTTTTTGGGCTAGAGAGATTAAAAGAAATGGTGAGAAAGCGGGAAAAGAGAATGGAATTGAATGAATAGCCATAACTATATTGAATGGCAGAGCAGACTCGACAGGCTGTACTCCCTGAAAGACCAAATTTGGAAGCAAATTCAATGCCTGGTCTTGCTCCTATTTTCTACGTTAGTCCAACACACAGAAGATTTTACTGTGAGATCATGGTAAATTAACACCAAATACAACAGCAACCTGTGTTTATATAATGTAATTAAACATTGTAAGATCCATTGTGGGAACTTTATAAAATAAAGTCTGACACTAAGACACGTAAGGAGTTATTACAGAAGATGACTAAAAGCTTTGTCCATAGAGGTGGACCTTAAAATAGGGAAATAAGATGGAGCAATTAATGAAGTGAGTTCAAGAACTTAAGGGCCAGGCAACTGCAGGTACAACAATAAATGTCAGAGCAATTAAAATTGGGGATGTGGAGGCGGCTGAAACCAGAGGAGCACAAAGATCTTGGAGACTTGTGCAGCTATGGAGGGATTTGAAATCCAGCACTGACAAGGTTTAATTTTAAAGCAGGTGCCAGTGTAGGTCAGCAAATACTATTGTGAGGACCCAACAGCACTTGGTGAATTAGGTCAACAACAGCAGGGTTTTGAAAGAAATGCAGAAAAGTTTGAAAATGAACATTCAAAAAATGAATAGGCACGTTGGCTCAGTGGTTAGCGCTGTTGCCTCCCAGTGCTAGGGACCCGGGTTCGATTCCATCCTCAGGTGACTGGCTGTGTGGAGTTTGCACATTGTCTGCGTGAGTTTCCTGTGGGTGCTCTGGTTTCCTCCTGCAGTCCAAAGATGTACAGGGTAGGTGGGTTGGCCATGCTAAGTTGCCGATAGTGTTCAGGGATGTGTAGATTAGGTGGGTTATAGGGGGATGGGTATGGGTGGGATGCTCTGAGGGTTATTGTGGACTGGTTGGGCCAAAGGGCCTGTTTCCACCTGTAGGGATTCTATAATATGAACTAGGAGCAGAAATAGACAATTTGGTCCTTTGACCCTGCTGCATAAATACCTGATCTATTTGTGTTTCAAATTCCAAATTTCTGGAGGCAGAAGCAAAATATGAATGCTGGAAATCCAAAATAAACACAAAGTTCTCGAGAAACTCCGCAAGTCTGGCAGCATCTATGGAGAGAGAAACAGAATAAATGTTTCAAGTCTGACATGATGCTTTTAAAGAGGCACTTCTTTGGACAATGAGTTGTCGTGATCTAGAATGTACTTGCTGAAAGAGCAAATTTGGAAGCAAATTCAACATTAACTTCCTAAAGAAGTGAGATAAATGCTTAAGATGTGGGGAAATAAAGGAGGAAATTTGGGAAAGAACAGAATAATCAGGTTGTTCATTCAAAGAGTCAACACATTTATGATAGGCTGAATGGCTTCCTTTGTGTGATGTTATGTCATCAGGCTGGGGTACTGCTAAATGGTTTTTCTTTTTAAGCAGGAAGGAGTATAGCAATGGAATACTCATCCGTTTGCAAGCTTTGTGATAGTTTTTGGCTCTCAAGGCAATTAAACAGCTTAGGGCACTAATGCAAAAATGGAGAGTTGCCCTGTAACAGGCTGAAATTAAATGCAAACTGCTTATCTTGATGGGGGCTGGATGGAATGTATTTTTCCCTACATTTATCCATTTGGTCTTTACTGAGTAAATCCAAACCTCATATAATTATTCAGTAACCAGTGTTAATTCATTAGGTCAAACATCATTTAAAAAAAAGATTACATTTCATGAGACTAATTTCATGTCACCTTTATGACCATTTGTATTCTGAGCTGAGACTATTTAGGTCAGACCAGCGCACTTATTCTGTGATAAGTGCAAAAATTATTTTTAAATCTCTTGTTAGAGCTTGCAGGCACAGAATCACTTCAGAGTCGTGCTGCATTTAGGTTGTCAGTGACATTGCAATTGTTCAAACAGAAGTATTTTCATACTGATTACAGTGCCAGTATTTCAAAGTGACAAAATGTGCTGCTGTAAATGTTCATGGTGCTATTGGCCTATTTTGTTTGCATGTTGTGTGGCAAGCAAAGCCTTCTGCATTGGGGGTCTAAAAAGTTTAGTACTTATCCAATTCTTATTGAATATTTTACACAATCACCTCCACCTTATATTGTGTCAGGGTGATGGGGGTAAAAGGGTAACAGAGAGTACACAATGAGAAATGTGTCTTCCCACTACTGACAGTGGGAACTTTATGTCTTGGGCAAAGCCTGTGGCCTTGGCCTCAAACGGATAGGGGATGGGAGCCAAGGGACACAATAGGGCTCAGATTCCCAAAGTAAACTTATTTCATGACTAGAATATCAACCCTGTCATACAATGATGAATTTGTTAATGAAAATGATGTACATGAGGATGTAACTAACATCAACAGTCTCTTGCTGTGGATACTCAGAGAAAAGAAGAGTGGAATATCCATATTCAAGAGCTGGAATCCAGAAATTAGTATTCTTCTTAATAGCATGAAAATACAAAAGTTTGTCAGAGTCCCTGAGAGTCAGACAATTCTCACTTGAAGCATACTTGAAGCATGCTGCTCTTTGTAACTTAACTTAATGGTATTTAGGACAGTTATGTGCTTGAAAATTATCATGTTTGTACATAACAGTTAGATAATACATGTCTATTAGATTCTTCATTACCCAGTTTCTTATGTTACAGGAGGTAACATGAGCATTGCCATATCAGACAAAACACCTTGTTGGTAGCAAATCCACATCAGAGGGAGAAGAAAAGAGAAGGGTAATCTGATAGACATGGCTGATATAGAGTGTGAGAAGGTTTGTGTCAAGCCTAAACACCAGCCTGGGGAAGTTTGACCAAAAGAACAGTTTCTGTTCCTTAATGCTGAAGATGCTGAAGCATTTACACATCACCAGCTAAAGAAATATGTACCACCAACAAGCCTAATTGTGTGGGATTTAACCATGTTCAGCTTGTAAAGTTCAGACTCTGATATGTTTAATTCATTCTGGAATACTTCCAATCTGCTTATCAGAGTGAATCACAACTTCTGGAGGCTATGAATCTGGTTTTATCTTGTATAAATAATTGAAAGAGCAAAAATGAAGAAAGGAATCACATTCATTTAATACTATCGTAACTGCACCTACAACCAACCAAGTACTTTTGGAGTGTAGTCACTAGTGTAATGTAAGAAACATAGTATCAGTTGGCACATAGGCCGATCCCTCTGACATATACCAGTTAACACCAGGAAAGAAGATGGATAGCAAACAAACCCAATTGAAGAAACTGTTTCCTACATTACATCATTTGTATAAATTAGAAATACATCCACATACAAAGTTAGGATTAAAGACCAACTCATCAGTTTGAGGGGCAAACATTGGCCTCTGCTTGGTGGAAATCACTTCTTTCCTTGAATAGTGCCATGACATTTTTGTCCACCTGAGAGGAGCTGATAATTTGAAGATTTAGTTTAAAAGACAGCATATTGAATAGTGCAGCACTCCCTCTATACTATACTGGAGTGTCAGCTGAGGTCAAGTCTTCTGTTTTAAAGGCAAAACCACTAGTTGTGGGCTGATACTATCCCTCAACAAACCTGCCTACATTAGGGGTGTGGGTTGCTTCATGGTGATATCAATGTAGATGTGACAGTTAATGTATTACAGTGCACGGTTACTCAAATATTCTATCGAGCAGTTCTCCATGATAATTAAAGATCAGATTTTCCTTCTAAAAAAAGCAACATGGTAAGGATAGCACGTTAATGCCCACAATCGTTTACCTGACACGTGAACACAAAGCAGCACTCTGTATTACAAGTATTGCACCATGCATCAATTTCCACTTCCAATCAAATATTTTAACTTTTCTTCTGTGTTTAGAGTTTCTTTTGATGGTTTATGTGAACAGTTGTTCTGGTTAATCAGCTTTTCACAGCTCCATTAATTTTATGCTTCATGCCAATATGCCCTATGAACCATCTGTTCGCAGCTCGACTTGCTTTCTCCATTGAGGGATTCACATATTTTTTCTGAAATGTCCACAAAGAAATGTAATTCTCTGTATATTGTGGCTGGCATTAGTCCATTAATGTTTGAATCCTTCTGCAAATAAAGACAGAAACAATTTTGATTCAGAAAGAGGTTATTCAACAGATCATCTTTGTACAAGGAGAAAAAGAGCTGTTCAGCCTAATCCTGTCTTCCAGTTGTTGATTCTTACCCTGTGAATTATGACATCTCACATGCACATCTAAGTAATTTATAGATACATAGAGGTTTTCACATCTACTACCATTTCAGCCAAAAAGTTTCAGACAGTATGAAAAGATTACTGCTCCACTTTCCTGTAATCCTTTGACTAATTGCTTTAACTCTACTTACTTTTAGCCTCTTTATTTTAAAAACGGTTCCAGCGTATTCAAATATTTCACAGAGCAAATGTCCTCGACTCCTGGCAACATCCTGATAATCTCTTTTATATTCTTTTGAGTACAATGACAAAGTTCCTGTAATGTGTTGATCAGCAATGTAGCTGTAATTTGTCTTGTGTTACATACAGTTCCAACATAAATTCCCTGCTCTATATTCCAGGCCTCAGCCAATAAAGGCAAGTTTCCTGTTTGCCTTGTTGATCATCTTTTCCACCTATCCTGATACTTTCAGGGCTTTATAGATGAACACTCCAAAGTTCTTCACTCGACCTCTCAGAATCTGACCATTTATTATCTATTTCCTTGTCTTGTTTGCACCTGCCCTCCCATCTTGCCAAATACATTATCTCATAATTCTGCAAACTGAATTCCATTTGCCATTGTTCTTCCTACCTGACCAGTCCATTAACATCTCCCCTCAGTTTTCAGGTTTCTCCCAATGGACACCAAACAGTCAGTTTTCACAGTACTGGAAAACTTCTCAATTATTTCCCCCTCTATGTAAGTATACGTATATCACACACACTCACAGCCATACAGCAATTCAAAAAGGAAGTTCATCACCAATCTTATCTGAGGTAGATAGGGATGGGAAACTAAATATTCTGTAAACCTCACAGTCCATAAAAGAGTAAAATGCATATATCCCATGAACTGAACCCTGCAGAAGACATGAAGAAGCAAAATCTCTCCCCATAGCCATCTGCATAAAAGCCCACATGTCATGAAACATTGCTGCCTGACACTGAGTCAACTTATCATTTCCTCTTAGATCCCATTAGCTTTTAATTTTCTAAGGTCAGCCATGTGGGACCTGGTCAAAAGCTTGTCTAAATTCCATGTAGGCTACATCAGACATGGTACCCTCATTGGATCTCCTTAGTATCTCCTGAAAACTTCAAGCAAGTTGGTTGGACGTGAAAATAATATAAAAGCAAAGTACTTCAGCTTCTGTAATAAAATCAGAAAGTGCTAGAGAAACTCAGCAGGCTGGAAGCATCTGTGGAGAGGGGAACAGTTGCAGTTTCAAGTCCAAGATTACAATAATTCTGGAGAAGTCACATCGAATTCAAAATATTAATTCTGTTTCTGTCTCCACATGTGCTGGCAGACATCTTGAGCTTCTCTTGGAGTGGAACTTGCAAGCAGTAGTATTCCCACGTATTTGCTTCTCTTGTCCTTCAAGGTGGTACAGACTATGTTGAGGGAGGCTTCCAATGATACATCAAAGTCTCCTGACAAAGGAACGGAGCTCAGAAAGCTTGTGATTTCAAATAAACCTATTGGACTATAACCTGGCGTTGTGTGACTTCTGACTGTGTCCACCCCAGTCCAACACTGGCACCTCCACATCAATGATATGTCTGTACTGTGTTTAGACTAATAAGTCAAAAAGTAGAGGGCTGAATTTACATACTAGTAATATTTTGTGCACGGGTCAAAATTCACCTTCTCTGATCAGCCTGCTATCGCAGAGTTGCCAAGGTGGAGAGGATTCCTGCCAAATTCACCCCCAAAAGTAGCACAAGAGGAATCAAAAGTACATGAGTAGCTACAAGAAGCTGAATAGTTACCTTCAAAGCTGTGACATTCAATGATTCTATTGTATAGATTTGCATCAGGGTAACTTTGACTTCAGTGACAAGTGTGTGCTAAGGACAAATTGCTTGGACCATTTTGTGTAAAAGCTGTGTGTCAATCTCTACATGAGATATATGAAAATGAATGATTTTTTTTGATCTAAAGGAAGGGGGTAAAATTATCCACAAGATTACCCAATACTCAAGTACATATGGTCGCCGTTTTCAGTCCACTTTGACAAAATCATATCTCAGCTTGGTTATCTGGGCCTTTTCTCCATCTGATTTTTATTTTATTCCTGGCCTAACATTACCCTTTTTACTTTTTGTGTGGAATGAAATGGAATTATGATAACTGCCACAGAAGTAGTCTCTCACTGGTATCCATTCCACTTGACCAGCTTCATTCACTAGAACTCAGTCCAGACTGTCCTTTCATTTATTTGACTTGACTAAAAATGTTCCACTGAACATATCTCAAGAATTCTGTATCCTTCGTATTTTAAAATATATGGGAATTAAATCATGATTTGTTCTAGGCTTGTACTAGGCAAGCAAGAGGAGTTAATATCCAAATTCAGAAGAGCTTAATGACGTCCTGTAGCACGATGACTGAAGATTGCTATCGTTTGTGAATATTCTGTTTAAGGTTATGCTTCTGCGCCACGTGGGCTGGAAGGTTGTAACTAAGAAGCTTTAATGTATTACCCAGTGACCCAAGACAAATTCTACTCAAATTGATTGGTGTATATCTTAAAAGCCCCTCTCTATTTCACCCTAATATGCCTCAATTGCTCCCTCCACTATCAAATGATGGCATCTCTGGTATCAATTGATACCACTGTCACAAAACTTCAGCTAAGGTCACTGATTCCCTGAAATTACCCACCTACAAGGAGAAACTATTCTACCTCTTGAACTGGACTGTAGTTTCTTCTGAACTAAAACTTTGAACTTTCAGTTCTCAAGTCAACACTAAACTAACTTCCTTAATATGTTTACTCTACCTGTCTTAACCCCAACAATATAATGATTGTGTCCATTCATATACAGAGCTTCTTCCAGGTACTCAACTGCAATCACATGCTTTCATGGAACTGATGTATTTAGGTTACAGTCCAAATGATTTTATAACCTTTACAAGACCCTTAAATGAACTGATCCACATCTAGCTGCTGCATTTGGAAATCCAAGTGTGCTCCTTTCATGGCAACTCTCAGGTTGTTTTAAAAAAAGAAAGTGAAATGCTTGAACAATGTCCTTAGGGGAATGATATATCATCCTTACCAGGTCGGGACAATATGTGACTCTTGTCCATATTATATGAGTGATCCTTAACCACCCTTCAGGAATGGAAATGATTTGGTTGGATCAACAAAGGTTAGGCAATTGCGATTGATTTTGGTAGCAGTGACCAATGTCCCATGGATGAAATTAAAAACTAATCTTTGTTGGCTTCAAATCTAACTCTATTGTCACTTAATGCTCCTTCCCCTTGCCTGTTGTATTGTTGCCTCATGGTCCTTTCATCTAGCATACCTTGAAAAACAACTACAAAGGCAGGATTATTCAAGAATACCAAAATACACGAAGACTGAGCAAAAAGGCATCCCTTATGAAGATTGTCGATAAATCAATAGCTTGTTGTCAAATCTTCATTTATAACAGAAAACTGTGTAAAAAACAAGAGGCATTAAGCAATAACAAAAATGTTTTAATGAAGTAGAATGAACATATTAGCATCCAGAAGGTCAGACTTTCTGAGACAGGACCAGCCAAGTATTAATCAGGCTTAAGGTTGTGGTTTGGGATTGTTTTTCAGACTGTTACTTTAAATGGAAAATTGTGAGGGGTCAAGCTTCAGTCCAATTCTGAGCTCTGAAATGATGCAAGCCTCCACAAAATAAAACCCCAATCCATGAGCATGAAATTGGCACAAAGATTGAATGCCAACGGTGTTATAGTATACTTTTCTGATTTCCTCTGAACACCCACACATTGTCTATGAAAAGTGATGGAGGCATACGGTGCATGTGAGCACTGGCATACGAATACAAGCTGGTGGTTGACATAAGGCTGTATTTAATGGAGCCCCATCTATTGACTGGAAAACTAGTGAAAACCTGTATTGCTTCTTTTCAGGCAAACTGACCAGCTTAAATGCCAATCAGGCACTTCACAAGTCAGTGATGGGGCTTCCCTGTGATCATGGACCTCTGGGGCCGGAAATCCTGCAAACCCTGCCTCACTCATGCCCTCTGGGTAAAGATGGCCAATCTGAAGCTGACAGATGTGCAACACTTAGGACCAATGCAACAACCAAAGACCCCAGGTCACTGGCAGCACGGTGGCTCAGTGGTTTGCACTACTGCCTCACAACCCGGGGACCCGGGTTCGATTCCACTCTCGGGTGACTGTCTGTGTGGAGTTTGCACATTCTCCCCATGTCTGCGTGGGTTTCCTTTGGGTGCTCTGGTTTCCTCCAAAGATGTGCAGGTTAGGTGGATTGGCCATGCTAAATTGCCCAAAGTGTTCAGAGATGTGTAGCTTAGGTTGGTTATAGGGGGATGGATCTGGGTGGGATGCTCCAAGGGTCAGTGTGGATTGGTTGGGCTGAAGGGCCTGGTTTCCACACTATAGGGATTCTACGAACTATGAGCTCAGGGACCCATGGTACAGGTGAATGCTTGTATAATGGGATAATTGGGGTCTGCAGGAGAGATGGGGGGGAGGTGCATAGGATGTGGACAGTGAAATGGACACTGAAGGTAGCTCTCAGTGAACGCCCTTCCTGATACCAGACCCCTCAATTGGGTAGTGAGTATTTTAGAATGAGGTTCCTTCCCACCCAAGAACTTTGTAAGAAAAAACAATGTAGTTTGCTTTTGTTGACTACATGTCCAATCTCTAACCCAGTGGTAGTGGATGAGCCTCTTAGATGCATACTATTGGCTCACCTAAGGTCATCAATTGACAGTAAAGCAGAAGGACTGACTGCAAACCTTCCAGCACAAGACTTATTGGAATGGAGGCAGGAAGAAGGTGGAGTCCTCCCTATTAAAATGTTTCCCATTGTAAATGTCTCGTTAATCATATTATTGTTTGTTAATAAAACACATAAAGGTGGACTTATCCCCAGGACCTGATCAGGTAGACCCAAGAACTCTGTGAGAAGCTAGTGAAGAGATTGCTGGGCCCCTTGCTGAGATATTTGTATCATTGATTGCCACAGTTGAGGTGCTGGTAAACTGGAGGTGGGTACTTGCGTGCCACTATTTAAGAAAGATGGTAAGGAAAAGCCAAGGAATTATAGACCGGTGAGCCTGACATCAGTGGTGGGCAAGTTGTTGGAGGGAATCCTGAGGGACAAAATTTACATGTATTTGGAAAGGCAAGGACAGATTAGGGATAGTCAACATGGCTTTGTCCATGGGAAATCGTGTCTCGTGAATTTGATTGAGTTTTTTGAAGAAGTAACAAAGAGGATTGATGACGATAAAGAGTCATAGAGTTATAGAGTTATAGGTGGATGTGATCTATATGAACTTCAGTAAGGCGTTCGACAAGGTTCCTCATGGTAGACTGATTAGCAAGGTCAGATCACATGGAATAGAGGGAGAACATTTGGATACAGAACTGGCTCGAAGGTAGAAAACAGAGGGTGGTGGTGAAGGGTTGCTTTTCAGACTGGAGGTCTATGACCAGTGGTGTGCCTCAAGATCGGTGCTGGGTCCACTGCTTTTTGTCATTTATATAAATGATTGGGATGTAACATAGGAGGTATGGTTAGTAAGTTTGCACATGACACCAAAATTGGAGGTATAGTTGGCAGCGAAGAAGGTTACTGAGAGTACAACAGGATCTTGATCAGAAGGGCCAATGGCTGAGAAGTGTCAGATGGAGTTTAATTTAGATAAATGTGAGGTGCTGCATTTTGGAAAGGCAGATCAGGGCAGGACTCATACACTTAATGGTAATTTCCTGGGGAATGTTGCTGAACAAAGAGACTTTGCAGTAAAAGTTCATGGTTTCTTGAAAGTGGAATCACATGTAGATAGAATAGTGAAGAAGGCATTTGGTATGTTTGCCTTTATTGAACAGTGCATTGAGTATAGAAGTTGGGAGGTCATGTTGCAGCTGTGCAGGATGTTGAACAGGCCACTATTAGAATACTGCGTGCAATTCTGGTCTCCCTACTATGGAAGGATGTTGTGAAATTTGAAAGGGTTCAGAAAAGATTTACAAGGATGTCGCTGAACTACCTGTTGCCTGCCATTTTAATGCACCACCCTATCCTCTGGCCAACATCTCTGTCTCTGGTTTGCTGCAGTGTTCCAGCGAAGCTTAACACAAGCTGGAAGCACCTCATTTTCCGCTTGGGAACCCTGCAGCCCTTTGGACTCAATATCGAGTTCAATAATTTTACAGCCTAAACTCCCCCATGTCCCAGCCCCCTCCCCCTACTCCACACACCAGGCCTTGTTACCACATAGCCTGGCATTACACACCACCTGTTGTTAGTCACTTATAGTCTCCATTAATAACTATTCACCCTCCCAGCCTGATCGTTATCAACTCCTTTGTCTGACCAATTGTTCTTCTCTGTCTTTAAACTCTTATTTTGAATTGAATTGAATTGATTTGAATCATTTATAGTCAGGTGTATTCAACGTAAAAATACAGTGAAAGTGTGTATCTTCGCCATACATATATGATACCATTCACACTAACTTAGAATAAGACAAGAAAAAAAACTTGAGAGTCCACCTTTCTTTTCCACTGCCGCAGTCCCACTCAGGACACAACCCGTCTGTTAGCTCCCACCATATGGTTCCTGGTCGTGACCCAGCTCTTACCCCACTCCTTAGGTAGGTAGTTAGATTTCCATGTAACTCTTCTGTCTAAGATCTGTGTCCCACTCAAACACGCATCATGTAAGTGCATTTGCATACTTACCCTCAGCACATGTCATCGTATATGCACTAGACATACACCATGAATGGATTTTAATATCTCCCCTGAGGAAAATAAGGTAGGTTTCAGTCTGGATTCAAGCCTGTTGGTGAGAATGAACCAAGACATCTCTCTTTGTGTGTAGTGTTCATTGACTACTCAGTCTCACAGCTCCATCCACTCCCAGTGTTACAATTGCTCCCTAGAATAATGCTTAATTAATAGACACCATCTACTTCTTCTTAACCTCAAATGGAGATAGAGTCATAGAGGTATAGAGATTTACAACACGGAAACAGACCCTTCGGTCCAATTTGTCCGTGTCGAGCAGATATCCTATATAAATCTAGTCCCATTGCCAGAATTTGGCCCATTTCCCTTTAAACCCTTCCTATTCTTATACCCATCCAGATGCCTTTTAAATGCTGTAATTGTACCAACATCCACCACTTCCTCTAGCAGCTTATCCCATACATGCACCACTCTCTGCATGAAAAAGTTGCCAGTTAGAATCCTTTTAAATATTCCCCCCTCACCTTAAGCCTGTACCCTCTAGTTTTGGACTCCCCTACCCTGGGGAAAAGACCTTGTCTCTTTACCCTGTCCATGCCCCTTATGATTTTATAAACCTCTATAAGATCGCCCCTCAGCCTCCAACCATCCAGATAAAATAGCCCCAGCCTATTTAGCCTCTCCCCGTAGTTCAAGCCCTCTAACCCTGGTGACATCCTGTTAGACTATTGGATTTTGGTCATCCTCGCCATATTTCCATGGGTTTCTGCCATATGCTCTGTTTTTTCCCTACAGTCCAAAGGTGTGGATTGGCCATGCCAAATTGCCCCGTAGTGTCCAGGGAAGCACAGGTTAAGTACATCTTATGGAAGAAAAAGAAAAAGAATAGGAATCAAGAAAACAACTACAGAAATTGCTGGAAAATCTTGGCAGGTCTGGCAGCACATATGGAGAGAAATCAGTGTTAATGTGTCAGAACCAGTGACCATCAATATCTGGAGTGCATTCAGGTTTATGTCTTTAAGGAGCCTAATGCCTTCTTGAAATACTCCAAACAATACTACAAAGCACTTAAAACCAAATTAAGAGGGCCTGAGGGATTTAGCAGCAGGACCAAAACCCGTGTTGATGGAACAAAGGCAGAGTCACTGGTGAACCAGAAAGATTGTGATCTCAACAGAGGGCACAGGGCAGAATAACTAGCATCAGAGACCCCAGACCCCCTTCTGTGTACAGCCTCGCTGTTGTATACCCATTCCAGGAACCCATTTGGACAACATTATGAATATTGATGCTGGACCAATGAGTGGCTCCTTTTCTGAACAAGTTTAATGTGTTGATAACCTTGGCACAGTAATCAAGCAGTGACTCAACATGGCACTGACAAACTAAAAGGAAATAAAACTCATCTCAAAGGTGCTAGAAGGGGAGCAGGAATTCTGAGCCCGAGAGCTGATGATCAGAGATGCTTGTTTATTTATTTCTATTAAGTTCAGCTCAGACTTGTTCTGCAAGCTTGACTGAAAACTAAATGCACTCCAGTATTCAAACCAGGGTTCCTGAAGTCACAAAGCAACTCACACACTCTCTCTCTATATATGTATATATATTACACACACAGTCACATACACCAGCACAGTGTCAATGTTTCACAGCTTGAATCGAGGCATTAATGCAGAGAAGTAGCAGAGAGGTCTAGACAAGTGTACAAAGATCATGTTCTGCATGAAAATCAGTGCAGCTCTCTCAATGATTTATTACCACACTGCAGTGTTATGTTAAGCAAATATCCTTTTCTCAAACAATTTGAAGTGCATTTTTGAAACCCCTTTACCCGATTGTCTGTTGCATTGTCAACCTCCCTGTGCTGCCAAAGGGTCTTGACTCTACCTGGATTCTGTGCTGCCCTGAAATGGCTATTTGCCATGTGAAAGGCTAGCCAATACATTCCATCACAAGACTTGAACAGAGATGACTCTCATCCTGCCACCCCGATCCACATTTTAAGGAAGAAATCACTGCTTAGTCATTAGCAGAACACTGTAAAATACAATCTTCATAATCAAGCATAATCCAGCATGATGTCTGAGTGGTAGCATTGCTGCCTCACTGCGCCAGTGTTCCAGGTTTGATTCCAGCTTTGGTTGACTATCTATGTGGAGTTTGCACATCCTCCCCATGTCTGCATAGCTTTCTGCTGTGTACTCCGGTTTTCTCTCACAGTCCAAAGATGTGGATTGGCCATGCTAACTTGCCCCATAGTATCCAGGGATGTACAGATTAGGTGGATTAGCTGTGGTACATGTAGGGCTATTGGGTTAGGTTGGGGAACTGAGACTGGGTAGGATGATCCTTGGAGAGTCGGTGCCAGATGGTCTCTTTCCATGTTGTAGGAATTCTATGAAATCCTTTTCAGGTAGATACATTGGGGATCTGAGTTCAAACCACACTACTGTAGTGGAGAAAACTTGTATCCAATTTATGAATAAATCTGAAGTAAAATGCCAGCCTCATTAATGATGATCACAAAACAATCTTACTGTTGTAAGAAAATCATCAAGTTCACCAATGCCCTTTAGGAAAGGAAATCTGATTACCTGGTTTGGCTTATAAGTGAGCACAGACCCATAGAAATGCGATTGCCTCTTAACTGTCTTCTGCAGTGGCTGAGCAAGCCAATACAAGCATGTTATGATAAAGGTGCTATAGAGATGAGATTGTTGTTAATTCCAAGACATTCTGAAGGGATCCATCTTCTTTCCATTTCGAACTGACTCTGTCTCAAATCTCCTGCTGCTGAAAGCCTCATCCAGGCCTCTGTTGGATCTAGATTTCGGGATTCTAATGTGCTACTGGTTGCTTTCCCAAATTCTAATGTCTGTAAATTTGAGGCTATTTAAAACTCTGTTTTTCGTGTCTTAATTTGTAGCAAGTCCCATTCTCTTGTCATCCCTTTGACCGATGCATAGCTCCAGGTTAAGCAACATCATGGTTCTAAAATTCTTACTCATGTTTGCAAATCCCTCCGCTGTATTGACTTCCTTATCTTAATAATTTCCTTCAGCCTGATAAATCCCCAAGATGTGAGTACTCCTTTAATTCTGCCATTTAGTACATTCCTAATTATTAGTGACTCCACCACTGGGCTCAGTTGCCTGGGCCTCAGGCTTTGGAATTCCTATCTGGTATCTTTCTAATTTCTACTTTGCTTTCTTTCTTTAAGGCACTTTTTAAAAATTATCTTTTTGACCAAGCCTTTGGTCATCTGACTTAATATTTCCATACGTGACTGTGTCGTACTTTGTTTTATAGTACACTTGAGGAGTGCCCTGGGATGATTTGTTGTATTAAAGATGCCAATATAGGATCTGTTCTTGCTGTTGTACACCACCAGTGGTTGATAGCAGGGATGCATGCAGCTCAGCGAATTGTGAGGGTTATCCCTGGCTGTGCCTGGGCACAGTAAGCATCAAGCAATCAAGCAAAGACCTTAGAGAAAACATTCATCTCCTAAGAAGCCGATCTAAATCTCCTCTAAGCCCCTTAATTTAATGTAAAGGATGGCAGATATGTGTGCCAATCCTTCTGCCCTTCTAACATTTGTGCCCAACAGAACTGGATAAAATAGCTGCCTGGTCATCTGGTCAACTTTTTTTATTTGATACAGTTGCCAGATGGCCTCATTTTGAATATTTAGCAGTGATCCAAACACTTACTTAATCTATTCAGCCTTGTAGGCAATGTTTACACAGCTGCAAAGGGAGTACATCTTACTTGAAATGGATTTTCAATGCCTGTTTGGGTATTTGGATAAGAAAAAGAGATGTTAAGAGGATACTTTTTTTTTCTCCATTAATATTATGAATTGATGTGTTTGACACTTATGAAGTTGTTTACCAAAGGGATTTTCAAAGCTACTTTGCTTATTTTGTCAGTTCCATGAGTGTTTCAAAGGCTTATTAAATGGATGTGTAGTTTTGTACATAGTGGATTCTGTTATGGAAGAGGCATGGGGTATACAGGGATAAGAGGATGACATGGAGGAGACACCACGGATATGAGAGCATATAGAATGGGTGTGGAAGATACGGGCAGGCTTTGGCAAGAACTTTGAAACATACCTGTCAAAATGCTCCCAACCTAATGGTTTGGGGAGGTCATGAAAGCTTTGGAGAGAATACTTACTGGAATGATTTCAGGGATTGCAGTTACACGCATAAGCTGGAGGAACTATAATTTCTTACTGTCAAGTGGAAAACATCAGATGGAAGTGGTTGCAATCATAAAGCACTGAGATAAAGCAACTAAGGTGAAACTGTTTATAGTGGCTAAAACTTCTAAACCATAGGACATAGGTTGAAGGAGATTGTAATATGGAAAGAAGTATTTTTACATAATGAGTGTTTAGGACTTGGAATGCTTACCCAGATAGGGTGGTATATACAATTTAACATTAACCTTCCAGAAGGAGCTAGATAAATACTTGAAGAAGGAATAGTTGCAAGCTTTGGAGGCTAAACAAGTATCGGAATAGGATTCACCAGATTGTTCTTCAAAAGAACTGGAGTAGATTCAATGGGTCTAGTGATTACAAGATTTATATTCATATTTATACTTTGTAAGAGTTGTTTTGCTGAAATGTGCAATGATTGTGAGTCTTTGTAATCAGCTGGATTTTCATCTTTTATATTTGGATCAGATTCATGGCTGAACCACAATCCACTAAGCTTTCTCCAGTCATGATATCTCAGGAAGCCTTTGATAATTCACTGTGGATAACAAATAACATGACCTTTCTGGTAATTGCTATCACAACTTGAAATTGTCTTGTGTTTCTATGAGATTGTGCTCCTCCCTTTTGGAGCACTGCAGCAACATTTCCGTAGGATAATTGAATACATGAGCAAAATATAAGACACATTGTGGTTATGTTCTGCCTCAAAAGGAAATAGAAAAAGATACTATGCACTAAACATTTATAAATCACAAGAGAAAATAGTGCAAAAGAGGCCTTTTAACCCATCTGGTAGTACAGGCTTTTAGAAACTATACAACTCCCCTAGCTCTACAGCCCTGTTACTGCTCCTCTATTCAAGTATTTATCTAATTCCCTTTTGACAGTTACTATTGAATCTGCTCCCATCACTCTTTCAGGAAGTTTGTTGGAAGCATGCAGCAGGAGTAGATGGTGATATTGTGGCAATGTCATTAGGCTAATAATTCAGAAGCTAATGCTCTGGGACAGGGATTTGCATTAACAGCTAGTGGAATTTAAATATTAAAAAGCCTGGAATATAAAGCTAGTCTCAGTGATGGTAACTATAAAACCATCATCAATAATTATGAAAACCCATCTAGTTCATTTATGTGCCTTAGGGAAGGAAATCTGCAGTTCAGGCTATATGTGACTCTTAACCCACAGCAATGTGGTTAACTGCCCTCTGATTACATCTAAGCAAGATATGGGCAACAAATGGTGGCCTTACCAGCAACTCCTACATCCCATGAAACAATAAAGAGAAAAAATTCCAGATTGTAATACTTGACCCTTTTGCCCACTAGGACCAGTTTCTCTCTATTTGCACAATCAAAATCTCAATCATCATCTTTAATGTAAGAAACCAGCATTTTTTGTGTAATCTTTCCAAATGCAGGAGCTAGCTAAACCATCATATCTTTCTGTGGTAAGTCTTAATGGCTCAATTAAACCTAAATCATTACATCTCTCTTGTGCTGGCTTTGCATAACAAACAGTTCCCCCACGCTAAAATACCCTTTGACCAGCTGCCAAGGCTGTCAGATTTGAATAATTGTCTCTCAGATTTGACAACAACTGATTGTCATGTGCATAATTGAATCAATCACAAAGCCTGCATACATTAGTAATGCCCAGTTTGGCACCTCCTGCAAACCTTGTAACCTTGGAAACAGCCCAACAAACCTTGCAATATCTCAATCAATTTAGATCATTAAAACTGACTTTCAAGTTGTGTAAAAAAAATCAAGACTTACCTATAAATAACCCCATTCATGATCTTAGATTGTCTCAAAGTGCCTGATTGCCAGTGAAGTACAGCCATGGCTGTAATATAGGAAACACAGCAGCCCACTGAGACACCATACCTCTTCTGAACATAAAATATGTTAATTTTTGTTGGTTTAGGTTTAAATTTTGATTAGGACACCATTGAGAACTCTCTGTTCTTCAAAATCATCTCATAAGAATTTCTATATCTACCTAAGAAAGCAGACAGCTTTACATCTTGCCAAAGGAAGCTTGTCCAACAACGTAGCATTACCTCAGTACTGGGTGGACTCCAAAACCACAGATTCCTCATTCAAAGGCAAGAAAGCAATCCACTGAGCTACAGTTGCTTCTTAAGCTACAGTTACTGTGCCAGCACTACTGAGTCTTGAACAGCATCACCAAGGGTTCCCAAAACATTAGCAAACATTTCGCAGGAATTTTCTGGCGGGGCAGACAAGTCGGCAGATTCTAGGAGAGTGCAGGAGAAATATATTCTTACAAAGCAAAACACAACTGAAACACGAATGGGATTCCGTGAATGAACAAAGACATAAGGGAACAAGTGAGATTTGGAAAAGAGGTGAATATTAAGCCCTTAGAAAGCTGAGGAGTGCAAGGTAAAAGAGAATATGAAGAGATTAGGAGAAAAGTGAATAAAATACAATTAGCTAGGCAAACGAGGATGATGAAATAAAATTGTTGAGGAGCATAAAAGGAGATAGTAAACTATTTTAACAGTAAATTTTAAAAAAAGGAGTGCTATAAAAAGGGTAGATAGGATAATACCTCAGGTAAAGATGGAGATGGCAGAAATATTAAACAATTATTCTGGTTCAGTATTTACCAGAGAGATAGAACAGGTAGACATAACATTGAATTGAGATGACCAATGAATTACAGAGCTGTTAGTTCAACATTGGTGTTAGGAAAAGAGATGAAATTATTACTGAAATTCTTTGTAAGCAGGATTATAGAAGAACATTCAGAGATATGAAATATAATAATGAAGAGTCAGCATGAATTTCAACAGGGAAAATTTTGCTGGACCAAACTCACTGAGTTTTTGAGGAGGTAACAAGGAGAGTAGACAATGCTGTGGATGTAACTTATCTGGATTTCCAAAAGAAACCATTGATATGGTATCTCATTGTAGACTGCTAAATAAGGTGAGAGAATGTGGATTTGGGGGGCAAGTGGTTCTGCTTGCTGTCTTCAGGACAGAAAGCAGATATTGGAGGTTATGAAAATAGAGGAAGAAATTTTTTAAAAGAGCAGTACTTTTCATCATAAAAGATGGACTAAGAACATTATTGAGAAAAATTAATGGCACAGAAAATAAGAAAGTCAAATCAGAATGGAGAAAATTAGGAATAGCAAGGGTCAGAAAACACTGATGAAAATAGCTTATCAGTTGACCAACAGCACAACGGGACAAAGTATTAAAAAATAAATTATTGGAATTGTCACAGAGGTAATATAACAATGGAAGAGTTCAATCTTCATATAGAATGGATCAATGAAATTAGTAAGGGTGGTCCAGAAGAAGAATTTGTAGAATGCATTCTTGACACTATCCTGGAGCAGTATGTTGTGGAAACAAATAGGATTAAAGCAGTTTTAGATTTTGTATAAAAACCGAAAGAACTGTGGATGCAGTTCTAAGGAAGGGACACTTAACCTGAAATATTAACTCTAATTTTTCTCTACAGATGCTGCCAGACCTGCTGAGCTTTTCCAGCAATTTCTATTTTTGTTTCAGATTTTTATTGTCTAACAATGCAGGATTCATTTATAGTATCATAGTTAAGGATCTACTGGAAAATGGTGATCATAATACAATCAAATTCCACATAAGGTTTGAGCAGTCATAATCTAAGAACAAATATGAAATGTAAACTCAATCATAGTCGATTTACATAGATGAGGGGAAAGTTCACTATGGTTAATTGGAAAATTGACTAAAATGTATCATGGTAAATAAACAGTGGGAAACATGTGAATAAACTACTTAAGATGTTTAACAAAAATATATTCCATTGAAAACCAAAAAATTGGTGAGAAAAGAAAAATCCATGGCTTATTAAGGAAACTAATGATAGTACTAGATTAAAAGAAGAGTTTTGTACATATGGAACCAGCAAATGCTGGATTTGATTCTTGTTTTAAAACTCAGCCTGTGTTGGGTGGATGGCTAATTAGTCGGCAGGATGGTTACCAGCTGGATGAAGAGAGAGAGATAGAGTCCCACTCAGTGGTGTTCAGCATCTCTTCCACTTTAGTCTTTGTCTAGAAAAAGAAGTGTTTTCTTGAGCATAGAAATACATAAGTTGTCTTGCCACATGATTATCTCTCTTCAATTAACTAGTATAGTCATAGCTAGTGGATTCCAGGTATGCAAATAATCTTGATTAGACTATGGATGGATAAAATCTTTTCTCAGCCTGAAGCAATTACATCAGCCGCTTGGTGTTGTTCAGTGAAAGGGTCTTGAGGTGACTCTCATTCACATTCCTCTCGGGTGATTATGTTTGATGGGTTCCTGCAAGGAGGTTAACTTCTTTTTAATGAATTTGTAATTTATCTTTCAGAATTTTCAGTCATCTTACAAATGCTTTCTCAAGCCCCCAGAATTCTGTTTTGGGTTCTGTTAAAACTAGTAATTTTCAGCAAGTAAATTCCGGAAGACATTGCTGATACAAAACATGGCTTTATAACATTGTAATTGGGAAACTGATGTAATGCAACATTAAGAAAATCTTAATGCATGCAAAAAAGCATAGGATGATTAGATCAAGTCAACATGGTTTCACAAAAGAGAAAACCTGTTTGATAATTGTATTATAAAAATTGAAAGTACTGGAGAATCTTCATAGGTCTGGCAGCATCTGTACAGTGATGCATTGTTAATATTTTGGGACTTGAAAAGTAAACTCTCATTTCTCTCCACAGGAGTTGTCAGATGTGTTGACTTTCTCTAGCATCAGTGTTTTATTTTTGTGATAAATTTATGAGTATTTTGAGGATGTGACTAGTAGTGTAGATAAAGAGGAATTAGTAGAAATAGCATACTCGAGTTTCCAAAAGACATTTGATCCAATATTACACAAGAGGGTGGCTCAGTGATTAGCACTGCTGCCTCACAGCACCGGGGTCCTGGGTTCAATTCCACCCTCAGGTGACTGTCTGTGTGGAGTTTGCATATTCTCCCTGTGCCTGTGTGGGTTTGCTCCAGTTTCCTCCCACAGTCAAAAGATGTGCAGGCTAGGTGGATTGGCCATGCTAAATTACCTGTAGCGTTCAGGGATGTATAGATGTGGTGGGATATAAGGGGTTGGGTCTGGGTGGGACACTCTGAGGGTCAGTGTGGGGCTGAAGGGCCTGTTTCCACACTGTAGGGATTCTATGAAATTCTCTGAAAAAGGTGGCAAAATACAAGATAAGGTCTCATGGAATTGCTGTACTATATTAGCATGGATGGGGAATTGATTAGCAGATATGAACCAGAGACATGAATGCTTGAAAATGGGTTTAGAATAATTATATGGTTGCTTTTGACCGGCATGGATGTGATGGGCCACAAGACCTTTCCTTGTGCTGCAGATTTCTAGAACTCTGACCCTAATGGATAAATAGTTCATTTTAAAGCTGGTGGAGCACTTCAAGAATCAGTAATGGGGGTCTCAGACTTTAACAATCTATATTAAAGACCGAAACAAAGAGTAATGTATCTAAATTTGCTGATTATATAAAGCTAGAGTGGAATGCCATCTGTGAAGAAGATAAAAAAGAAGCTGCAAAGAGTTTCAGAATATGAGGTTGATAATTTATGTTGAGGTTACATTCTTCAGACATAGTGTTGTGAATCTTTGGAATTCTGTACCCTAGTGGATTTTGGATGCTCTATAATTGAACGTCTTTAAGGCTGACCATTTTTGGTCTCTAAGGGAGATAGGAAATGGATGGGAAAGTGGAATTGAACCAAAGAACAGCCGTAATTGTATTACATGGTGTGATAGTCTTGATGGGTCATATGGTCCACTGTTGTTTTAATTCTTATGTTATAACGTAAGGATAACATGATAGAGATCCTTAATATTATGAAAGGTTTTAAAGAGTGAATGCAGACAGAATGTTTCCTCTTGTGTGGAACAACATAACTAATGATCATTAATATAAGGCAGTTACCATAAAATCCAATAATGGTACAGAAGAAACTTCTTTACCTAAAGAGTATTAAGAATGAGATGTGGAGTGCTTGAAGCAAGTAGTCTGAATGCACTTGAGGTGAAGTAAATAAGGGACAAATGAATAAGTGTTGACAGTGGTAGATTTAGATTAGAAAGATGAAAGAAAAATGGAGTTTCTGACTTTTCTCCTACTCTTTTCATACTCTGTCAGATCCAGTACACTTCTGCTGAATATGTAATAAATGTCTGTCTTTTCCTTAACCCTCAATTATTCCCTTATGTCTTTATTCACCTACTAGTGTTTTGTTTGTTCTTTAAACGAAGGTTATTTTTTCCTGTACTCTGTTGACACTGGTTTAAATGATAACTGAATTTATCCCATCCTTTCCAAGTTCCTCTGCTGATGTTTCACTGTGATACCATTTATCCTGGCACAGGGTAGGTATCATATCCTTTGGGATTCTCATTCATGGCTGCAGAGGACACTATCTGTTCCCCTAAATATAATGTCACCACTTTCACCCCCATCCTAATTGTACTGTCCTCCACAAGGAGAAATACTGAACCTATTGAATCCCTTTATAATTTTAAAGCCTCTTTAGGTTAACCCACAGACTCCTATATTCAATCAATGAAAACCCAGCTTTTTCAGTATTACAGATCTGTCAAATATAATCTTGCAAATGTCAACTTGCAAAGAACATTTTGTAACACACTTGTGAAGTTACTTCCCGTCTTCCTCACACTGAATTGATGCAGGAGGAACTTTGCTCCTTTTCAACATTCACCTCCACTTTGGTAATCAACTGTGTCAGTCATTTATCAGCAAAAAAAAAATATTTTTAAATTTACAGTATAAAACATTCTTAGAATAACTCCAACCTGGAAATATTCCACGTTAGCATTCCCAACACCTAACAGGAAGGTGTACAAATGACCAGATTTTCAATGAAATACTTGACATGATATTGACTCAAATGAATGTCCAGGAACAGAATAATGAAAAGACTCATGGAATGGCTTTGTTTGTCTTATTTTAAAGAATCACATGGATGATGTGGACATAATGTTCTTTTTGTACAACTGAGGAAGCCCTGCACTACCAGGAATGTAATTTTAAAGAGCTGTGAGATGATGTGATGCAGCTGCAGCAAGTGGAGCTGCTGGACACCAAACTGATTTACAATGAGCACTTCTGTAGTAAGTTTTTGCAGATTGAGCAAATTCAGATCCAAACTGAGGAGCTAGAGTCCGAGTTACAGATACTGTGCCACATCAGGGAGGGGGACAATTGCCTGGACACTCTGTTCCAGGAAGCGGTCCCAGCCCCTATACTAAGTAATTCAAATTTAACCTATGGTCAAGGATATGAGGGTGTAATTTTAGGTTAGCATGGCAAACAGAGGGATGGCTCTCAAGAAGCCTCTGTCCTTGCAGTTGTCCAAGAGATAGGAGGTTCTTGCAAGTTGTACAGTTGAGAATGGAAATTGCAAGGAGGATGAGCAAACTGACCATGGTACCTTGAGACAAGAAGTCATTCAAGTTGGGTAAGAAAATAGGAATCTAATTGTAGTAATGGGTAGTAATAACTAGGGAGATAGATTTTGTTCTCTGGAGCCATGGTGGGAGTCCTATCAGCTGTATTGCCTGCCAGGGTTAAGGACATATTCTCAGGGCTGGAGAAGAACTTGGAGAGGGAGGAGAAGAATCCAGTTGTCCTCATCCACATCTCTAGCAACACTGAAAGGACTGAAATGGAGGATCTGCTGAAAAATGTAGAACAGTTATAAAGTCATAGAATCATACAGCGCAGAAAAGGCCCTTTGGCTCATTGAGTCTGCAACAATATAACTACCACGGAAGATGGGCTAATCCCAATTTCCTGCACTTGTCTGATATCCTTGAATGTTATGATATTTGAAGTACTCATCCAAATATTTTTTAAAGGTGGTAAGATTTAGGCAGTGCATTCCAGATTTCCATCACCCACTGAGTGAAAAAGTTATTTTTCCCAAATCTCCTCTGAATCTTGTGCCCCTCACCCTAAAACTATGCCCCCTTGTGATTAACCCTTCAACCAAGGGGAACAGTTGCTGTCTGTGCACCCTGTCCATATCCTTCATAATCTTGTACACCTCAATCATGACCCCCTTAGTCTTCTCTACTCTAAAGAAAACAATTCAAGCCTGTCCAGTCTCTACTTATAGTTCAATTTCTCTATCCCAGGCAACATCCTGGTGAAACTCCTCTCTATCTCATCTAATGCTTTCACATCCTTCTTTTGTGAGATGACTAGAACTGTACACAGTGCAGTTAGGAACTAAATTAAAAAGCAGAACCTCCAAGATGATAATCACTGGATTACTACCTGAGCCATGGGTAAGATGGCATAGAGTAAATTAAGTCAAGGAGTTAAATGTCTGACTTAAACATTGGTATGGTGAGAATGGCTGTCTGTTCATGGGACACTGGCAGCAGTATTTGGGTAGAAGAGGGTTGTTCTCGTGGGACAGGTTTGACTTGAACTGGATTAGGACAAGTGTCTAGGCGAATCAAATAACAAGGACTGAAGAGAAAACTTTAAACTAATTTAAACTAATTACAACTGTTTTAAACTTAAATAAAGGTAATTAGAAAAGGTGCAAACTGGCCATGGTTAAGGAATTAAGGATAGCATCAAAGTGAAAGATAAGTTATACAATATGCCAAAGATTAGTAGTAAAACAAAGGATTGGGAATCATTTTAAAAGCCAAAATTAATGACCAAAATAATAATAATGAGGCAGAATATAAATGATGAGGACAAACTAACAAGTAATATAAAAATAGACAGTAAGAGCTTTTTTAATTGATTGGTGGGATAAGGACATTGCTGGATAGTTCCTTCCCTTCCCTTCCTTAGATAAGCAAAAGGCAGTTACCTCAAGCCGCACCCCCATCTCCTACCTACTAACCTCATCCTGCTCCCTTGACCTGTCCGTCCTCCCTGGACTGACCTATCCCCTCCCTAACTCCCCACTTACACTCACCTTTACTGGCTCCATCCCCGCCTCTTCGACCTGTTTGTTTCCTCTCCACCTATCCTCTCCTCTATCCATCTTCTAACGCCTCCCACTCTCTCCCTATTTATTTCAGAATCCCCTTCCCCTACCCCATTTCTGATGAAGGGTCTAGGCCCGAAACGTCAGCCTTTCTGCTCCTGTGATGCTGCTTGGCCTGCTATGTTCATCCAGCTCTGCACCTTGTTGTCTTGGATTTTCCAGCATCTATAGTTCCTACTATCTCTAAGAATTAATCATATTGCTTTGGATCTGGAGACACATGTTGACCAGGCCAAGTAACAATATCAGATATCCTATCCCAAAGGCCAGCAGTGAATCAGATGGGATTTTCCTGACAATCAACAAAGGTTTTGTGGTCATCATTAGACTCTTATTTCAATTTTTTTTTTATATTGAATTCAATATCCATATGCCATTAGCAGGGTTCAAACCTGGGTCCCTAGCATATTAGGAGATGCCTGCAATAATACCACTAGGCCATTACCACCTCTATTTAGTTATATAAAAGGGAAGAGAGACAAAGTAAGAACATGGATGCTTTAGAGAATCAGGCTGTGGGAATGTTGAAAGGGAACTTGGAAATGCCAAAGGTGTTGAACAAATACTTTACATCAGTTTTCACGGTAGTGTACACCAACAGAATTCTAAAAATACTAAAAAATCAAAGAGCTAAAAGGAGGACAGAAAATAAATGTATCAATTATCAATAGAGAAAAACTGCTAAGGAAACTGATGAGGCTAAAGATTGATAAGTCCTCTGTGCCTGATGGGTTTCATTCTTGGATTTTGAAAGAAGTAGCTGAAGAGATAATGGATGCACTGGTAGTAACTTCCCTAGAATCCTTAGATTCTGAATAAATCCCAGAGGACTGGAAAATTGCCAGTGTAACACCTTCATTTATAAAAGGAGAGAGGCAAAAAAGTAGTATATAGGCTGGTTAGCTTAACCATTTGTCATTGGGAAAACGTTAACGTCTATTATTAAGGATGTAATAGCAGAACATTTAGAAGTATGTAATACAAAACATACAGAGAGTCAGCATGACTTTATGAAGGGGAAATCATGCTGATACATTTGTTACAATTCTTTGAGGAGGTAACAAGCAGGATAGATAAGCGGAAATGATTGGACATAATATATTCAGATTTCTAAAAGGGTTTTGAACCACACACAGGTACCACACAAAAGGTTATTTCATCAGATAAAAGCTATCTTTTATAGCATGAATAGAAGATTGAAAAACTAATAGAAGACAGAGAGTTGGGAGAAGGAGGCATTTTTAGAAAGTACCTAGTGAGCTGCCACAAGAATCAATGGTGGGACCACAATTATTTCTAACTGATATTAAAGACTTGGATGCAGAATTGAATGTACTATCATTAGATTTGCAGATGACGCAAAAATAGGTGAGAAGACAAGTGGTGAGGATGATACAAAGAATCTAAAAGAGAGACATAGGCAGGTGAAGCAAATAGGCAAAAACTTGGCAGATAGAATATAGTGTGGGAAAATGTGAAATTATGTACTTTGGGTCATGGTGCTTAAATAACAAAAATCTAACAGAAGTTCAGCAGGTAACAAGGAAGGCAAATGGATGTTGGCTTTTCTTAAAAAGGAAATGAAATATAAAAAACAGACCACATAGGCACTAGTGAAATATGCCTAAAATACAGTTTTGGTCCCCAAATATAGAGAAAGATCTTCTGTCATTGAAGGCAGTCCAGAGGAGGTTCTCCAGGTTGCTTCTGGGTATGGGCAGATTTTCCTATAAGGAGAGGTTGAGTAGATTGGGTCTGTATTCATTGGAATTGAGAAGAATGACAAGAGACTTTATTGAAACATACAAGATTCTTAGAGGATTTGATATGGTATATGCAGTGAATTTGTTTCCCTTCCTGGAAGAGCCTAGGACCAGAGGTCATAATCTCATTTAAGACAGAGATGAAGAAGATTTTTATTTCTCTAGGAGGACAGCAAATTTTTGGAATTCTTTACTGCAGAGGATTGTTGACGGTGGATTGCTTAGTATATTCAAGGCTGAGACAGACAGATTTCAATCACTAAGAAAGGTTACGGGAACAGACAGGAAATTGGAATCGAGATTTTTTCAGGTCAGCCATGATCTCACTGTATGCCAGAACAGGCTTGACAGACTGAATGGAATGCTTGTGCTCCTACATCTTATGGTCTAAAGGAGTTATTAAGGCATAAGGTATCATGACCTGAAAGACATACAGCACAAAAGCAACAGAATTATGCCAGGTGTGTAATGAAGAAATGGTTAAGCCCCATTGGAATAATAGTTTCAACATTGGGCACTATGTTTATGAAAATATTGAGGATGTTGGAGAAGGCACAGAAGACATTTACTGGAATGGTACAAGGAATAAAGGATCACATTTATATGGGCAGACTGGAACTGTTCTCCGTAAAGTATGGAAGACTAAGAGGTGATTGGATCCGACATCCAATTCAGTCATGAATGATGAGTTTAGTCATAGACAATAAAGAAAAAAATGATTTCTGAAGGTTGAAGCATCAACAAAGAGCAGACACAGATTTAAACTGATTGGGACAAGTATATACAATATCAGGAATAGGTTTTTTAAATGCAACAAATGGTTAGGATTTTGAATGAGCTTTTTGACAGAGCAATGGATACATATTTAACTATAACTTTCTTAAATGGAAACAGATAAATGTTTGAATAGGGAAACCATTTGGAGTGATATGGACAAAGAGCAGATGAGTGACACTAAATGAAAACTGAAAGAACTGTGGATGCTGTAAATCAGGAACAAAAACAAAGTTGCTGGAAAAGCTTAGCAGGTCTGGCAGCATCTGTGAAGGTGAAAACAGAGTTAACATTTCGGGTCCGGTGACCCTTCCTCAGAACTGATGGTGGCTGGAAAAACGTCAGTTTATATGCAGAAAATAGGGAGGTGGGTGGGGTAGGGAGTAAACTATAGGACAGAGCCTAAAGAGGGAGAAACACAGTTGGACAGACAAAGGAGTTTCTAACGATCAGGCCATGAGGGTGAATAGTTGTTAATGGGGACTGTTAGTGACTAACAACAGGGGGTGTGTAATGGCAGACTATGTGGTAACAAGGCCTGGTGTGTGGGATGGGGGGCTGGGACATGGGAGAGTTTAGGCTCTAAAATTATTGAACTCAATATTGAGTCTGGAGGGCTGTCGCGTCCCCAAGCAGAAAATGGGGTATTGTTCCTCCAGCTTGCGTAAGACTTCACTGGAACACTGCAGCAAACCAGACACAGAGATGTTGGCCAGGGAGCAGGGTGGTGCATTGAAGTGGCAGGCAACAAGTAGTTCAGGGCCTTTTTTGCGAGCAGAATGTAGATGTTCTGCGAAGCGCTGGCCAAGTCTACGCTTTGTTTCCCCAGTGTAGAGGAGACCACATTGTGAGCAGCGAATGCAGTAGACTAGATTCTGGGAAGTGCAGGTAAAGTGTTGCTTCACCTGGAAGGTATGTTTGGGCCCTTGGATGCTGGGGAGGGAGGAGGTAAATGGGCAGGTGTTGCATCTTTGCCGGTTACAGGGGAAGGTGCCGTAGGGCTGTGGGGAGGTGTTGGGGGTGAAGGAAGTGTGGACCAGGGTGTCCCGGAGGAAATGGTCCCTGCAGAAGGCAGACAAGGGAAGGGAGGGGAATATGTGTCTGGTGGTGGCATCTTGCTGGAGGTGGCGGAAATGGCGTCTGATGATCTTCTGCATGTGGATGCTGGTGGGATGGTAGGTGAGGATAATGAAGATGAGTGAAATTGCTTTTGAAAGAGCAATGGGCCAAATGGCCTCTTTCTGTGTTATGGTTTTCTGATTTGATCCACTTTAAAGGCCATCAAAAAGACTAGATTGATTTCCACTAGCATAATTTTTAATGAAATGCCATTGAGACATTACATTGAAGTCAGCCAACTACACAATGACAATTTTGTTTGTATAGCTGCTGATTTTCTTTCTTTCAGCCTCCATGCATTCTAGGTACGTTAAAGAGAAAACATTGATGCTTTGACATCTGTAATTTAATCAACTAGAGTATAACAAGCTAATGAAATCATATCTCACCCATCCTTCAGAGTGCTGTGTCTTTTGTTAGCGCATATCTTCTCAATCAGAGTTTGAGAGTTCAGAACTCCTGTCAGAGAATTGAGCACAAAATCTAAACTGACACTCCCAGTGCAGAAGTACAGAAGTACTCCATTGTTGGAGGTGTGACCTTTTAGATGAAATGCTAAACCAAGGCCCTGATAATGAAACTGCTCCCATGGCACTATTTCAAAGGACAGCTGTGTAGTTCTCCCCAATGTCCTACCTAATATTTACACCTCAATGACAAGAACAGATGACCTGGTCATAATCACATTGCTATCTGTGGGAGCTTGCAAAATTGGCTGCTCAATTTCCTGCATTACAATCACAATTGTACTTCAAATATTCTTAATTGCCTCTAAAATGCTCATGAAAGTTGCTATACTGATGCATTATTTTGTTATATATTTGTAACTCAGAAGGTAAATTTGTCCAAGGCAAACTTAGGCAGGTTGGAGTAAAGGAAGAGGGGTTATTAACTCTAAGTTGAAAAGTGGTCCGAACAGAGTCTTGGAAATATTTAATGGCAGGCTCCATGACCAAAATGGTCAAGAAACAGCTATCTGGACATGAATATGGAGTATGTGGGAGAGAACCAACTGTTCCCAGAGTGAGTGCAAAGAAAAGGGTTTCTAGATGGTAAACGTGCTAAGTGGGGCTAATCATGGTAGGGGAGGCCTGATATTTTCCCTCTGAAAAGAAATGAATTATATTGCCCATTCTCCTTGTGGTCAGCCTCAGGTATCAGCCTGACATGGAAGTCACAGGGCAATGTTGAAATCGTTAAATCATTCTGGAACTGATCACCTCAGGATAACCACAACCACTGGCCGGGCTTGAAGCATTGTTGAATTTTGTATTCATTCATGGGACGTGGGCATTGCTGGATGGACTAGCATTAATTTATTGCCCATCCTGAGTTAAGTCAACCACATTGCTTTGGGTGTGGAGCCATATGTTAGCCAGAATATTTCCTTTGATAAGGGACATTAATGAAGCAGAGAGATTAACGAAGCAGAGAGGATTTATCAACAATTAACAGTGGTCACTATGATGCGAGCTTATTACTGCTGATTTAAAAAAAAATTCAAACCTTGGCTTTCAGAACATTACTTGGATCTCTGGATTAAATTGCAGTGACAATACACCAATACCAATTCCCCCTAATTATCAGGCATTTCTCAGCATTTTTACAAAGTACTTCAATGGCCGCTGATAATAATGGAGCAGCCACCTTTTAAACCTAGCCTGGGAAGATGCTTTAAATTCTGGTGATAAAAGTTAACATTTTCCGGAACAGTTCCAATCATACTCTCAATCAGAAGAGACTGGTCAGTATTGTATTTGAAAGATAGCATTCATTCTGGTTATCGTGCACAGAAGACTGCCAGTTCTTTGTTTCTCCAATTTCGCAAATCAATATTGGGACAACAGTTAACTAACTAGGTGTGGTAGCATCTGTGAGAGGAGGGCAGAGTTGATGTTTTGAGTTCAGTGACTCTCCAGAGAGGGGTCACCAGACTTGAGGCATTGACTCTGCTTTCTTCCAACAGATGTGGCCAGACCTGCTGAGTTTCTCTAGCAATATCGGTTTCATTTCAGAACTCAAACATCCATGGTACTTTGTTTTATTTTAGTTGACACTAGACTTGCTTGAGGAGAGCTTTTCACCTCTTCTACAGAGATACCATACATAAACAGAAGACTTGTTAGCATGAGTTGAAAATATGCAGTTTGACAAAATGAAAAATATCGATCATGTGCAAGGATGTCCTTAAGATTCCAAAGATTACATATAGAGTAATCAATTGTTCTTCGGGTATAAATGCTAATAAATACTATTGTAAATACTAATTTAAATACTTTAAATACTAATGAGAATGACATATCGTGAAACTGCTTCAACATTAAGAATCCTCAATTAGAAATAGCATATTTCACTTTTCTTGGGTGGCTCTCCACTTGCAGAATTACACATGGATATAAGATGTACACAAGAATCTTCAGAAATTTACATTACTAACTCATCTCTTTTTTTTAACAGTGCAATTCTGCTTGCCTGTATACATTTTCCAGTAAATGCAGTCAGTTGTTTCTGAATTGCTGTCCAACAGACGAATTTCTTGCAATATAAATAGGTCAGCACAAACTCCATGGGTCAAAGGGAATTTTCTGTGTTGTATGACTCTATCACCCCATGAATTTATGAGAGTAGTTACTTTATACGTGAGTCAAAACAGAAGGTGTTGATCTGATATTTAACCATAGAACTATTACTATTGCACATGTCAAGTTACGTCCTGTTTAGTGTATAATAATAGAAGAGTTACTTGAGTGCTGTCAGCAGCAAGAACTGTAGCCTAGCCCAGATAAGCTAAGGTTAACTATAACACTACCCTGAATAAATAACTAACTCAATCTATCAACACCAAACTGTAGCTGCAGAACTCAAAAAGATCATAGTGATATTGGTAGTTCATATTCATCAGAGTCCACCTGCCCCACACTTCTAAAATCTCTTCAATCTGCCCATTATCCAATAGTAGTTCTCAGGAGTTAAAAGAAGTAATGACTTTTCTTCTTCTAACCCTATGAAAATTACATACAAACACATCTTTTAACCATTTTGAGTTCCCGATTAGACTGCTTTATCGCAAATATGAAAGGCCAGACCATCTGAAGTGTTCAAATCGATTAATAGTTCAGAATTCCTTGACAAGGTCCCACATGGGAAACTGATAAAGAAGGTAAAAGCTCATAGAATCCAGGATAACTTGGCAAAATTGGCCAAGTGACAGGAGAAAGAGTGTGGTGATAGAAGGCTGTTTGTGTGACCGGTGTGCAGTGGCATATCACAGAGGTCAGTGCTGGATCTCTTATTGTTTGTGATATTTATAAATGATGAGAATGTGGGAGGGACAATCAATAAGTTTGAGGACAACACAAGGACTGGCCAGGTCCACCTTGAGGAGGAAGGTGTTAAGTTACAGGAGGATAAAAGCAGATTCGTCAGATTGACAGATCAAATGAAACTTAACCCTGATAAATGTGAGATTAGGAACTTTGGAAGAAAGAACAAGACAAAGGAGCCCTCAATGAATGGCAAGATACCACCAAGTTCAGAGGAACAGAGAGATCCTGGGGTGCATGTCCACAGATCCCTGAAGTTGAAGGATAGGTTAACAGGGTAGTTAAGAAGGCAGATAACAAGGTGTAGAGCTGGATGAACACAGCTGGCCAAGCAGCATCAGAGGAGCAGGAAAGCTGACGTTTCGGGTCGAGACCCTTCTTCAGAAAATCAA
>NC_063336.1:76472423-76508055 GCF_021869965.1 Rhincodon typus | reverse complement strand
CCAAGCAGCATCAGAGGAGCAGGAAGGCTGACGTTTCGGGCCTAGACACTTCTTCAGACCCTTTTTCTGAAGAAGGGTCTAGGCCCAAAACATCAGCCTTCCTGCTCCTCTGATGCTGCTTGGCCTGCTGTGTTCATCCAGCTCTACACCTTGTTATCTCAGATTCTCCAGCATCTGCAGTTCCTACTATCTCTGAAACACATTAATTCTACCTCTCTGTCTTCTGTGTGTTAACCAGTTAAGTTTATAGTTCATCATCTCGCATGAGCTCCTTCCTAAGTACTCTGTTTGCGTGGACCATCAGTTCATCACAAGGCTTCCATCACGTTTTGCGTGCAACTAATGATGTGATCCTACATAAACAAGGACCAAGCCATAGATTTCTCTCAGTGTGCAGTGATCTTTATGGCAATCAATGTACTTTTTTTCCCACATCACCTTCTGAGAAATGGGAGTGCTACATCAGCACAGTAAGATCAGGATCATCAGTAGGGTTGGGTGGACACTTGTGAGATGCTAATCTGGTGCATGGCGTCATGTGGAATCTTAAGAAATGGTCAGCCTGACAGAGCATGAGAGTATTTACGATCAGTCAATGCCAGATTTGACCTGAGGAGCTGCAAACGTGAAAAAGTAATCTCCAAAAAGTATGTAACAGCCTGAATTGTTTTTCCCAGTTGGTGTTGGTCTGAAAGTGCAGGATGAAGAGCAGTAAGATTCTATATTCCAGGAAATTTTAGACAAAAGGATCAATGGCTTAAGGTTTCTCCTTTCGCTGAATGCTGGATTCATCAAAGTACATGTGAACAAGATTGAAAATGTCCAGAAACAGGTGCTGAAATGGATCCAGTTCATCCATATCAAAGCTACACCAACACAAACAGCTGAATATGCACTCTGTTGCTGAAAGGCAGGAAAGGCTTTACTATACTTGGCTAGCAAACTCTGGAATCCCACCTCCTATTGGCACAATCACACAAAAGTAAATGTGGGACAGAATTAAGAACAAAAAGCATCATTCTGGAAACAAGATATGGAATGAACAGACTACAAGACATTTCGATCCTTAGTTTATAATATTCATAAATAATTTGCAAATGATGTTTATTTAATGAATGCACTCGACAACAAATACCTTATGGCCTTTCATACAGAATATAGAGGACAGTAGAACTTTAATTTACATTTAAGGAGAGCTGCATTTTACACTGTTCTTTATATTTTTTATGATATATTTTTATTTTAATGATTGTATGCAGCTATATTATGAAGAATGAATATATTATTTATATCTTCATCATAAGACAAACCTGCTACCATGAGTTTTCAATAAAGTTTTTCTGTCTGTCGACGTGTACATGTGTCTATCCATCTTGTTTATCTATGTGTGTTTATCATTTTAAAATTATTGTGAAAACTGTGAATGAAAAGAAAAGGAAATAATCACATTTATATAGCACCTTGCATGGAGTAAGGAACATACAAAGTCCTTTACAGCAAATGATTACATTTGAAGTTGTGTTACTGTTCTAATAACTGGAAATGTGGCAGTTAATCTTGCCTCCTGGCTTTCCAAATAATGGCATTGTATCTTTCAAGTCTGAAAACAACAACCTGTTTTTGTCATACATCTTTAAAGTGGTAAAGGTTCTCTGAAGCAGTATTACCAGTGAAAATATGAAAGTGAGTCCAAATATTAGGCAAGCAACCAAATGTTTAGTGCAAGAGGAAGGCATTAAGGAACCTCCTGATAGAGGAGAGCATGGTTTAGGCAGGGAATTCCAAAACTCAAGGCCACAGTAACTGAAGGCAAGGCCATCAATTAATGTACCAGTGTACAGTAGGATGCTGATGAGACCAGCAGTGGAGAAGCCCAGAGCTTTTAGAGTGGTTATGTGGGTGGAGTAGGTTATTGGGCCAGAGATGAATGAGCTCATAAGAGGCCATTTGGGGTTTTGATATCTCATAGAAAAGTCATCACCTCTGGCAGACTAGTGCTGTCTCTATCTTTCACTTGAGATACTGTTCTCGATTCCTCAAGTTTTCTAAAAAAGAAATTCTTTCATAGAGTGAGGACATCACTGGCTGAGCCAGAATTTATTGCCTATGCTGAATTGCCTTGCAAAGGTGGTGGTGAGCTGCCCTCTTGAATTGTTGTAGTCCATGTCTTTTAGGGAGGCAGTTCCAGGAATTTGACTTAATGAAGCTGAAGGAATGGAGATATATATTTCCAGGTCACGTTGGTGTGTGTTATGGAGGGGAAACTGCAGGTGGTAAGGCAATGGGAAGCGCAAATGGACGACTAGTACTTTATCAATTAAAAAAAAGTTTAGAGCCTAAAAATCCATTCCCTTCAAAAATGTCTTTCAGGGACTAATCATGTACCTCAGCGCCTAATATAGTGAACAGGAACTCCAGGTGGTCAGCCCACTGTATGAGTATAGGCACTTAGAGCCCATGCTAAAACAGGCGTTAAAGCATTTGTGGTATGAAGAAGGGGCTAAACACATGTCCACTGCTGCCTCTGCAACACTGGTTGAGACTACATAAGCAAAAACAAATCTGCATGTGACCTAATGGTACAAAAAAACAAGTGTTTCTCTTCCATTATCGCATTTGTACTGGTACACTCATGGTCATGTTTTAGTCTTATATATTGTTCAGAAATATATTATTAGGATTATGCAGAGATTACATTGTACCCAAATTTAATCACTGACCATTTACAGGACAGCTGTATGAAACATGATGATAAGCTCATAGTGGAAAGGAGGGATTTTGGAAGTCTGAAGTGATTATAGCTAATGGCCCTTGAAGGGTTGCAAGTTGTCACAGGTTAGAAATTTCAGTTTGTTGAAAATGCTTGTTTGGAATATGAAGTTGAGAGCATTCTTCCAAAGCTGCAGTTTACTGTGAATCTTCTCTTGCTATCAGTTTCCTTTCCAATGTCCTCCCACTTCTCAAATATGGACTCATTGAATGATAGTAGAGTATTCTTTCAGAGAAACCCAAGAAGGGCATGTGTACAAGTTTGGTATACTGAGGATGCATATGTTAAGAGCATGATGATGTATGGGGTGATGTAATGCTGCCATCAGCCGCCACATGCCTTTAAGAAAGCAGGATGGAATAGCCATCCATGGAATAGTACCATACAAGAGGCTACAGGGAGTGGCAAAGAGTGGAACTCACTAAGTTGTTCATGCATAGACAAAATGGGTGGAATAATCTTCTTCTGTAACCACTGTATCATCCTACAAAATGTATCCTTTATTGTCAGGCAATCCTAACAGTGGCAATGGGGCTAGACAGTGGTCAGACATCAGCAATCTCTAATGGCAAGGATCTCTGCTCTTGAGTGAAGCTTGAAAAGGCGAGAAGGAAAGGATAAGAGGAAACAAAGCATTTGGCAGTTAACTATCAATCAACTTTAATTGTTGCATTCTCCTTGAAAATGCCTGTATCAATCAGAGTCCATTTACTAACTGATCATCATTCTCCTCTCATGCAGTCTAAACATTTTTCCCTTTGAATTGGTATTCTTGTGAATTGTCCTGATGAGTCCAAGACAAAATGTTTTGACAAAATGTGTCTTTCTTCAGCAATACTCCAAATCTGTAATGCCAATGATAATTTTAAAAAGCAGTGTTAAATTCATTCAACTGGCAAAATTATAACAAGCGAGGAGGATATAAATAAATAGAATCGCTGTGGAATTTTCCAATTATGAAAGCTTGTCATGACAACAGAAGAAATAGTAGTTTTGATGATTGCTCCATGTAAATTGCAATCATGTTGCAATCAATGCGAAACACACAGGAATGTATCAGTGAACAAAAACAAATCATATTCAAACCACAAATATTCTACCACAAAATGAGAAATCTGACAAGAACTGTAAGCTACTGTTCAGTGGATACAATCTCACCTCTGAAGCAGAAGGTTGAGAGTTCAAATCATATCCCAATGATCTAACCATGAAAGTCAAGCTGAAACTTCAATGCAGTACGGGAGGGCTGCTGAATTGTCAGAGATGCTGTCTCCATGGTGTGATCATGTTAAGCCAATACCCTGTCAGGAGGGCTATAAAAGATCTTACAGCAATATTTTCACAAGAAGGCAAGAATTTGCCCTTAGGTGCTTGCACATTTTGTCGTTTTTTTTATTGATTCACTGTTGGTGGGCATCACTGGCTGTGTCTGCATTTATTGCCCATCTCTAATTGCTGTTGAGAAGGTGGTAGAGCTGTAGTGATAGAGTGAGCTGCCTTCTTGAACCATTGCATGTGTTGCAAATGTCAATGAAAATGGATTATCTTCATGCTGATGCCATTGCCATTTGTAAGATCTTGCTGCGCACAAATATGGCTGTTAAATTTCTTTCATTGCAACAATATGCACACTTCCAAAGTATTCCTTTGGTTGTAATGCTGCAAGTCTTGTCTTTTCTTGTTAATAGTCAAAATGTAATAATTACTTTCAAGATTCTTATTTTTCATTTCCTGTCTCACTCCAAATACCCAAGGTCGTAATTTAGCCACAGGTGTTATTTTGGTCTCGGATTCAGGGAGACCCAAGTTGGGGCAGTTCCTAACTTTGCCAACGCGAACTCATCCCCTTCTCCCATTCCCAGCTCCAAGAGATATGGTTGGGCAAGGTTTATGACTCCCTCTTCTAACAGCAACATGATTAACTGGGAGAAGAGGCAATGAACTGATCATTGCCTTTCATTTAGCTGGACAAATGCATTGCAAAATCGGCAGATTGAATGGGACCAGTGTCCTAAAGATTCATATCATCAGAGTGATTACAGAGACCTATCTACTTAAGCCAGATCCAATTAAAGTTCTGCAAGTATCATATTGGTACTGCTGAGACTTGATTTCCATGGCTCATAGCGACCCATGTCACATTTGGTAATTGAAACTGAATTCAACATAGTTGTTCATTACTGGAATTGGACCAAAAACCCATCTGCAGTTTCACATTGACATTTAGGAACAAAATGAAGAAAGATTTATTCACTCGGAGTTATGTGTCTTTGGAATGTCAAACCCAGAGAGCTGTGAATGCTCAAGTCGTTTTGAGAGATAGTTCCAGAGTTGCTGTCCTAAGCATCAATCTGAACAATGTCACTGAATCTCACATAATTCAATTGTACGCACTGTAATGGCTATCTCATCACAGCATTTCTCTGACATGTAAGGCAATGGTCTGAACTTGTAATTAAGCTCAAAGTAAAACCACAACTTAATTAGGTTTGGGGATCACAGGTTATCATTATCTTCTATTAAATAAATAAATTCATTATCAGTGTGAAATCAAGCAAAATTAACTCTAGATTAAAGTAATCCACATAGAGAAAATTGAAGGAGAGCAGGCATCGACCAAGAATGTGAGACCTATATACAGTGTAGCTGTAAGGTGCAGTAATTAGAGATAAATTATGATTGCACACGAGGTCTTAATCTCTTACTCAAGGGTTCTGCTGTCCAATTAAGTGAGTTGACGAGCCATACCAACTAAGATATCCAACGTTGATCCTCTCGCTGTCCCTCCGATATTCACTCTCCTGCATGTGAAGACGGAGGCAGGTCCAATTAAGACATTCAAGAGGGCATTGGATGATTAATTGGATAGAAATGGTATGCAGGGATATGGGGGAAAGGCAGGAGATCGACACTATGTAACAGAACCAGTACAGGCTCAATGGCCCAAATGGCCGCCTCCTCTGCTTTAACAATTCTGTGAAAATTCTCACCTATCATTCACCCTCCACAAATTCCAAAGTATTGAATATTTTACTGCATGTACTTTGTTCTGCATTGGGTACCGATTGTCTACTCTTCACATCTCTGCTTATGTCAATTCGTTCCCACCTATCAAAAGATTACATTTCAGGTCTGTCTTTTTGCTATAGACACTAACTGAGATACTTTGGATGAATAATGACGTTCCACAACATTTGTAATTATTGAACTGTTGTATCTTCCCAGGGATGCACCATTGTTATATATTTCTAGCATAGCTTGTGTTGAATGGAGTCTCGGTGAAAATATTAAGATCCCTACAGGTAGTATGTGAAGCAGGAAGCTTGTGACTACTTATCCATTTGGTTTTCAGGGAGCACTTCTCCTACCTATCCCTTAAACAAAGAAGCAGTGTTACCTTTCACCTGTCCTGGAGTAGAATATGGATTGTGCTGAATGTGGCTTTGAAGGTGACCATAGCCCTGATCTTCCCACTCTGGAGTAGGCAACATCTCCCATTCCACCATCCACAGTTGCATCATATAGGTGATTGAAACTCTTTATGTCAGATGAAGGGATTTCATGGCATTGTCTCTGAGAAGCAGGCAGGAAGTACCCGTGACCAATGATGACACTGATTGCCTTTGGGTTTGTGGGGGCTGCCTCTTTCTGGAAAGATTTACCACAACTGCAAATCCTGAATGTTCAGGAAGTATGCAGCCATGATGGTGATGGCTAATTCTGTTGATGGCTAATATCCTCATAACAGCCAGTTCTCCACTTCGTTGCCTCAAGACTTATTGTTATTTGGAGGATTTTTTAATGATGGGCATCTGATACCGGATGCATTCTCTTTAGCAGAAAATTAAACCCATTGAATAAATAAAGCCCATGGATGCAAGGGCAAATTGCATTTGAATCCAGCATTATCTCAGTAGCAGCAAGCAAGGGGTAATGGTTGACAATAGTTTTTTTCTGACTGGAACACCGTTTCCAGCAGTGTTTCAGTGGGCTCAGTACTAGATTACTTTCTTAGTCTTTTTGATAACACTTTCACTGGTCTCAGACGGTAGCAGGACAGGTAGATAAAGTGGGTAAGAAAGCACATCGGATACTTGTTTTTATTATCTGATGGGAGGTTCAGCTGGAACTGTATAAAACACTTGCTAGACCTCCTCTAGAGTACATCTCACAGTTCTGGTCACAGCACCATGGGTGGGATATAATCACATTAGAGAGAGGGTTAGAGGATAATTACAAGCATACTGGCAGAAGTGGACAATTTTAGCAATATGGGAAGATTGAATAGACTGGGGCTGAATCCTTGGAACAGAGGAGAAACAGGGGAGAGTTAGTTAAGGGCTTATAATTTTGGGCTAGGTTAAGTGGAAGAGAATACTTATCTTCCTCAGGGAAGAGGTCATCCCAGAATTCTGAAGGAGATTGAGGAGGTATTTGTAGTGAGCTTTCAGGAATCACTGGGAGGATTCCACAGGACTGGAAAATTATTAATGTAACACCTCTCTTTAAGAAGGGAGGGAGGCAGAAGACAGGAAACTATAGCCTTGTTAGTCTAAGCTATGTCATTGATAAAATTTTGAAGTCCAACATCATGGATGAGTTTGCAGAGTACTCTGAAGTGCTAGGTAAAATAGCACTTAGTCAGCATGGTATTGTCAAGTGGAGTCATGTTTGACAAATCTGTTAGAATTCTTTGCGGAGGTAATGAGCAAGTTAGACAAAGGAGAACCAGTGTATGTGATCAATTTGGATTTCCAGAAGGCCTTTGACAAGGTGCCACACAGGAGTCTGTTAAATAAGACAAGAGCCCGTGGAGTTAGGGCCATGGATAGAGGATTGATTGATTGGAAGAAGGCAAAGAGTGGATTTTTTTCAGATTGACAGCCAATGACGAGTGTGTTTCACAGAGATCAGTGTACGGTCCACAACTATTCACCTTATACATTAAGAATCTGGACAAAGAAAACTCAGGGCATTATTGTTAAGTTTGCAGATGACACAAAGATAGGTGGAGGGACAGGTAGTGTTGAGGAAGTAGGGGGGCTGCAGAAGGACTTGGACAGGCTAGGGAAGTGTGTAAAGAAGTGGCTGATGGGATACAGTGGAGTAAGTGTGAGTTTATGCACTTTGGTAGGAAGAATAGAGGTGTAAATTATTTTCAAAATGGGGAAAGTCTTCATAATCTGAAGCACAAAGGGACTTGAGGGTCTTAGGTCCAGATTCTCCTAAGGATAACACACAGGTAAAGTTGGCAGTTAGGAAGGCAAATGCAATATTAGCATTTATTTCAAGAGGGCTAGAATACAACAGCAGAGATATACTGCTGAGGCAGTATAAGGCTCTGGTCTGGCTGCAATTGGAACATTGAGAGTTGTTTTGGGCGCTGTATGTAAGAAAGAATGTGTTGGTTTACAGAGGGTCCAAAGAAGGCTCACAAGGACGATTCCAGGGATGAAGGGCTTGTCATATAAGGTGTAGTTGAGGACTCTTGGTTTGTACTTAGTGGAGTTTAGAAGGATGAGGAAAATCTCATTGAAAATTATAGAATACTGAGAGTCCTGGATAGAGTGGAGATGGAGAAGATGTTTCAACTAGTGACAGGAGATCTTATAGAAACATATAAGATTATGAAGGGAATAGATAAGGTGGAGGCAGGGAGGTTGTTTCGGCTAGCAGGTGAAACTAGGACTAGAGGGTATCGCCTCAAAATAAAGGGAAGCAAATGTAGGACTGAGGTCAGGAGAAACTTCTTCACCCAAAGGGTTGTGAATCTGTGGAATTCCCTGCCCAGTGAAGCGGTTGAAGCTACCTCGCTGAATGTTTTTAAGGCAAGGCTAGATAAATTTTTGAACATTAAAGGAATTAAGGGTTATGGTGAGTGGGCGGGTAAGTGGAGCTGAGTCTCAAAAAGATCAGCCATGATCTTATTAAATGGCGGGGCAGGCTCGAGGGGCCAGATGGCCTACTCCTGCTCCTAGTTCTTATGTTCTTATGTAGTAGGAGAGATTAGAACCCCAGGGCACAACCTCGAAGTGAAGGAATAACCCTTTAGAACAGAGGAGGAATTTCTTCAGCCAGAGAGTGGTTAAACTGTGGAACTTATTGCTGCAGAGGCCTGGGGGGACAAGTCATTGAGTGTATTTAAGACAAAGATAGATGGGTTCTTGATTAATAAGGGAATCAAGGGTAATGGGGAAAAGGCAGGAGAATGGTGTTGAGAAACATATCAGCCATGATTGAATTGCAGAGAAGGCTCAATAGGCCAAATGCCCACTACTGCTCCGATATCTTCTGGTTTTATGGTCAGTAATCAGAGGCAATGAATTTTACGCAATTGAAGGAAAAATTAGAGAGGTATTGACAATAATTTATCATAGTTGGTATTTAATCTATACTTGAATTGGCATAACCTATAATGCCATGAACCAAGAGCTAGGAAATGGGATCAGGACCAATAGCACATTTTTTTCTGGATGGCACAGTGAGGATGGGATGAATGGCCCCTTTCTGTGCTGTAAATTTCTGCAATTCTAAGATTCTTTGACGTGACACAAATCCCCATTGTAAAATACCCACACGGTATACCATCTTTGTCTTACTGGTGATCTGTGTCCTCTCTGCACCACAATGCAGAAAGAAAAGAACTATTCACAAAACAACCATTCTTATCCAAGAGAGATAGTGAGAACTGCAGATGCTGGAGTCAGAGATAACACAGTGTGGAGCTGGAGGAATACAGCAGGCCAGGCAGCATCAGAGGAACAGGAAAGTTGATGTTTCGGGTCGGCACCCGTCTGAAGGGACAGCTCATTTCTGAAGAAGGGTCCCGACCTGAAGCGTCAACTTTCCTGCTCCTCTGATGCTGCCTGGCCTGCTTTGTTCCTCCAGCTCCACACTGTGTCATTCTTATCCAAGGTTATCCAAAAACAATCAAATTTTCCATAACAAAGCCAGCTAATCAGTATAATGCATTTCCTTTGCATCTGTCTTTCATCTGCCATTTTCCGTGCTCGTGCTTCCACACAGTGTGACCCTAGTTGCTGTGGCATGGCTGTTGGAAGGCTGCTGATATCCAGTGGAGAACCTGCAGCTCGCCTTCCTCGAGGAGCCCTGGGCCTAGGATACCTAGGTTTGGACTGCATCAATCTGAGCTGGCTGCCTGACAGGGACTAGCAAGTCACTGGGGAAGTGTGAATCATGGTAGCACGTATGCAGTCACTCAGTGACAAGAGAACAAAGCATCATGTGCCATGGAGCTACCATGGCTAAGTATCAGAGACAGCCCCTCAACAATCCTAGCTATCTGTTGGAAGACAGACTGCGTACACATCCTTTGGAAGCACTGTTATCCATATTCAGAATGGCAGCAGCCTCAGCCTGCATGTGATTGACTTGTGTTGGTATGACAACAAGCGTGACTTCAAAATGAACCTCCACAGCAGTATTTAGACACTGGGTGACTTGTGTTACAATGCAATGGAATCTTAGATATCTGCTTTCTGGTGCTGCATCATTCTTGGGCAGTGGCACAGTGGTTAGCACTGCTGCATTGTAGTCCCAAGGATTTGGGTTTGATTCCAGCCTTGGGTGACTGTCTGTGTGAAGTCTGCATGTTCTTGCTGTGTCTGCATGGGTTTCCGTCAGGTGCTCTGGTTTTGTCTCATAGTCCAAAGAAGTGCGGTTTAGGTGGGTTGCCATGCTAAATTGTCGATACTGTCCAGGGATAAGTAAATGTGGGGTTCCGGGGACGAGGTAGGGGCTGAGTCTAGGTGGGATGCTCTTTGGAAGGTCAGTGCAGATTCGATGGACTGAATGGTCTCTTTCCACACGTAGGCATTCTATAATACTGTTGTTATGGAGTTCCTCATCAAAGAGGATCAACTCCAAGCCCCTCAATGACTGGAACATTTCTGAAAGGAAAGCATCAATCACCCCATAGGCATCAGGCTTTTTCTGTGCACCACTCTCTCATTCTGCACATCAATAGCAAGTGCCATAATATTCTCTGATTACTGACCTTGTCTAATTTTCCCACTTTCTATCTCCACAGTCATGTTCAGATCTTTATTATCATCTGATAGCACTGTGTCTCTGACTCTGACTTGCATGACCTCACCCCCACTCTGTCCCAACAACTCTTCACTTCCTTCCCACACTCCACCTCTTAAACATTGTATCTTCCCCTCTCACTTGGATCTTAGTCAGGCAAGTGGAATTAAACAGGGCAATCTGTCTACAGAAATGAATAAGAAGTTGATAAGTAACAGTAGGTTTAATTTGATGGTATTTGCAATTCAATACATTGACAATCCAAATCTCAACAAGATATTAAAATAATACATTAATGGAGAAGAGAATTAAACATAAATGATGGTGAATTCCTAGTGTATGAGAGTAATGCTGAAGGTTATAAGTGTAATAATTTACTGTCAGTAAGCTAAATAAGAGACAGGAATACTTTTATAGGAGAGTCAAAACCACTAATAGCATTGAAAACATGGAGAGACAGTGAGGTACAGGTAATACTAATGGGATAGGAAGACAGAGGCCCAGGTTAATACTCTGGAGACATGTAATACTAATGGGATAGAAAAACAGAGGCCCAGGTTAATACTCTGGAGACATGAGCTCAAATCTCACTGCAGCATTTGGGGGAATTTAAACTCAATTCATAAATCTAGAATTGAAAATTAGTTGCATTATTGTGACTGCAAAGCTATCATTGATTGTAACAAAAACCCACCTGGTTTATTAACATTCTTTAGAAAAGGATGTCTGCCAGCCTCACCCAGTCTGGCCTTATACGTGAGTCCAGGCAAATAATTCCGTTCAAGAGGTGGACAACAAATATTGGCTTTGCCAGTGGTGATCACATCCCATGAAAGAGAATGTTTTAAAATGTGTATTTTTATGATGGTATAGGACATGTGACTGAGAAAGGGAACAATGTTACAGAATTATAGACAGAGAAAACCACTGCAGAATGGAACATCATGAAGATGTGCAAGTAAAACAAATTTGTAGAAGAATATGATTCCAGACTTGGAGAAGAGAACAAGATATCTCTGGGGAATAAAGGAATTTGTGAAATGAAGTTGAACCCATTTTATAATTCCCCCTCACAGCTGTTTAAAGGGCAGTAAAAGCAGCAAGGAGGAATTATAAAATGCTTTAAGGCACAACAGCAAGCTGGCACCACAACAAGAAGTCAATTAGCTTTTCCCCATATGCTCAGCTTTCCTCAAATATAAATCTTTTTCTGTTGTAGAGTAGACAAGGCTGGAGTAGACCCCAGGACCAAGCCAAACTTTCAGAATCATTTTGCTCAATATAATTGTTAATCACTTCATACTTTATTCCCTGCTGATAGATGACAAGTTCTAACATCTCCTCTACTTCACTCCAATAATCTAAACCTTCCACGCAATTTGATCACTTAATGTACATGAACTGGAATTTGTATAATTATTAACAAAGGCAATTTATGCCAGAACCTCTCAAACAGCTAATGCATTGTAGTGTAAGACACATGGTGTCCAATTTGTACACAGCAAGATCCCACTGACTGTGATGCAATAATGACAAAATTATCTGCTTTAGTGTAAAATAACACAGTGTGGAGCTGGAGGAACACAGCAGGCCAGGCAGCATCAGAGGAGCAGGAAAGCTGCCGTTTTGGGTCGGGACCCTTCTTCAGAAAATGTTCCTCTAGCTCCACACTGTGTTATCTCAGACTCCAGCATCAGCAGTTCTTATTATCTGCTTTAGTTTTATTGGTTGAGGGATTAATGTTGACCAATACATCGAATGAACCTCCCTGCCTTTCTGCAAGCAGTGGCATGTTTTACGTCCACCTGTGAGGACATAACATCTCATCCACAAGACACTGCTTCAGATGATGCAATACTTCTTGGATATGGTACTGTTGTATAAGGATATAAGGGTCTGAAAGGCGTGCCTTAAGCACCATCCATTATTATGATGTTGTGTAGGTTTGGTGAGAGAACAGTTTTGGATTTTGAATGAGTAAGATTCATAACCTCTGTAACAAAGTCTATCATGTCAGTATAACTTGTGCCTAGTTGCAATCATGGAATAAACTGCACCTTCTTTAGGATACCAGCTTCTTCACAATAGACTACCTGGTAGTTTTCCTCTACCACATTAGACCAAGCAGGTCTTATAGAATCTGGAAAGAGGATGACAGCAAATCTACTAGGCAGTTCATATAACATGATGAACAGTGAAGAGGAGGATTTAGCTCAAAACATGCTTGCAAAGCTGCCTCTGCCGAACTAAAGGTCTGAATACTATTAAGACGCAACTCTTAAGAATCCTGCTCATGCAAACAATCAGCAGCTGGAAGAGCTGAACATTCACGAACCCTGCAGAAGGCAAAGCTCATGGCAAGATTCAACAAGGCAGAAGTTACAGTCAATGTAAAAATATTGCCAACCTGTCTAGAGATGCTCAGCAGCGGGAGAGTTAGGGGCTCCCTGGAGCTGGAGTTTTATTTCCTCAAGGTAGCTTCAGGTTACATCAGAACCTAATGGTCTGTAGTAGTGGGCCTTGCAAATGAATAAAGATCAGAGATACTGTGAGTAATGTTAAAAACCCCATGTCAAGAGATAACCTCTTTTAAAAAATGCAGATGTACTGAAATAATAAGTTGATATTTTAGAAGCTAAAGGGACAAAGGATAGTGGAAGAAGCATAGAAAACAGGAAGCAGGTATAGTCCATTCAGCTTTTCAAGCCTGATCCTTCATTTCATATGATCCTGACTGATCAACCAACTCATGTTCCTGCCTTCTCCCCATACCCTTTGATTGTTTCAGCCTGAAGAACTACATCTAATACCTTCTTGAAGACATTCAATATTTTGGATTCAGCTGCTTTCTGTGACAGAGAATTCCACAGGCTTATCATTCATAGGTGAAGAAATATTTCTTCTCACCTCAATCCTAAATGGCCAACCTGGTATCCTTAATCTGCGACCCCTGGTTCTAGACTGTCTGGTCATCAGGAATCCTTCCTGTGTTTATCTAGTCCAGCGCTGTGAGAATTAGATAGCTTTCTATGATGTGCTCCCCCTATTGTTCTGAATTCTGGTGAATTTAATTCTAACTGATCCAGATCTCTTTCTCTCAGAAGAAAGTTAGATGACTATTAAGACTGCTGAAAATGCAATAGATGTAGTATCAAAATTTAAGTCGAGGCAGGAAGCATTTATTTAAATTCCAGACCATGGGAATTAAAGGAAAATATGATCAAAGAAAGGGATTCATTCTGTAAAGATATTGAGGAAATGGAAATAATCTATTAAGGTCACAATTGATGAGAATCATCCGGACACTCTACAAAAAGACATTAAAATTTCACTTTTCCTTACATAGAACAGGAATTTCCCAGTTTTCTTACAGAAGGCAGGATGGACTCCTCCATATTAATTGTAGCAAAATAAGCTAACACTCTCGTACAGCCATAGACAGCAGCAGCATTACTATGCTGCAACATTAAAAGCCTTAAAGATACGAAAATAAATAATCACAAAAGGAAGATATGGCAGCAGAAATAATGTTACCAGGAGGATTTAATTTCAGAAATGGGTTAAATATTACGTAGAATTTGACATCATTAAAATACAGTTCTTAAGATACAGAAATGCTTCCATATTAGATACTACATCAAAAGCTGAACAAATTAATATACAGATATATTTAAATGGCAGTAAATCTCATGACATTATAACTCACGTTGATGTAATGGAAGCAATAGATATTTTTGATAGAACATGGAAAACCTTTACAATTGTTTTCACTTCTGTATAGATACAAATTTTCAATGAGCTAAATTTAATAGAAGATTTCAGCATCCAGGGATCCATAAATAAATCAATTTATGTTCTCTACAGCTGGTGGAAAAGTGTGACAATCCGATTTCATAAAGATAGAATTGTTGCTGGAATTTCTGCTGAGTCTTTATCAGATATATTACAGTCAAAAGAAGATTTGGCTCTTGAGAAACCCACTCAGATGGTGAGTTCAGAAGCAAAACACATCAATCTACACATCAGATCCAGCTATTAAGATAATGTTTTACCTGTTAACTAATAGCTTAATTTCAGAAAATACGACACAAAGAACAACAAGAAGTCAAATTGCAAGTCATGAAAAGGAATTTATGAGGTAGAACAGACTACAGCAGTAGAAAAGCCAGTGGAAATCCTAAGAGAGATATATGTCCCAGACTCAGCTTTTTAGTGTAAAAATTTTTATGTCAATGGATGTCATACTTATTTGAAGGTTAATTTGGGATGAAAGTCAAAATATTGACAGATAGTGTAACATGCATGAAGAAATAGTGTCTGCAGTGAACACCAGAGCAACAACATGGTCCAGGAGGCCTAGTACTTAAGATTAATGGTATGCTACAAGCATATGGTTCTCCAGACTCATGGCAGAACCCACACAAAAGATAGAATCCATTGAGATTAGCTATGTTGGCATACAAAATATGTTCCACACTGTAAACAAGACTGAAACCTCAGACTGTACTGGATTGGCAGAAATTTTTTCCACTGTTGTCAACAGAGTTGTCATGACAGAGTTCACGTTGCAAAAATCAACAAAGTTTATGCAGAAGGACAAACGATAAGATCACTTTTGAGCAGTACACCTCAATTGAGCTCTTAGATAAATCTTTAATTAACAAAATTCAGAGTGTAACATAGCTTGGTGAACAAGTAGTTTGAAAGATTCAGGCCTTCTAAGGGGATTTGGAGGATGCGCCTTCAGACAAAGAATTTAATTTCCTTAACTTCCCTGGAAGAATCCTCAGTACTGGTAATAAAGATCATTATAAGCAAGAAGTAATCTGAAAACAATACAGCTGAAGAACAGTGGCTCTGCTAATTGTGCAAACACTGAGAGCAAATGAAAGCCTTAACTGTAATCAATAACTTGAATAGTGCACAAATGTACACCTGCACAGATTTACTGGTAGATTGAGAATAAAAATCTGCTGACATAGATTGACGATGTGGTGCCTGCAGCTCTAAACCACCACTGAAAAGGAATGACCAATGCCCAAAGATTCAGGACACAGCCAAAAAGAAATTGCTTGATTCAGAGATACAGGACACTGCAAAAAAAAAGGCAAATCGGTGATTTCAACAGGACAGCTGCCATCTGTGAAGGAAATCCAGGAGATGAATGGTCCTCCAATCTAAAGCAACTTTCAGCCTTCACACTGTTAGGAACAGAATCAAAACCATTTGTCTTCAACACAGAGACCTATCCATCTTCTAAAACCAAAGAGAACACCTTCTGATAGAATAGTGAAATGTCCTTCTCTAGTAGTACTCATAATGTGAACTTTGTTTCTCTCTCCACAGATGCTGCCAGAGCTTCTCCGGCAGTTTTTGTTTTTTTATTGTTTTCATGAAGCTTTTCAAAGGGTGTAGCATCTTGGAAGTACTAAATTAGACGTTTAATCATTTATTGTAAACTGAAACACATAGATTGAATGCAATGCCACAATTGACCACATCACATTCTCTGGAAGAATTGAAATGTATGAGGTCCCTCCATAATGCACACCCTGTCATGACACAGAATGTAAAACAGAGAATTGGCCAATTAGTCATAAAGGGCTATGCTGAACACAATTTCCTTCTTAACCCTCTTCTTTTATTCTTCTCAACATAACCTTGTGATCATTTTTCCCTCAGGCAATTACACGGATAACACTGAAATGCAGCTCTACATAGATATAGGAATAAAATTATCACCGAGTTTCATTTGTAAATTATGAACTCCAAGCAATAATGGAATAATTTCAATATGTACGAATTCTCAGCGATAACTTTATCCCTACTTATTGTCACGAGTAAATTATCTGGTTTTGTTTATATCATAATGTACTGCGTTAGTTATCATAATTACTGAATGAAGAGCACTATTAGGGCTGCAACTATGCTCAGCTTGTAACGTGAACTGATTACTGGTAAATGTGACATTGATTTTAAAGATGGAAATGCGGCCAAGAATCGTGTGATTGATGCATTCTTCATAACTGTATCTCACATATCTTCTTTTGCTTTTTTTTCTTAAATAGAACATGACAGGGTGTGCATTATGGAGGGACCTAATACATTGTCTGATTCACAATCTACCTTACTGGCCCTCATCTTATCATTTCTAAATAAATACAGGAGCCTTCACTCTGTATCTGGAGCAGTGAGAGGATAAAGTTTATTGGAAAAGGAATGTGGAAAAGGAATGTTGAATCCATTGACAGCTACAAAGTTTTCTTTTCATTGAAAAAAAAATATATATAGAGAGAGAAAGTTAGTGAAAAATAAAATCTTCCTAACCTCCCTCCCTCCCTCTTCATTTTATTTAGGAGACGAGCTTAACATTTTTTACAACAACAACAATGATTGCAGAGATACTTTAAAACTCTTAGTCGTGCAGACTTAGAAACTAGTGCCATCTCTGCATTGTGTTGAGATGTAAAAATGTGGAATAGCTCGGTAAATGCAATGGCAATGATATCTGTTTTAGACATATGTCCTGGACACCTGCAGAGAAGCTTCAATCATAGAGTCAGAGTCGTACAGCATGAAAACAGATCCTTCAGTCCAACTAGTACACACTGACCAGTTCTTTTTCTTGTATTCATTTTATTACGATTTCTTTAAATTTTAAAAAACTCAATGAGCTTTCCTGGGAACTAGACTATTTTAAATGTATGTAATTCTGTGCCAGACACCTCTACATATCACAAAAACCAGGCATACAGGATAAGGTTGAGTGGATTTTTTTTCTCTGTCAAGGGGCATGCAACTTTGGAACTGTATCACAGAACACACCGTAGTGATCATTGAATATTTTTAAGGAGGAGGTAGATCAATCACCTTGCAAAACCAGAATCGAAGGTTATCAGTGGAAGGTGAGAATGTGGAATTCTAAACACAAATAGATTGACCATGATTTTACTGAATGGTGGGACAAGCTCCAACTGCCCTTTAATTCATGTATCTATATATTTATTGATTTGTGGTTAAGAAGGCGTTTAGCATGCTTGATTTCATTGCTCAGATCTTTGAGTATAAATGTTGAGATATCATTTTGAGTATTATACAAGATGCTGGTGAGGTCGATTTTGGAGTACAGTGTGCAGTTCTTGTTGCCTTGCTATAGGAAGGATATTATTAAATTGGAGAGAGTTCAGAAAAGATTTACCAGGATGTTATAAAAATAGACTGGATAGGCTGGGACTTTTTTCACTGGGATATAGGAGGTGAGGGCTGACCATATAACATTACAAAATCATGAGAGACATAGAATAGGTGAATAACAAGGGTCTTTTCCCTGGGTCTTTTCGCTAGGTTGGGTGTGTTCAAAATAGACAGCATATTTTTAAGATGAGAGGAGGCAGTCTTAAAAAAACATGAGGAGCAAGTATTTTTACACAGACAATAGTTCATGCGTGCAATGAACTGCCAGAGAAAGTGTTAGATGCCAGCACCATTACAACATTTAAAAGACATTTAGATAAGTAGATGAATAGGAAAGATTTGGAGGGATGTGGGCCAAACATAGCTTAGTTTGGGAACATGGTCAGTGTGGACTAATTGGACTGAAGGATCAGTTTTCATGCTGTACAACTCTGACTCTATGATTGAAGCTTCTCTGCAGGTGTCCAGGACATATGTCTAAAACAGATATCATTGCCATTGCATTTACCGAGCTATTCCACATTTTTACATCTCAGCACAATGCAGAGATGGCACTAGTTTCTAAGTCTGCACGACAGTTTATTCCTAAGAGTTTTAAAGTATCTCTGCAATCATAAAATCTCTGCACTCATGCTCACAACTCAGCTCCTTGTAGCTACTGTGGTGTCTCTTTACTCTTGTCCACACTCAGGCTTAACCAATCAAGCAAAGCAAGCATAGATCAAATCTGCTCCTGCTCCTATTTTCTATGTTTCTGTGGTACTACTTTATCTTTTTCCCCTATTTAAAAAATTGGAACTATTATATAGTTACCGTAGAAAAATAGCAACATGTTGCAATATTATATTAATAATTCTCTAATAGTCGCCAGAAATTTCATACAGTACTCTTGTCCAAAAGGAAACAGTAATTATTATCTTTGGTCTCTGTTGAAATTCACCAAATTGGTGCATTCATACCATATTCCTGTATTACTGAACCTCAACTTCCTTATTAACAAACGTCCTATGTCATACCTTAAGAAATGCCTTTTAAAATCCATATGTGCAGCACACATCACATTGGTTACTGTTTATGATTTTTAATAAATCACTGCTACTAATAAACATGTGTCCATATCAGTCTGTGTGAAAATAAACTTTCAAAGGATCATACAGTACAGAAGAGGCCCTTCAGTCCATTGAATCTGTACTGCCAGAAATACAACATTATCTAGTTCTGCTTTCCCACACTAGGCCCATAGCCTTGAATGCTATGACACTTCAAGTGTTCATCTAAGTACTTTTTAAAGTTGATGATGTCTCCCATCTCAGCTATCCTCTTGGACAGTGCATTCCAGACTCCCACCACACCCTGCGTGAAAACATTTTCTTGTGCCTTGAAACGCATATGCTTGATGCTTCACTGATTACAGTTACACAATTCATCCTTTTGCCCCATAAATTTAAAACTTCATTCCTGTAAACAAATGATGATAAATATAATGTCCAATAGTTTAGTTGACCTGTGTTTGCTAATTTGGGTTTGATAACTGATTTAGGCTCATTGTGCTTGATTTATTCATGTAGGCATGGCGCAGATAGTTTGTGATTGCAGAGATAATTTAAAACATTTTAAATAAACCCATTAAACTCTTAAAATATTGTGCCATCTTTGCATTGGTCTTAGATATGTTAAATGTGTAATAATGATCATTTGGAATAAATACCAAGACAGAGAATAATGTCATTTAAAATAAATATTATGCATGGCAAATTGGAAGATGAGTGAAAACAGTGAGCTTCTGTTGACTGAATTGCTTTTTTCTTCAAACTTGTGATTTCCCTTTGTTTAAATGTCATTCATGGGATGGGGCATCACTGGTTGGCACAACATTTAGTTCCCATTCCTTACTGCCCTTGAGAAGGTCCTGGTGAGCTGTCTCCCTGAACCAATGCAGTCCGTGGGGTGTAGGAACACCCACAATGCTGTTAGGGAGGAAGTGCAAGGATTTTGACCCAATGACAATGAAGGAACAGTGATATATTCCTAAATCAGTAGGTTGTGTGTCTTGGATGGGCACTTGCAGGTAGTAGTGTTCCTACCTATCTGCTGTCCTTGTGCTTCTAGATGGTAGAGGTCATGTGTTTGGAAGGTGTTGTCAGAGGAGCCTTGTTGAGTTACTGCAGAGCATCTTGTAGCTGGTGCACACTGCAGCCAGCGTGCATCGAAAGAGAAGGGAGTGAATTTTGGAAACGGCGTATTGTATGTGAATCAAGTGTCACTTATGTTTGAGTTTTCTGCTTCAGCTTGTATAAATAACGGCAGCTTCAGAAATGATACACAGATAAGTAGAACTCCTCTCTCCCAGATATAAACAGAAAGTGCTGGATAAAGTTAGCAGGTCTGGCAGCAATTATGTAGACAGTAACAGAGATAACATTGAATCTGATATGACTTGTCTTCTCCATCATACCATCAGTCCCTTTATATATGATCCTCAGTGTCCATGAATTGGGCCCCTGTGTTCCAGCATTAAAATGCAAAGATTTTGTTGGAAACAAAAGCTGAACAATTGCACAAATTGTCAAAATCTACTTTTCTCCAGAAAGTCTGTTTCTGATAAAAGGTCAGAGACCAGAAACATTTACTCACTTTCTCTCTCTGCAGATACTGCCTGAACTGCTCAGTATTTCTAGCATTGTCTATCTTTATTTCAGGTTTCCAGCAGGCATGGTATTCTATTTTTGTGATACATGACTGCAGTTTCAAATCTGCTCTTATCTTGGGTGTGACATTATAATAAGGTCCTATCTCATCTAGTCCCAACTTCCAAATTTAGAGAATGTATTGTGTGTCTTGGCCAACGTTCTTCCCCGAACCATACTTGATTACCTAGCTATTGGCCTCATTTGCAAGATCTGGACAACACAACTGCAATTAAACTGTCAAATTAACTAATTGGCAGCAATGGTCTTTGGGGCATTTTATAAATACAAACTCCTGCTTTTTTTTCCTTTCATATATTTGTATAAAATTTGTCTTATATTGGAGAGGTGTTAATTCATTCATAGTAAACTGGTTAGCAGCTGCTTTAAAATATCAGACTGAGAAATGTCACAGGAACACAAAAAGCATCCGGCCGCTCATGTCAGTGTCAGCAATTTCTAGTCTCACATTCTTCATGGTTTCATCTCACTTTCAAGTTATAAAAGAAACTGTATCATGCTTTCAGTTCGCAATTAACTCCATACTGATGGGTGCTGATGTGTGCCAACTAGCTGCTGTGCTTTGTTACAGTGCTTATTTGTTAAACTTTAAATGGACTTCATCGGCTATAGCAATTAGAGTCATGAAAGGCTCTACGAAAATGCAAATCCTCTCTTCAAGATTAGAGATCTTTTTGTGTTGCAATCTAGGCAAATATAAATTCCAAAAATAAAGCAGAATTATTTCACAGCATTAAAATTAAACATGTTTTGCCCATATTTTAACAGATTAGTGGGAGTTCTACGTGATGGAAAAGTATCTTGGACTGAAACTTAGCTAATGCAGTATTGGTTACCCCATTTAATGTTGATCCAGATCTTCCAATCAAGATTAGAATTTCTGTCTTTATAAGCCAATGAGAAAACTTTCTCTGTCTGATTTTTCCTTGGAACATTGTATAAGGTCAGGGAGAAGGAGAATTTTTTTTCTCATAGATTGCCGTGATTTTTTGAAGCATTTCTGAAAAGGAGGTGGAAGCAGAGTCTTTGAATATTTTTAAGACTGACACAGACAGATTTTTGCTAAACAATGGGGATGGTTATAATGGGAGAGTGAGACGGGAATGTAGAGATGAGGTCGCAGCACTCACTCTTGTTAAATGGTGGTGCAGGCTGAAAGGACCAAATAGCCTACTCCTGTTCCTAATTTGTATTTTCACATCTTTCTGAATGATCTTCCAATGGAGGATCCTTCAGAACTGACTGCAGGAGTCCTCAGAAAGAACAGCACCGAGAAGCTGCACAGAGGTCAATAGGCCATTTTTACAACACTAGCTGCTGTATTCCAGTAAGTAAAGAGTTTAGATATCTCAAAGCATCTTTGAAAAGTTACAGAGAGCAGTTATGTGCGTAAAGTAAGTGAAGGGGTAGGGTGGGTAAGAGAAGTATGGACATGAGGCGGGTGAGGGGGTAGGATAGTAGTTGGGTGGGTTGGCAGGTGGGTTAGGTGCAGGATGGCAGGTATGTTGCTAGATGGTAGGTGGTTAGGGTGTTGGTAGTATGATGACTGAGGGTGGGGGGGTCTGGAGTGTGAGCAGGCTGGCAATTTGTTCATGGCAGTTGGCTAGTGTTAATCAGTGTGAAAGATCGGGCATCATTGTGAGCGTCCGGGAGGTCAAAGTGAGTGAGCAGGGGATCGGTGTGAGTGTCCAGGAGGTCAGAGTGAGTGATTAGGGATGGTGATTGTTGTGGGGTGTATGGTGGTGTCAGTTTTTTAAACTCATTCATGGGACATGGGCATCACTGGGTGGCCTAGCATTTATTGCTCATTTCTAGATGCCCTTGAAAAGGTATTGGTGAGCTGCTTTCTTGAACTGCTGCAGTCCACCTCCTGTGGGTTGACCCACAATGCCCTTTGGGAGGGAATTCCAGGATTTTGCACCAGCGACAGTGAAGGAATGGCGATTTATTTCCAGATCAAGATGCTGAGTGGCTTGGAGGGGAACTTGGAGGTGTTAGTGTTCCTATGTATCTGCTCCCTTGTCCTTCCAGATGTAAGTGGGTATGGATTTTGAAGGAACTGTCTAAGGATCTTCGGTGAATTTCTGCAGTGCATCTTGTAGACAGTCAAGATGCTGCCACTGGGCATTGATGGTGAAGGGAGTGGATACTTGTGAATGTGGAGTCAATCAAGTGGGCTGTTTTGTCATGGATGGCATCAAGCTTCTTGAGTGTTATTGGAAGTGCATCCATCCAGGCAAGTGGGGTGTATTCCATCATGCCCCTTACTTGTGCCTTGTAGATGATGAACAGGCTTTGCGGAGTCAGAAGTTACTTGCTGCAGTATTCTTAACCTCTGACCAGCTCTTATAGCCATAGTATTTATTTGACTAATTCAGTTTAGTTTCTGGTCAATGGTAAACCCAGGATGTTGATCGTGGGGGATTCAATGATGGTGACCCCATTAAATGTCAATGTTGGATTGTCTCTTATTGGTGATATTCATAAGCCTGGCATTTGTGCAGTGCAAATGTTACTTGCCACTTGTCAGCCCAAGCCTGGATATTGTCCATATCTTTTGCATTTGAACGTGGACTGCTTCTGACGAGTTGCGAATGGTGCAGAACATTGTGCAGTCACCAGCGAACATCCTTGCTTCTGACCTCTTGGTGGAGGGAAGATCATTGATGAAGCAGCAGAAGCGGTTGGGTCTAGAACACTACCCTGAGGGACTCCTGCAGAGATGTCCTGGAGCTGAAATGACTGACCTCCAACCATCACAACCATGTTCCTATGTGCCAGGTAAGACTCCAACCAGCAGAGAGTTTGCCCTCTGGTACCCTTTGATTCTAGTTTTGATAGGTTTCCTTGATGCCATTCTCAGTCGCAGCCTTGATGTCAAGGGCTGTCACTCTCACCTCACGACTGGAGCACAGCTCAGCTCCTTTGTCCATGTTTGAACCAAGGCTGTAATGAGGTCAGAAGCTGAGTGGCCCTAGTGGAACCCAATCTAGGCATCATGAGCAGGTTATTGCTGAGCAGATGCTGCTTGATAGCACTATTGTTGACACCTTCCATCACTTTTCTGATGATCGAGAGTGATAATTATTTGCATAATTACATAGGGGCTAGATGAGGATTTTTCTGTCTACTTCTAGTAACAATCCAGCTAAGTATGTCAGAACCATCCTCTAATTGAGAGTCAAAGGCTATGCTTGACTGTTCTGCAGAGTGGGGAAATTGGCTTAGGGAGTTCAAACTTCCTGGAAAATTCCTAAGATTCCTTATTTGGGACATCCATGGTGTACAGTATTGCATTCTGGAGGACTATCAGGACTATCATGAAACTTGAAGATCTGAGCCATTTTGTTCTACTTATTTTTTCTAATCAACCTGTTCAGAGATCTATTACACATGTCTGGAGCAAGTGGGACTCGAACCTGTGCCTCCTGGTACAGGGGTCGAGATACTACCACTGTGCCACAAGAGGGCCTTGGCACTCAATTTGGGACTTCAAACCCCTGACCCTGAGAATAAGAGTCTCATGCTCTACCGATAGAACTAGCGGGACTTGTGTACTATTATGTTCAATTGAAGTTCGCAGAGCTAAAAATTGGCCAAGTCTACAGGGTAACCATACATTGCTACCTGTTTTACACAACCTTTCAATACCAATTTCTAACCCTATATCTTTACTGACACCTTGCAAGGACTGCAACAAACATTACATTGGACAGACAGGAAGAAAATTGGCCACAAGAGTACATGAACACCAACTAGCAACAAAAAGCCACCACCAATACTCACTCATCTCCATTCACATGGATAAGGAGAACCATCAGTTTGATTGGGACAACACCAGGATCCTAGGACAGGCCAAACAGAGACAAGCATGGGAATTCCTAGAGGCCTGGTTCTCCACCAAGGAGGCCATCAACAAACACATAGAACTAGACCCTCTGTATACACCACTGCGAAGGAAAACCGGAAATGAGGTAATCAAATCCAACGGACCCCAGAATTTAAATACCAGGCGGGAAAACACAACAGTGCTTCATCAGAGACTACACTGATGATGTTACCCAGCAGGGTAATGAAATGTCTGCAAACTAACGAACCATTTCAGCGAGCGAACTAACAACAGTATCCACAACCCGGGCTACAAATCTGCTCAGGCACTTTACTGACACCTTGTATGTGTTCCAACTAACAGAATGAGAAACCAATCTAAATTCACTTGCACTGTTACTGAATTGCTTCTTAACCATCATCACAGATGAAGAGTTTGGGTAAATAATTGATTCTTAGTCAATCTAACTGTAGGCTGCATGAGAGAGAAATTTAAAAGTATTTATTTATTTTTTAAGAAAAAAATTGCATTCTAAATGGTGCTTGCCTTTATTGGTCCAGGAAGTGATATGCAAATGATTTTGAAGGATATTTGAGCAAAAAGAAGTACTTCTTAAAACTAGTTCAAATTTTGAGCCTAAAATGCCAGTTGAACCAAGTGTAAATTATTGGCCTATGCTATGTTTTGATGTTGTAAAATATCTCCATATGAAAGATGGATTCAAATCCAATAAAATGTCAGCCATAGACAATCAGAATTACAAGATAGGACCATTTTGCAGCAAAAAAAATGATCATGTGGTTTTTGTTGTATTTACACAAAGAATCTTGCAAACCAAACACAGGATGTGCTTAATGGCCTGCTAACAGCAGGTAAAACATATAAAATACTGAGTCCCACTTGATGGAACAGGCTGAAGAAACTCAATAGCCTACCTCAATTCCTATGTGCATAAACAATGCTTTCGTAAGTTGAAAGCTATGTTCTCCAGCAGAGAAGAATGCCTTGCCTGAAGGGGGATTTTTCAGAATGAAGAAGGCAGTAACACAATATGTTGGTTGTCAGAAATAACTTTTTGAGCACTTTCTGGATGACCCATGACCACAGCTATTTTCACATTGCCAATTCTGCCAGTACGTAACAATAGCTAGTCGTAAATCTTCAACAACTTTATGCTTCCTTTTTGTGATCTAAAATATATCATTTTATGTGCCATTTGTAGAAGCCTGCATAGATTTTACACAATGCTCTTCGAAAACAACTGCATTCTGTAAGGATGTTTATACTGGAAAGAATCAGTAACCATTCTTGTTACTTACCTAGATATTATACTTCATGTCATTCTTGTACACATCATTCTGTGTATAGTAGGTTCTCCCCCATGTAATCATCACTGGTAATTGCTTAACTCTTCTTATATCTTGCTTGCCCTTCTCTTCAGTTTCAAGCACTTGTAGGATCCTGAATTAGATCCTTAACAGTGTGGAATGCACTTTGCAACTTCTCTTTTGTACAGCCTACAGTTAGATTGACTAAGAATTACTTATTTATCCAATTCTTCATCTGTGGTGACAGTAGCAAGTGTTTCAGCAACATTGCAAATGATTTCAGATTGGTTCCTCATTCTATTAATTGAACACATACAAGGTGTGAGTCAAGATTTAGGGCTAGAAATTGATCATGAAAGGTTATGTAATAGAGGTAACAATGTATTTGTTACTTGCTACAGTTGACCAAAAATAAACAACTTGTAGATGGTCATGTTACCAGCTATTTGCTGCCCTTGTCCTTCTAGGTGGAAGTGACGGTGGGCTTGGAAAGATCATTAGATAGCATGACCACCTACAAGCTCCCCTCCACACCTCTCAGCATCCTAACTTGGAAAAATGTCACTGAACTTTCACTGTCTCCGGGTTAAAATCCTGAAATTCCCTCCTTAGGAGCATTGTGGGTCAACCTAAGGATTGCGGACAGCAGCAGTTCAAAAAGGCACCTCACCACCGTCTTCTCAAGGGCAGCTAGGGATGGGCAATGGATGCTGGCAGCCAGTGACATCCCATGTCTCATGAGATACTAAATAAAAAGGTATGCACCATCAGGAAGGAGAAATACATATACAACAAGGCACAGCCTGAATGAATGTATATTTCTAGGAATGGAGCAGATTGAGAATAGAACAAGGAAATCTTTTCTTTCTCCTTTTTAAAGGTTAACATTCAGTAGTCTAGTTATAAAATTAATAAGATAGCTGACTCAACCGACTGAGGAACAGTCATCAATCAATCATCTGAAGCCTGAATTGGTTATTACCAGCTGACCTTTGATGCTTAACTAGTATGTGTCATCTCAGTTTACCTCAAGTCTGTTTATCAGATGGCATGTTGAAAATACCTGATCAGTAAACTTCATACAATCAGGAAGGAGAGATCACATCTGGAGTGAGACTCATCTGAGTGAGTATATATTTCTGGGATTTTGGAACAACACAGGAATTTGGTGCAGAAGGAAGGAGGGGCCTTTTTGGCTCATAGATTGTAAGTTCTTTAAACTGGACAAATTGAAACTCTGGCTCAGGGGCCCAGCACAAAACAAAGAATGACTTTATAGGAACACGTTAAGTTCAATGGTTGGTGACAACTGCTAATTTAGCTATCTATTCTAAGTAACTTTCAGATTATATTTAATTAGTGGAAATATTTTACAGATTAAAAACTATAAGACAACCAGAAGTTAAGAAAAAAAATTAAGAACTAAGAAAATAAAATAGACATTCCGGACCAAGCGATGTGTTGTAACTTCACGATGTGGGAACTAGTGGACCCCATTGTGGTTCATAGTGATCACATCTGCAACAAGCATTGATAGCTTGAAGAACTCTGGCTCAGAGTTGATGATCTGGAGTCTGAGCTTCAAACACTGCAACAGTTCAGTGAGGGGGGAAGATTTAACTGGACGCTACATTTCAGGAGGCATTTACACCCCTTAGATTAATTTCAAATTTAGCTAGTGGTCAGGGACAGGAGAGTGTAACTAAAAGCGAGGTAAGTAGAGAAATTCAGGAGGCAGTGCTGAAGGAGCCTCTGTCCTTGAGCTTGTCTAATAGGTTTCAGATTCTTGCTCCCTATGCAGATGAGAGTGAGAGCTATAGGGAGGATGAGCAAACTGATCATAACACCATTGAACGGGGAGCCATTCAAAAGGGCGGAGACAAGAGAAATGTAGTTGTAATCAGGGAAGGTATGGTCAAGGAAGTAGACATTTTTCTGTGGCTAGGGACAAGAGTCCCGAAGGTTTTATTACCTGCCTGGTGTCCAGGTTCATGATATCTTAATTGACCTGCAGCTGAAAGTGGAGTGGGGCGGAAAGAATCAATTGTTGTAGTTCACGTAGGTACCAACGATATAAGTAGAAAAAGAAAGAGGTTCTGCTGAGGGAATATGAGCAGCAAGGGCTAAATGAAAAAGCAGAACCAAAAAGGTAATAATCTCCGGATTAAAATCTGTGCCTCAAGCTAATTGGCACAGCGTCAACAAGATTTAAGAGGTAAATGTGTGGCTCAAAGCATAGTATGGGATTGGTATAGGCTTGAATTCATAGGGCATTGGCATCAATGCTGGGGAAGGAGGGAACTGCTCCGATAGGATGGAAATTATGATGGAACCAGAGTTCTGATGAATCACATAATTAGGGTTGTAGATTGGGCTCAACTAAACAGTTGAGTGTGGGTTCAGTTACATAGAAAATTTTAAAAAATCAAAGGAGAAGGCAGTATTGGAGGTTAGTGATGGGCCTGATCGTTATCAGTAAATGACAAGAAGGGACAGATTGTGTGAATATCATATTGCACCAAGGAAATAGAAAAGTATCGGGAAATTGGATAATAGAACAAACTTAAATTTAAAGCATTTGAACAGGGTAGACAAACTGATGGTGAAAAACCACAGGAAATGAGTATGATTTCTTGCCATTATGGAAACATACAAGGAGATCAATTGGGCGGAGCAGTGGCTCAGTGGTTAGTACTGCTGGCTCACAGCACCAGGGACCCGGGTTTGATTCCACCCTCAGGTGACTGTTCATGTGGACTTTGCACATTCTGCCTGTGTCTGTGTGGGTTTCCTCTGGGTACTCTGATTTCCTCCCACAGTCCAAAGGTGTGCAAGTTAGGTGGATTGGCCATGCTAAACTGTCCGTAGTGTCCAGGATTGTATAAATTAGATGAATTAGACATGACAACTGCTAGGTTACAGGGAAGGGGTATGGGAATGGGTCTGGGTGGGATGCTCTTTGGAGGGGCGGTGAGGACTTGTTGGGCCAAATGACCTGCTTCCACACTGTAGAGAATCTATGATTCTATGAAAACTGGGAACTTACCATTCAGAGATATTTCACCTTTTCAAAGACAGAAGGGATGGAAAAGTTGAGTGAGAGTAGCACTGTTAATAAGATATTAAATAAGTACAGTCATGAGAGATGTTTTAATCTCAGATGATGTTGAGTCCTTTTCGGTGGACATAAAAACAGCAAGGGAAAGAAGACAATGGTTTGAGTAGTGTAAGACCCCAAACAATAGCCACTCTGTAGGAAATGGTACAAGTCAACATATGTAAAAGCATATGTAAAAGAATATAGCATGTAGGTCACTTTAATCTTCATGTTGATTGGACTAATCAAATTGAAATGGTAGCTATGACAATGAACTCATACAGTGCATTACGGATAGTTTCCTAAAGCAATATGTCTTGGAGCCAATCAGGGAGCAGGCTATCTTAGATCTGGTAATGGGCAATGAGACAGGTTTAATAAATGCCTGCAGAGATAAAGATTCCTTAGGAATTAATGATTATAACATACCAGAATTTAAAATTCAGTTCCACAGTGAGAAATTTGGGTCAGAAACAACTATGTTCAACATAAATGAAGGGAATTGCAATGAAATGAGAATAGAGTTAGTAAAAATAAACTGGGTGGATAGATTAGCAAGAATGACAAAGTTGATAGATGAGGGAAGGGCTGTGGATGTCATATACATGGACTTCAGTAAGGCGTTTGATAAGGTTCCCCATGGTAGGCTGATGGAGAAAATGAAGTCGCATGGGGTCCAGGGTGTACTAGCTAGATGGACAGAGAACTGGCTGGGCAACAGGAGACAGAGTTGTAGTGCAAGGGAGTTTCTCAAAATGGAGAACTGTGACCAGTGGTGTTCCACAGGAAGCCATGTTGGGACCACTGTTGTTTGTGATATACAAAAATGATCTGGAGGAAGGTATAGATGGTCTGATTAGCAAGTTTGCAGATGACACTAAGATTGGTGGAGTAGCAGACAGTGAAGGGGACTGTCAGAGAATGCAGCAGAACATAGATAGATTGGAGAGTTGGGCGGAGAAATGGCAGATGGAGTTCAATCCAGGCAAATGTGAGATGAGGCATTTTGGAAGTTCCAATTCAAGAGCGAACTATACAGTAAATGGAAAAGCCCTGGGGAAAATTGATGCACAGAGAGATCTGGGTGTTCAGGTTCATTGTACCCTGAAGGTGGCAACGCAGGTCGATAGAGTGGTCAAGAAGGCATACGGCATGCTTTCATTCATCGGACGGGGTATTCAGTACAAGAGTTGGCAGGTCATGTTGCAGTTGCATAGGGCTTTGGTTCGACCACATTTGGAATACTGCGTACAGTTCTGGTCGTGGATGCTTTGGAGAAGGTGCAGAGGAGGTTCACCAGGATGTTGCCTGGTATGGAGGGCACTAGCTATGCCAAAAGGTTGAGTAGATTAGGATTATTTACATTAGAAAGACAAAGGTTGAGGGGGGACATGATTGAGGTCTACAAAATCATGAGAGGTATAGACAGGGTGGATAGCAAGAAGCTTTTTCCAAGAGTGGGGCACTCAATTGCTAGGGGACATGATTTCAAGGTGAGAGGGGAAAAGTTTAAGGGAGATATGCGTGGAAAGTTCTTTACGCAGAGGGTGATGGGTGCCTGGAACGCATTGCCAGCGGAGGTGGTAGAGGCGGGCACGATAGCGTCATTTAAGATGTATCTAGACAGATACATGAATGGGCAAGGAGCAGAGGGATACAGATCCTTGGAAAATAGGCGACAGGTTTAGATAGAGGATCTGGATCAGCGCAGGCTTGGAGGGCCGAAGGGCCTGTTCCTGTGCTGTAATTTTCTTTGTTCTTTGTTCTTTGATAGTCAGCAAGCAGTGGCAGACATTTAAGGAGGTAATTCCTGCCTCTAAGCACACATATATCCTAGAGAGGAGAAAAGAATCTAAGAAAGAGATAAACGAACGATGGCTAACTGAGGAAGTTAAGAAGAGTATTAAGTTGAAAGAAAAAAGATATAAGGAGACAAAAGTTAGTAATAGCCCAAAACACTGGGATAAATTCAGAATCTAGTACAGGAGGATTAAAAAGATAAAAGGAAAGAGTGAGTAAATTATGAGGGCAAACTAGTGAGGCATTAAAAAAACAACTGACAGAGAGTCTTCATATATATAAAAAGGAAGACAGAGGTTAAAGTCTGGGGAGACAGTTGTGAGGATCATGAAAATGGCAGAGGAGTTTAACAGATATGTTGCTCTGATCTTTACAGTTGAAGATACTTTGACCATCCCACTCATACAAAAGAATACCAGTGAGGAATTAAGTACCACCACCATTACTAGCATTGGATATATTAATGGGGCTAAAGAATGTAAGTCCCCTGGTCCTGATGGTTTGCATGTTAGGATCTTAAAAGAGATGGCTACAGAGATAGTGGATGCATTAGTGTAATTTTCCAAACATCCTTGAATTCTGAAGAATAACAGATTATTGGAAAAATATCAATGTGTCACCCTATTCAAAAGGGACGGAAGCAAAAAGTGAATAACATTTGGCTGATTAGCCTAACATCCACTGTTGGAAAAGTATTTGAATCAATTATTAAGGAAGCAATAGCAACACATTTGGAAAATCATAATTTAATCAAACAGTCAGGCTTCATGAAAAGGAAATCGTGTCTGTACAATTTAGTAGAGTTTTCAAGAAACTCTCAACCAGACTGTCTAGAAGGAAACCAGTGGATGTATTGTATTTGGACTTCCCAAAGGTGGTCAACAAGATACCTTACAAAATTTTAAGCAATAAGATAACAGCCCATATTGTTGGAGTGAGTATACTGGCAAGGGTAGAGAATTAGCTAATGGGCAATAAACAATGAGGGAAGAAAATGTGTTCTTTTCAGGTTGGCACCTGTGATCCAGTGGGGTTCCGCATGGAACAGTGCTGGGAATGCAACTGTTTACAATATATATTAATGACTTGGAGGAAGGAAGTAGTTGTACTGGAGCCAACTATGCAGATGATACAAAAATAGGTGGCAAGGTAGGTTGTAAGAGTAATACAAACAGTTTACAGAGAGATATTGATAGGTTGCGGAAGTGGGCAAAAAGTTAGCAAATGGAGTATAATGTGGGAAAATGTGAAGTTGTTCATTTTGGAAGGGATAACGTGAGAACAGAGTATTATATTAATAGACAAAAGCTGCAGAAAGCTGCAACACAAAGGAACTTGGGTGTGATTATGCATGAAACACAGAGCTAACATACACATGCAGGAGGTAATAGGAAGGCTAATGGAATATTGGCCCCCATTTCAAGCAGGTTGCAGTATAAGAGTAAGGAAATTTTACTGAAACTGTACTGCAAGTTGCTTATGAGACCATATCTGGAGTACTGCAAGCAGATTTGGTGCCCTTATTTAAGAAAAGACATTTCATCACAAGCAGTTCAGAGAAGGTTCACTAGGATGATCACCAGTATGGAGGGATTGTGTTATGAGCAAAAGTTAAGCTACTCATTGGAGTTTAGATGAATGAAACGTAGTGTCATTGAAACATATGGGGTTCTTAAGAAGCTTGGCAGGGTAAATGATGAGAGGATCTTCCTCTTATGGGAGACTCTAGGATCAAATGACATAGTTTCAAAACGAAGGAGTACCATGAAGAGGAAATTCTTCTCTGAAGGCTGTGTGAATTTGGAACTCCTTGCTGTGGGGTCAGAGTCCTTGTGTATATTTAAGGCTGAGATAGGTAAATTCTTAATCGGTTGGGGAATCAAGGGTTATTGGGAAAGGGCAGGAAAATGCAAGTGAGGAATGTCAGGTCAGCCATTATCCTATTGAATGGTGGAGCAAGCTTGAGGGGCTGAATAGCCTACTCCTGTTCTGATTTGTTATGGTCTTATGGCCGTAAACTCCATAGTATTTACAGGCAGAAAAGGCCATTTGGCCCAAATGGTGCATGCTAGCACTTATGGCCCGTGGAAACTGCTTCCCACCCATCTTCACCTCGACTCAACAGAATAACCTTCTATTCCTTCCTCCTCATGTACTTACCTACCTTCTAAATGTATCTGGGTTACACACCTCAATTATTTCATGCGTTGGCAATTTCTACATTGTCATCACTCTCTTGAGTAAAGTGGTTTGTCCTCAATTCCCTATTTGATTTGTTTTAAATAATTATATAATATCATCTATTTTGATGGACCCTCAGATTTGTTTCCCCTACAAATGAAAATCTATTCCTCATGTTTACTCTTTCAAGCCTCTTCCTAAACTTAAATATTTCTATTTTGTCTCTGCCTAGGCTCTACTTTCTAGAAAAATGGTCTCAGCCTTTTCAATTCTTCCTGATAATTACATCCTCTCAGTTCTCGTATTCTCCTTGCGAGGTTTTCTTGTACTTTCTCCAATGCAATTTTCCAATTCACCAATTTTTCAAAATGGTGAGAAGAAAATTTACAGTTTTCAAGTTTGATCTCAGCAAATGTTTTTATCACAAGTTTAACATACGCTTTCTTTACTCTTCTAAAAATGAACTCAATGTTTTCTTGCATCTTTTTACGGCTTTCTTCATTTTGCCGTTTCTCATAATATCTATATCTGTGGATTCACCTCATAACAACTAGAGGCACAGCAAAAACCTTAGCCATTTTTGTTGATTATCAGACTGCCCTGCATACTTGCTTAGTCAGTCAATGTTTCCTGACATTAGCCCTGTTGCTCTTGAGTGCACAGCTGTTCTGACAGCCGGACCAAACGTTATGTCATACTGCATATCCGATCATCTGCTTTGAAAGTTTAGTGATCCACTAAGTAGTTTTCACCATCTGAATCTCTGATGCTGCAGAAACCCTCAGACAGTCTTATTCTTCACTCTCTTTGTCTTGAAACTCCACAATGAAAGAATCCAGACTTTTTTCAGGTTGATTACTGGGATGGCAGGATTATCCTATCATGGGAGATTGATGAGACTGGGCTTGTATTCTCAGAATTTAGAAGAATGAGAGTTTATCTCATACAAAATTCCCACAGGGATCAACAGCATGTATGCTGTAAAGATGTTTCCATTGGTCAGAGATTCAGAATGAGGAGACACAGTCACAGACTGAGTGGGAAGCAACTTAGGGCTGACATAAGGAGGAATTTCTTCACTCAGACAGTAATGTCTGAGATAAGGAGGAATTTCTTCACTCAGAGGGTAATGAATTTTTGGAAATCTCTGGTGGGCTTTGGAGACTCACAGTTATTAAGTATATTTGAAACAGTGATCAATAGATTCAATATATGGGAAAATTGGATTCAGTTTGAAGATCGAGCATGATCCAGTTGAATGGTAGAGCACGTTTGAGGGGCTGAATTACAATGCTTTGAAAAGTATATGCTACATAGCCATGAACATAGTAACAGGCCCACAATCCCAGTTTAATCTGCTCCCTACAAAAATAGAAGGGTCACTGGTTCTGAAATGTTACCTCTGTTTTCTCTCCACAGATGTCACCAGACCAGCTAAGGTTTACCAAATTTCTGTTGTTTCCCTACCAAAAAATAGTTGATCAGAAATCTGAGATGACAGGGTGTAGAGCTCCGTTACATTGATGACTGTATCGGCGCCGTCTCGTGCTCCCACGAGGAGCTCGAACAGTTCATCCACTTCACCAACACCTTCCACCCCAACCTTAAGTTCACCTGGACCATCTCTGATACCCCTCTCTCCTTCCTGGACCTCTCTATTTCCATCTCTGGCAACCACCTGGAAACCGATATCCATTTCAAGCCCACCGACTCCCACAGCTACCTAGAATACACCTCCTCCCGCCCACCTTCCTGCAAAAATGCCATCCCCTATTCCCAATTCCTTCGCCTCTGCCGCTTCTTCTCCCAGGATGAGGCATTCCACTCCCATACATCTCAGATGTCTTCGTTTTTCAAGGAACGCAACTTCCCCCCTCCTCAGTGGTCGAGAATGCCCTCGACCATGTCTCCCGCATTTCCCGCAACTCATCCTTCACACCCCGTCCCCACAATAACAACCAAAAAAGAATCCCCCTCGTCCTCACGTACCACCCCAACAACCTCCGGATCCGACGCATCATCCTCTGACACTTCCGCCATCTGCAATCCGACCCCACCACCAAAGATATTTTTCCCTCCCCACCCTTATCTGCTTTCCGGAGGGACCAGTCTCTCCGTGACTCTCTTGTCCGCTCCACACTCCCCTCCAGTCCCACCACACCTGGCACTTTTCCCTGCAACCGCAGGAAGTGTTATACCTGCCCCTACACCTCCCCCCTCACCCCCATCCCAGGCCCCAAGAAGACTGTCCACATCAATCAGAGTTCACCTGCACATCTGCTAATGTGGTATACTGCATCGGCTGTTCCCATTGTGGCCTCCTCTACATCGGGGAAACCAAGTGGAGGCTTGGGGACTGCTTTGCAGAACATCTACGCTCGGTTCACACTAAACAACTGCACCTCCCAGGCGCAAACCATTTCAACTCCCCCTCCCATTCCTCAGATGACATGTCCATCCTGGGTCTTCCTGCAGTGCCACAACGATGCCACCCGAAGGTTTCAGGAACAGCACCTCATATTCCGCTTGGGAGCCCTGCAGCCCAATGGTATCAATGTGGACTTCACAAGCTTCAAAATCTCCCCTCCCCCAACCGCATCCCAAAACCAGCCTAGCTTGTCCCCGCCTCCCTAACCTGTCCTTCCTCCCAATTATCCCCTCCTCCCACCTCAAGCC
>NC_063336.1:76471138-76472323 GCF_021869965.1 Rhincodon typus | reverse complement strand
GAAGGGTCTAGGCCCGAAACGTCAGCCTTCCTGCTCCTCTGATGCTGCTTGGCCTGCTGTGTTCATCCAGCTCTACACCTTGTTATCTCAGATTCTCCAGCATCTGCAGTTCCTACTATCTCTGATCAGAAATCTATTTATTCTCATTAACCTCAGTGCTAACCTTTTGACAATCTCTTATTTGGTTATGACACTCCACAAAAGAGAAGGTTGTATATAGATCTTCCAAGATCAGAAATTCTACCAGAAATTCTATGACCACAGGGGAGGAAGTAGGATCGTGCGGCAGAACTGACAGAATTGAAATAAAGCCTTGCCTTCAGATATTCATCCAGAAATCCCATAGGTAGGGGACTTGGAGCAATCATCACACCATGGTTCATACCCTAAACCTACAGCACAGAGGAGGCCATTCAGCCTATCATGGGTGGGTTTGTGGAGTAGGACACCTATTGTTTCAGCAGCATTGCCCTAGCAAAATGAGATGGAAACTGTCTCATATAAGGTGTTTAAATGACCACCATGCACCAATGTGAAATCACTTACAGCCAAGGAAGAGATCACATGCCTATGGTACATTGTGTACAAATTTCCCCTTACTTGAACATTGTCCTGTGTTTTTAGTATATCTGAGCAAAGCTGTTGAAGACTCCATAATACAAAAAAAATCCTGGAAATCACAGTGCACAATAAGAGAACGCAGTCACACTGGTCTTTAGCCCTTTATTTATGCCTTTGCATTCAAGGCTGAACACTGTCAGAGGCAAAAGTCAGAAACTTAAAAATCATATCAGAGATAGTAGGAACTGCAGATGCTGGAGAATCCGAGACAACAAGGTGCAGGGCTGGATGAACACAGCAGGCCAAGCAGCATCATAGGAGCAGAGAGGCTGACGTTTCGGGCCTAGACCCTTCATCAGAAAAGGGGGAGGGGAAGGGGGTTTTGAAATAAATAGGGAGAGAGTGGGAGGCGGATAGAAGAGGGATGGAGGAGAGGAAACAAACAGGTCGAAGAGGCGGGGATGGGGCCAGGAAAGGTGAGTGTAGGTAGGGAGTTAGGAAGGGGATAGGTCAGTCCAGGGAGGACGGACAGGTCAAGGGGGCGGGATGAGGTTGGTCGGTAGGAGATGGAGGTGCGGCTTGAGGTGGGAGGAGGGGATAGGTGGGAGGAAGAACAGGTTAGGG
>NC_063336.1:76422208-76466138 GCF_021869965.1 Rhincodon typus | reverse complement strand
CCATCCCCGCCTCTTCGACCTGTTTGTTTCCTCTCCACCTATCCTCTCCTCTATCCCTCTTCTATCCGCCTCCCACTCTCTCCCTATTTATTTCAAAACCCCCTTCCCCTCCCCCTTTTCTGATGAAGGGTCTAGGCCCAAAACGTCAGCCTCTCTGCTCCTATGATGCTGCTTGGCCTGCTGTGTTCATCCAGCCCTGCAACTTAAAAATCATGTTGGCTTTAGAATTCGCAGGCAGGGAAGCAACAATAAATGGAAGTTCATGTTGTAAACCAGTCTGCATTGTTCAAGTTCCTGTACGAAGAAAATTCTTTATTTCTTCCTCTTCAGTGATTCTTAATTTGCCTCATTAGATTTGCTTACAGTTTCTTAAAGGTCTTGAGAGAATGTGTAGTTCATGTATTATCATCAGAAAGTTTAGATGGAATATGCACTGTAATCTCAGGTCTGTTGTGGCTCCAAAGACAGCACTAAAGAATATCTTTCAGAGTAAATAGGTATGAGGCCGGAAAAGCACAGCAGGTTAGACAGCATCCGAAGGGCAGGTAAGTCAACGTTTCAGGCCGAAACCCTCTGGCTTCCACCATCTGCAGTCCTTGTTGTCTTCATCTTTCAGAGTTTACTGGATAATGTTCTATTGCAAGCCCTCCTCCCCTTATTATGCTGACTAATGTAAGATATCCATTCATGACAAATGCTATCACTCTCCACCATGCAACAGTCTTGGAAGCATGCCAGGTTCGTCCATATGCAATTCCTACTAAGTTGCGTTTGTAACTCACCAAGCCTAGCTTTGCACCTTCTCCATACAGCACAGAAAGGAGCAGTGGAGGCCCAAAATCAAAATGGCACAACTGTTGCAAGCACCAGGCATTTTGTCACTTGAATCTGAGCTAAGTGCAAATACATGCATGTGATTTGATTGCCTCCAGTGAAAAGACATTGACAGAATGTCCTGAGTGAAACAGTCATTTTTCTAGACTTGAGCATTACTGAAAAAAATGACATTTTGTTGAAGATTTTCATCTTGTACTCATCAAGACATTTGCAAGTATACTAATGCAAAAGGAAACAATATGTTACACTGTTTGAGTAGAGAGTGCTGCTTGTTTGACTGTAATTGGTGGACTGTTGCCATGGAGAATGCACCAGTTATATGTTGACTGACAGTTAACTGTCAAGTTAGAATTATAATTACAACTTTGTCACTGTAAAAGAACTGAGGTAACTCATCATTATTAATTTAAAACTTATTTCTTTCAATTTTGAAGAAAAGATCTCTACAGTTTGTGGAATTAATTATTTTTCTTTGCACTGAGTTGACTCATAAAAAGTATGGTGGTTGTTCATTCAATAAAATTAAAATATTCAGATGTAATCTTGTTGAAAATAGCATGTCATTCCAAATTACATTTTTATTTTTGTTTTTTATGATTAGACACTAGGCTTTGAACTCCTACAGCAGCACACAGTTTAGCTTTTCACAGTCTGAATTACTTTCAAAACCTTAACATGAAAGATTTGTGTATCTGATATACCAGTATGCTACTGGTATGAGTTCTAGATTAGTCAGTTGAAACATATCAGGCTGTCTTCTCTTTTCATTCCCAGTCACCACAGAAGACAATTGACATAATAAAACCCTCACCTTTTCAGATTGAAACTCTCTACCTTACATGGCTGTACTTTATAGTAACATAGCATAGGATTATATTTCATACTAGATGTGTTACGAGCTATAAAAAGTATTGAACTTAGTGGGAGAAAAAACTTAGATGTGAGTCAAGCATCATCCTGTTGAGCAATGAGTCTTTTTGCATTCTAATTAACATAGGAGTGCAGGGTGTTTTGAGGTTGTCTAACTAATGGCTGAAGATTGGGGTCAAGGCATGTAACAAATTCCCTAGGAATTAATTACAGTGGCAACTCAACTTTCAGGCTCAGCCTCCTTGCTGTCTCTTAACAATGACAAGAGCTCCATAATGATTTTCAGTATGGCAAATTTAAAAGGTACTGCCTTTCTTTGTCCAATGGATACTTCATCTTTAAGAAGACAATAGAAAATGCACTGCCACACTCAGTATACTATCATCATTTCGGAAGACATACCTCGAAGGAGATGGGGTAAAATTTGCTCAGGAGTTCAGATCCCTCCATGTGCTACCCTTATACAGACAGTGATGCCACTACTGAAGAATCTTTAATATTGTGGGTTTGGTGACGAGAGAAAATAGTCACCTTGGAATTTGTATTCAGTCATATTACACACAAGTATATGAACGAGGAGTAGGATTAGGCCATTCAAATCTCCAGCATGCTCCAACTTTCAGTAAGATTATGGCAGATCTGATTGTAACCTCAAATCTGCATTAAAAACGAAAAGAACTGCAGATGCAGTAAATCAGGAACAAAAATAGAAGTTGCTGGAAAAGCTCAGCAGGTCTGGCAGCACCTGTGAAAGAAAATCAGAGTTAACATTGCGGAAGTTTCACCGGACCTGAAACGTTAGCTCCAATTTTTCTTCACAGATGCTGCCAGACACACTGAGCTTTTCCAGCAACTACTGTTCTTGATTCAAATCTACATTCCTGCCCATCTTTGATAACTTCTCATATTATTATAATCACAGGGTGGCTGTTTTGACTGTCATCTACCCCTATAGAAAGGATGTATTTTCATTTATTGACATGAATTTTAACAACAATAGGTTATCAGCTCAGCTAACCCAATCATCATTGATATGCCATACAAGCCTCCTCCCATCCATCTTCATCTCACTCTATCAGTACCTCCTTCTAATCCTTACTCCCACATAGCCAGTATCCCCATCCAATTCGGTCATTCTATTCACCATGACTGTTTCATGTGGCAATCAGTTCCCCATTTCCATTACCCTTTGTGTAAAGATTCTCCTCATGAATTCTGAATGGATTTTTCACCGCCATTTTATGGATAAAAGCGTTGTATGAAAGAAGCAATTTGCAGGCCTGAACTGACACTAAGGCCTTTATAAGTCAAGTCAACATTCGGGAAAAGGCCACTCCTTCTATTTGCCACACTTAGGCCATTTCTGAGGCTACTGGTAGCTTATCTCATGCTTTATTGGTGGTCCTATAACTGTGAGAAGGTAGGTCCTTTCCTCCAACCACCATTTATATGTGACATTACAGAAAGATAAACTGTGATCTCAATGAGAGCAGTGTGGAGGAAATTCTTGATTGGGCAATGAGGTGATGGCGAATCATTGTCAATTTTATCCCTTAATTATTATCGGAATATGATCGTGACTGATCAATATTTTCACCTACTTAGACCCCTAACCCTTAATATCTAAAAAACGCATTTATTTCATGCAGCATAGGGAAGTAAAGTCCATTCTCAGCCGTTAAAATGTCAGACAGCTTTGTTTTAAGAACACAGATGTGTCTCCAAGTGTCAGGTTTCCACAGACACGGCAAAAATCTCAGAAGATATCGAGTGCCTTTTTGCTTAACACAGAAGTAATTGCTAGTACCATGAACAAAACCATCTAATCGCCTCCCACCACCATGAATAGGTTCAGTCTGTTTATCAATTCACAGATGTGAATTTATTGTACATCAGGGGAGGCAATCGCCTAGTGGTATTATCTCTGGACTATTAATCCAGAGACCCAGATAATGTTCTGAGGACCTGGGTTCAAATCCTGCCATGGCAGATGGTGGAATTAGAATTCAATAAAATATCTGGAATTAAGAATCTAACGATGACTGTGAATCAATTATCGATTGTCAGAAAAAACCGAACTGGTTCACTAATGTCCTTTAGGGGAGGAAACTGCTATCTTTACCTGGTCTGGCTTACATGTGACTCCAGACCCACAGCAATGTGGTTGACTCTTAACTGCCCTTTGGGCAATTAGGGATGGGCAATAAATGCTGCCTAGCCAGCAACACCCTGATCCCATGAATGAATTTTTAAAAATGTAGATAACATGGGATGTTTTACAGATTTTATGGTTGTTATCTGTGAAAGTCTATTTCTTGCACTATGACTGGTCTACTGTAACTAATAAAAAGAGGAGGCAATGGTATATTGGCAATATTGTTGGCTAATTAATCCAGAGTTCAGGGCTAATGCTCTTGGGGATATGAATTCAAACTCCACTACTGCAGATGGTGAAATTTGAATTCAATAAAAGTTTATATGTAACTCATGTTGACTGTCATAAAAACCTACCAGATTCACTCATATCCTTTAAAGAAGGAAATCTGCTATCCTTACCTGGTTTAACCTACATGTGAGATGTACAATAAATGCTGACATGTCCAGCAACGCCCACATTGCACAAACAAATGCTTGAAAAATTTACTTCAAGAAGGTAGACCAAACAATATGAATGATATTGTGGCCTGTAAAGGAAATGAAACAAATGTTCGGCCTAAATATTCTGATTAGCATATCAAGGGCAATTCCCTCATAGCCTGCAGGGTTCTGATGTGCAACTCCATTGTATGTGGCAGAAATGACCCACTGGTCATCAGAATATATTCTCTAACTGGTGGAAAACTATCAAGGAAACTCAGGATCAACCCATCACTTCATTAGGCAGCTATTCCATTTGTCTGAGAGAGGACTTGTCTGACATGCAGGAGTGAGTATTTGTTGTCAATCTAGCCCCAAGTGCTGTAGGGAGGAAGGAACATGGTGTTTTGCTCAAATATTAAGGAGCAGAAGCTTCTAACAGTGAAAATATGCTGTATTAATTAATAGGCATCTTGATTCTACATTTCAAAAAATCCATTAATGTTCACACATTGGCTCACTGGTTATACATTGATTCTGCAGGCCAGCATCATCATGCCAGACTCCGGATCTCCCATTTTAAGTTCAGCAGAAGGTTTAGGCTGTTTCCTTGGGATCCCTCGCCAATTTTCCACTGAGCCATGGGAAGAAGCTATTGGTGGAGATCTGAGCTTTCGGTCTCATTACGTCAACCTTGCACATCCCCACTTTAATTGGACACCAATGTACCAGGCACAAAAGCCCTTGTGAAATCACTTCAGTTGTGTAGTTTTCCTACATTGATATTGGCCTGCTATTTGTGGCTTCACAATTATGTCTTATTCCTGATTTTTTCCTATATAGTCAGGCCATAGAGTCATGGAGTCATAGAGCTGTGCAGCATGGAAATAAACCTTTTGGTTCAACTCGTCTCTGCTGACCAGATATCCTAAATTAATCTAGACCCATTTGCCAGCTTTTGGCCCATATCCCTCTAAAACCTTCCTATTCATATACCCATCCAGATGCCTTTTAAATGTTGTAATTGTACCAGCCTCCACCACTTCCTCTGGCAGCTCATTCCATACATGCAACCCCCTCGGTGTGAAAAAGTTGCCCCTAAGGTCCCTTTTAAATCTTTCCCCTCTCACCTTAAACCTATGCCCTCTAACTCTGGACTTCCCCACCCCAGGGAAAAGACCTGTCCACCCAATCCATGCTCTTCATAATTTTATAAACCTCTATAAAGTCTCTCCTTAGCATCTCTGATACTCCAGGGAAAATAGGCCCAGCCTATTCAGATGCTCCCTGTAGCTCAAACTCTCCAAACCTGGCAACATCCTTGTAAATCTTTTCTGAAACCTTTCAAATTTCACAACATCCTTCCTACAGTAGGAAGACCAGAATTGAACATAGTGTTCCAAAAGTGGCATAACCAATGTCCTGTACAGCTGCAACATGACTTCCAAAATCCTATACTCAATGTACTGACCGATAAAGGCAAGCATACCAAATGCCTTCTTCATTATCCTTTCAAGGAACTTTGAACCTGTACTCCAAGGTCTCCGTTCAGCAACACTCCCCAGAACCTTACAATTAAGTGTATAAATCCTGCCCTGTTTTGCCTTCTCAAAATGCAGCAGCTCACATTTATCTAAATTAAACTTGAACTGCCACTCCTCGGCCCATTGGCCCATCTGATCAAAGTCTGATTGAACTCTGAGGTAACTTTCTTCGCTATCTACTACAGGTCAACTTCCACTGACACGATATTGGATAGTGCTTCAATCTAGACTCTAAACTTCGCTACCGAGTAAACTACATCGAAGCAAATAAAACTGAGTAACATACAATACATAGTCTGACTGATAAAGTGATGACTTAATTAACAATAGTGTTTAAAGTTGATAGCGAACACTTTCTGATGACGCGGTCTTTTGAGCTTCTGCAGTAATAGTTAATCATATCAGGGGCATAGAATGGATAGGTGATGTATTCTCATTAAAAATATTAATTTGTTCATGGGTTTGTTATTTCCTCCTCCTGTTTGGAGAGAATGAACAGGGAAATGGGGGACATGCACAATCGTTGAGAAGTAAATTGATAGCAGAGACCAACTGGGGTAAAAAGTATTAAGTATATGTGGCAGTGTTTCAGAGATGGTAGGTGCTGAGGATTAACTGTTGTGTGATGCAACTTCCCTTGGTAGAAACTGATGCCTACCAAAGACTGTAAAAGCAGTAAGACTTTCAATTCATGTATAATATTAAAAAGTGTTGCAGAAGGTTTTTAGAAGTTACCTTGCAGCAAAGCATCTGAACAGAAGCAAGCTGCAGGCAGTTATAACTGTCAGCGGAAGCACATTTGCAATTAGGGCAAAAAATCTTTAAAGGATGCAATGATTGATTCTAATTTGGATGCCTGACACATGAAAATGTGAAAACCAAAAGAACTGCAGATGCTGTAAATCAGGAACAAAAACAAAGGTGCTGGAAAAGCTCAGCAGGTCTGGCAGCATCTGTGGAGGAGAAAACAGAGTTAACGTTTCGGGTCCGGTGACCCTTCCTCAGAACATGAAAATGTGATCTTTTCAATATGCTCGGGAGTTCACTACAGCCAGAGAATCGTTCAGATTCTGGAGCAATACTGTAAGGCCAGTTGATTCCTATTAAACAGGTCACTTTGCTGACCTATTTCATTTACGGAACTTTTTTGGAAACAGGCAATTCACCATGCAATAGCTAAAACTATGTTCCATATAAAACTGTTGTTGAACAACTTCTGCTCTTTAGATTTTAAACATGCTTCTGAAGGCATACATTGTGATGAATTTTGTAGCATATATTATTCAACTCTTTCAATCAAAGTATGAAGGAAGTCAATTATAACACTAATCAGTTGCTGGTCCTCTTTCAGGCAAATATAGCACAGGTCATCCAAAGAGTAATAGAGGATTTTAATATTAATGGGAATATTTTCACAGATATTTAAACCACTGATTAAAATTATTATGTAGTCTGGGATTCAATCTGAGCTCATGATGATGTACTGTAGTCTTTTATTATCCAAATTCAAAAATTTATACAATCACTTGGCTGTTGTTCACTAAATATTTAATACCGTTAAAGGTCTTGATCACACTTGTTTGAAAGAACACTTTGCCATTTTATTATGAGAGAGCTTGTCTGAGTGTCAGCCTTGGTGCAGTGAAGGTTCTTTTGCCTCAGGGCAAGTCATAGGTTCAAGTCAGACTCCAGAGATTTAAGTATATAATCCAGGCACACACTTCACTGCTGCACTAATGAGGGACAGTGTTGTTTGAAATGCTGCCTTTCAAATCAGGCATTAAACCAACATATTGTTTTTTCTGTCAGGTGGATATAAAAGAATCCAAAATATTGTTCAGAGAAAAATAAAGGAGCTTTCCCATTGTCATGGTCAATATGAATGACATGAAATAGTATCACTAATAAGTATTATTAGGATTGGTGTATGTCTCGAGCACAAAACAGACTTATAATAAGTAGGGTGCCTGTTTCACACAATGTTACACTGCCCCTTTCATAAATCAGGTCATTTTATACAGCCAGTATTGTGAGATGAGAGTCAGAGCATTTGAAGCCCAGAGTTAGAGTCAAAAGGTCAAGGGGGAAATTAAAGAGAAAATGGGGGTTTTGACGATCTGTTCGAAGGTCAGCTGGAACGTGAGGAAGGGTCAAAGTGTCTTGGAGTTGAGAGTGTTGGGCAGGTTTGTGTCGGGGTAATTGTCCCATTTTACACTGTACCCAAGAACTCCATCTTGAGATAATAAAGTGTAGAGCTGGATGAATACAGCAGGCCAAGCAGCATCATAGGAGCAGGAAGGCTGACGTTTTGGGCCTAGACCCTTCATCAGAAATGGGGGAGGGGAAGGGGGTTCTGAAATAAATAGGGAGAGAGGGGGAGGCGGATAGAAGATGGATAGAGGAGAAGATAGGTGGAGAGGAAACAGACAGGTCAAAGAGGCAGGGATGGAGCCAGTAAAGGTGAGTGTAGGTGGGGAGGTAGGGAGGAGATAAATCAGTCCAGGGAGGACGGACAGGTCAAGGGGGCGGGATGAGGTTAGTAGGTAGGAGATGGGGGTGCGGCTTGAGGTGGGAGAAGGGGATAGGTGGGAGAAAGAACAGGTTAGGAAGGCGGGGACGAGCTGGACTGGTTTTGGGATGCAGTAGGGGGAGGGGGGATTTTGAAGCTTGTGAAATCCACATTGATACCATTGGGCTGCAGGGTTGCCAAGTGGAATATGAGTTCCTGTTCCTGCAACCTTCAGGTGGCATCGTTGTGGCACTGCAGGAGGCCCAGGATGGACATGTCATCTGAGGAATGGGAGGGGGAGTTGAAATGGTTCGCGACTGGGAGGTGCAGTTGTTTAGTGCGAACCGAGCGTAGGTGTTCTGCAAAGCAGTCCCCAAGCCTCTGCTTGGTTTCCCCGATGTAGAGGAGGCCACAACAGGTACAGCGGATGCAGTATACCACATTAGCAGATGTGCAGGTGAACATCTGCTTGATGTGGAAAGTCTTATTGGGGCCTGGGATGGGGATGAGGGAGGAGGTGTGGGGGCAGATGTAGCACTTCCTGCGGTTGCAGGGAAAAGTGCCGGGTGTGGTGGGACTGGAGGGGAGTGTGGAGTGGACAAGGGAGTCCCGGAGAGAGTGGGCCCTCCGGAAAGCAGATAAGGGTGGGGAGGGAAAAATGTCTTTGGTGGTGGGGTCGGATTGCAGATGGCGGAAGTGTCGGAGGATGATGCGTTGGATCTGGAGGTTGGTGGGGTGGTACGTGAGGACGAGGGGGATTCTTTTTTGGTTGTTATTGCAGGGACGAGGTGTGAGGGATGAGTTGCGGGAAATGCGGGAGACACGGTGGAGGGCGTTCTCGACCACTGAGGGGGAGAAGTTGCGGTCCTTGAAAAACAAGGACATCTGAGATGTACGGGAGTGGAATGCCTCATCCTGGGAGCAGATGCGGCGGAGGCGAAGGAATTGGGAATAGGGGATGGCATTTTTGCAGGAAGGTGGGTGGGACCCATCTGCTCCCAGGATGAGGCATTCCACTCCCATACATTTCAGATGTCCTCGTTTTTCAAGGAACACAACTTCCCCTCCTCAGTGGTTGAGAATGCCCTCCACCGTGTCTCCCGTACTTCCCGAAACTCATCCCTCACACCCCGTCCCCGCAATAACAACCAAAAAAGAATCCCCCTCGTCCTCACGTACCACCCCACCAACCTCCAGATCCAACGCATCATCCTCCGACACTTCCGCCATCTGCAATCCGACCCCACCACCAAAGACATTTTTCCCTCCCCACCCTTATCTGCTTTCCGGAGGGACCACTCTCTCCGGGACTCCCTTGTCCACTCCACACTCCCCTCCAGTCCCACCACACCTGGCACTTTTCCCTGCAACCGCAGGAAGTGTTATACCTGCCCCTACACCTCCCCCCTCACCCCCATCCCAGGCCCCAAGAAGACTTTCCACATCAATCAGATGTTCACCTGCACATCTGCTAATGTGGTATACTGCATTGGCTGTTCCCATTGTGGCCTCCTCTACATCGGGAAAACCAAGCAGAGGCTTGGGGACTGCTTTGCAGAACACCTACGCTCGGTTCGCACTAAACAACTGCACCTCCCAGTCGCAAACCATTTCAACTCCTCCTCCCATTCCTCAGAAAGGAACAGGAACTCATATTCCGCTTGGGAACCCTGCAGCCCAATGGTATCAATCTGGATTTCACAAGCTTCAAAATCTCCCCTCCCCCTACCGCATCCCAAAACCAGCCCAGCTCGTCCCCGCCTCCCTAACCTGTTCTTCCTCCTACCTATCCCCTCCTCCCACCTCAAGCTGCACCCCCATCTCCGACCTACTAACCTCATCCCGCCCCCTTGACCTGTCCGTCCTCCCTGGACTGACCTATCTCCTCCCTATCTCCCCACCTACACTCACCTTTACTGGCTCCATCCCCGCCTCTTTGACCTGTCTGTTTCCTCTCCACCTATCTTCTCCTCTATCCATCTTCTATCCGCCTCCCCCTCTCTCCCTATTTATTTCAGAACCCCCTTCCCCTCCCCCATTTCTGATGAAGGGTCTAGGCCCAAAACGTCAGCCTTCCTGCTCCTATGATGCTGCTTGGCCTGCTGTGTTCATCCAGCTCTACACCTTGTTATCTCAGATTCTCCAGCATCTGCAGTTCCTACTATCACTGATACAATTTTAATTCCATCTTAACTCCACTTTCAATTGCAAGGGAGAGAATTCAAAATTTTCTGTCCCCTTATGTAAGGAAGTTTTCCTGATAAAACAAGTTTCATGTACAATCCAGCATTAATCTTAGGTCATTCCACATTTTGTGAGCATATTACCACCCCATCAACCCCCCACCCCCCCAAACAACCTCCCCTCTCAAATCAGACAAAATGGGTTCGGTCCTTTCATCAACTTAAATATTGTATGAGATCTCTGGTTAATCTTCACACTTGAAGCAATGAAAGTCTGGCCTGTGCAACCAAATTAGCCTTAATGTTAATACCATTGACTGCACAGAGTCTAAGAAAATTTCTATTCAAGTCACAGAGCATGGAAACATAACCTTCAGCCTAAGTTGTCCACGTCAACCAGGTTTCCTACACTGAATTAGTCCCTTTTGCCTGCATTTGGTCTACCTCCATCTAAACCCTTCCTATCCATGTACCTATCCAAATGTCTTTTAAATCTTGTAATTGTACCTGCCTCTACCACTTGCTCTTGCAGCTCATTCAATATATGCAAGACCCTCTCTGTGAAAAAGCCACAGATCCCTTTTAAATTTTTCCCCTCTCACTTTAAACCTACACCCTTCAGTTTTGGATTCCTCTACCCTGGGGAACAGACCTTGGTTTTTTACCTTACCTATGCCCCTCATGATTTTATAAACTTCTGTAAGGTCACCCCGCAGCCTCCTATGCTTCAGGGAAAAATGTCCCAGCCTATCTTGCCTCTTCTCACAACTCAAACATTCCAGCCTCAGTAACATCCTTGTAAGTCTTTCTTACATCTTTCTAGTTTAATAACATCCTTCTTATAGCAGGGTGACCAGAATTGTTCACAGTACTCTAATTGTGGCTTTACCAATGGTTTGTTCAGCTATAACATGATGTCCCAACACCTCTACTCAAAGCTCTGATGAATGAAGCAAGTGTGCAAATGCCTTCTTCACCATCCTGTTGTTGAAGAATGCACTATTTTCTCTTTTACTCTTACAATTAAATAAAACACAATTTAAACCTGAAAGAGAAGGCTGATATAAAATAGAGCATAGAATTACCAAACTAGAAAGACATTAATATTCAAATTTAAAGTAATAAAGAAATAAAGATGTACACTTTCTTATCTGCATAATATTTGGCCTCTACCTCAGAGTATAGGCTGCCTGACTGCACATATAGGCATCAAAATCTTCCACCATCTTCCACCCTAATCCAGTACAGCATACCACAGAGAAGCCACAAATGCTGATATTGAAAGAGCCAAAGCAAAGGAATCCACTGCACACATCCTAACTGAAACCTACCCTCATTTGCAAAAATATACCTTATCATAAATTATCTATAGATACAATCTAAAGCAGTCCAATTCAGATATTTCATAGAGTACAGGAGATTAAGGCATTCCTCACCATGTATGTCAAGAACATTGTTACGAAGTTGGGTAGAGTAATAATGAATTGTTGGTAAAAATTCTAACTTCCTGCTTTCCAATTCGTGAATACTCTACCCAACTTTGTAACAATATATTTAAATTCCCATTTAGACAATGAGGGCAGTATGAGCTTAACTGACCATCGGTATATTATGGCAGAAAAACCATCAACAGTGGTCTTTCCCCACTCCTCCTTGGCTGCACCTGCCTCAAGCATTAATGTGTCTCTCAGCACATAATCTTGGAACTTAGGATGTTCCTATCTGCAGCACTCAGTTGAGGACAACTCTCTGCACTGGAAGACCAACATGTTTCAGGCAGACCAAAGAGCACCTTTGACCGAGTTAATGGTCTTCCAGGTGCAGTTGATGTTCGTCCCAGGGTGCATTCCATGAACAGCCTTTAGAGCACAAGAGTCCTGTGTTACGGAGCTGCTCAGGACGAACCTCGACAAAAACCATTGGATCTGTCTCCAGACTTTCTTTGAAAAGCAACATTCCAGAAGGCGATGCCATTCTGAGGGTTGCAGTGGCAGAGAGAGTCTGGGAAGATCTGCGGAGTATTGCCTGCTCACCCACCATTCCCTCTCTGAATCCGGAATTAACTTTATTTTCAGATGAGACTATCGGTAGAGTCTGATGAGGAGACCTGAGGACATATTCTAATCTCAGGTCATTTCGTTTAGCACAGGCTTGACAGGGAAATTGACAAAATTCTAATCATTAGCTCAGCCTCTGTTACCATAAGTATTTTAGTTCAGTGGGTAACATCTATGTTACTGAGTCTGAATCTGTCAGCTCAGGTCCAACCCTGGGAATTGATTGCCAAGGAAGGTGTGTTCATAACACAACCAACCAACTGAAACAACAGAAATTGCCAGAGAAACTCAGCAGGTTTGTGAAGACAAGGCAGAATTAGCATATTGAGAATTGACTTGTGAATCCTTCCAACACACATGAATAGCAGGCTTTAAAACTGGGAGAGATTCCTGGTCAGCCACGTGATGGAAATGATGAGATAACTGTGTGGAGCTGGAGGAACACAACAGGCCAGGCAGCATCAGAGGAGCAGGAAAGTTGACGTTTCGGGTCGGGACCCTTCTTCAGAAATTGGTGGAAATGATGTTGCCTTCACTGCCATTATCCTTGGCACCAAACTAAAACAAGTAGGTAACGGACATGTTGCCACAGTAACTAAAACTGTCCAAATGAACTATAACACAACACTCATCTCTATATTAACAGACTATACATGTGCTGCCCTTGTACAGAAATGCCTAGACAAGTCTGTATGATAGTTAGAGAATAAGCTATTAGAGATCATCAGCCTATTTGCATATTACATTTTCTGTGAGATTAATAAACAGCTCATACCTAAGGTGGATTTGCTGCAATTTTAGCTTTTCCATATTCTTCAAATACATAAACTGACATTACAGGGTAACTGGGACCTTCTCTACAAATCAATTAAAATTCTGGGGTAAAGGCATTGATTTACTCCCATTGATAACCATAAACCTGTCAAATCCTGCCCTTTTAAATGAACTAGACCCAATTTACTTTAATGAATTTCACGCAACGTGAAAGACAAAATATTGAACTCTCACTGGTATGTACGAAAGGCTATGAAGTGACAAAGAGAACGCTATTCGTCAACCTCAATATTTCTTTTTATCCAACTAAATGGTTTGAATTGTAGTTCCAAGAAAAATAAAACTAAAGAAAAAGAATTGCACACATATCATAGCTTCAAAATGTCCCTAGGTGTTTTATAGTCAATTACTACATTTTAAGTGTAGTCAGTAGGGATGCAGGAAATGTAACAGCCAATTTTCATGCAACAATGGGACAATCACCAGATAATCTGTTTCTCTGGAGTTGGAGGGGAATTCCCCTGCTGTTCAAAACAACGCCATGCGATCTCTTATCTGTGCACAAGAATAGACAGGACTGGAGTTAACATCTCTTCTGACGGACAGAACCACTGATAACACTGACAACTTCAGGAAGAGGATGCACGTTTGCAATCACTCTGGACTCTGAGTCAAGTGTAATAACTACTGTACAAGTAACGCCTTTGCTCCTCTACTAATTTGCTCAGCCTGCTTTGGAGGTACTCACGTCCTGGCTCTCTTGTCTGGATATGTGGAAAGCATTAAACCAAGGAATTTCACATAATTCGATCACTGTGTTCTGCTCCTGTGATGTCTCTTTAGATTGGAAATGATGGATAAATGTATGAAGAGTTGATATTATACTTTTGAACCTGCAAGCACATTCAGTTTTTTTCTATTTATGAATTCACAAATGTCTGACCTGTCAGTCAGGATCATCATTCCTTTATACAACCCTCTCGGAATATTGCAACGTTAAAGGTTGACATGAGCTAGGAGATTGCTTCAGGTCCAATTCACTCATCCCCAAACTTCAGGACTGATGGATAAGCACAGTGATCCCATAAATTGTAAAACTAATAACTAAACTAACAGTGAGTTAAAAATTAGAAGGTTGCTGCCACCATCCTCTTTAAGTTCTGGAAACTGCAGGGCTGCTTGGTCTAGTGTGAGAAGGGGAACTACATCCTGATTTAACTAGAAGGGGGTCTTGAATTGAACAAGTAGTAGCAACTAATCACTGACAGGCTTGTTAGCAACTAGTTACAAACTAAATTAATATAATTGACATCATTACAGAGATTATGAAGAGAATCTAGCATTAGGTCTTACTCCATCGAGTTTCAAAACTGTTCTGACCACAAGTGACTGTGACATCAGCTTAGCAGGCAGTACTAATGGCACTCTTCCATATTGACCCTTCCAGATCCATATACCTCAAATACCTCAAGTACTTCACATACAGTGAATTATTTTCGAAGGGTTCTGATACAGACACATCCCAACAACAGCAATGCAATGCAGCCCAATTAATGTGATGGTTCAGTACTAACTTTCACAAAGAGTCAATCAATTCTCTATGCTCATATCTTGGAGTGATAACAGAATGCACAGCATTTTGTCCTAAAGATGAGTATGATATCAATTGAGCTAAAAATAAAAGACTAACAATGCTCAAGTTTAGCTGAATTTCCCATTGATGGGACAGGTAGGTTCAATGTAAAGCTTAGATATTTGTTACTTTCCTTTCAAAGATCTTACAATAGCTCACATAATTCTGAGATCCACCTATAATTATGTCAAAAATAGTTGAATAGTCCATTATGACTGGCATCACCATAGTTAAAGTGTCAAAAAGGTGAATTTAATTAAATAATACAATTTCAAACTTCAAATATCTTTAAATGGAGGGAAGTAGAGCTTAGGAACAAAAGGTTTTGAGGTCCAAACCAAGAGTGGTTTCCTTTTAAAAAAAATTCTTTCGTAGGATGGGGCCATCACTGACTGGGCCAGTGTTTATTCCGCATCCGTAAATGTCCTTAAGAAAGTGATGATGGTGAGCTGCGTCCTTGAATCACTGCAGTTCTAGGAGTACAGGTAGACCGTGGATGACACTTTCCCTCACTTTACTGATGATTGAGAGTAGATTAATGGGGCAGTATTGATCGGTAGGATTTGTCCTGTTTTTTGTGCTCAGGGTATACCGATGCAATTTCCACATTGGTAAATATGTTGCCAGTGTTGTAGCTATGCTGGAACAGCTCAGTTAAGGGTACATTTATTTCTGGATTGCAAGCCTTTATACTATTTGCCAGACGTCGTCAGGGCCTATAGCCTTTGAACTATCAAATATCTCCAACTGTTTCACGCTATCATGGGGAGTGAATCGAATTGGTTGAAGACGGACATTTGTGATATTGGGGACCAAAGAAGGCCAAGACAGATCATCCATTCAGCACTTCTGACTAAGAAAGATGCAAATGCCTTATGTTTTTGTGCTGTTGTGCTGATTTCCTCTATATTTGATTATAAGGATGTACTTCTCAAGTTAGTTGCTTAATTATCCACTACTGTTCTCAATTGGATGCAGATAAGAGTGACAGTTTGAGGAGGACATAGAAGCTGTGAAGTTCCACTGACTAGCGATATTAACTCTGTTAATTAAATATTTGTTTGTATGAATAGATGCTTGATTGAAAATGTAGTCGAAGAATATTAGGGTAGACAGGAAAGTAGAGTTGAGACCACAGTAAGACAGTCATGATATCACCGAATGTTGGAGGGGCCTGAGGGACCAAATTACTTTCTCCTCGTCCTCCTAATTTATATAGTCAATTATATATCAACATCTACAGGTATAGGTTGACCTGCCAAATGTTTCCCTGCACAGCAGTGAGATAATGCCCAGGTAATTTGAAGTTAACTTGCACTGGAGTTAGACTGTTATATTTTACCTTGTATAAGACTTGTGGTAAAACTGATTATTGATCAATGTCAATTGTTTTCAAGCACTGAGATGCTTTCACTAAATAAGCATATACTGGCAAATAAAGTCAAAAGCGTAGTTTTCAATAGCAATGTCAGAAGTAACAGAATGATTGAATCTTGAATAACCCCCAATGCGGTATCCTTGTTTTATGTTGCTGTAATTAGTGTTCACTTCTTAGGCATGCAGGTTTCAAACTAACATCCCATAAGCAGATATTGATATCTACAGCTGTTCAGTAAACTTCTGAACAACAACACTAACTTGAATTTATGTGGCATGTTTAACATTGTAGAATGTGTTCTATTGTGCCTAACAGGAGCAAACAATATTGAACAGAGTTAGAAAATTGAAGACTCGCAAACTTAGGCTAAAGAGAACAATTTGAAAGAGTGTCTAAAAGAGGAAAGTGAGTTAGAAAGACAGAGAGACTCAGGGAGAGCATCATCGAATTGTTACAGCGGAGAAAGAGGCCATTCAGCCCATTTTATCTGTGCCAGCTCTCCAAATGAGTAATTCAATTAGCATTATTCTCCTGCCTTCCTCTTGTACTGCTGAAAATCATGCATTTGTCAACACTCTATTTCCCTGATATTGATATCTCATTAATCACATTAACAAACTTAACAATGTCTTTGTTCTTTCATTTTCCCAATCTTAGTCAATTTAATGGTCATTTACCTTTTATAAAAAAAATCAATCACTGCATTAAAATAAAAGTTAAATTAGCATACAGCAACATACTGTGGGTCCCTTAAGGTGTCATGCCAAGTGGCTAAAGTGGTTAAGAAGGCATATGATATATACCTTTATTAACAAATGAGTAGAGTTTAAGATAAGGGAGCTTATGCTGGAACTGTCCGAGACACTTAGGCCACAGTTAGAGTAATGTGCACAGTTCTGGAATGTACAGTTTAGGAGGGATGGGATAGCACTGGAGAGGATGCAGAGGATGTTGCATGGGTTGGAGAGATTCAGTTATGAAGAGAGATTGGACAGACTGTTTTCATTAGAACAGAGGAGATTGAACGTAGAATATAGAACTTTACAGCACAGAAATAGGCCTTTGGTTCATGATGTTGTGCTGAACAAGACGCCAAATTAAACTAATCCCTTCTGCCTGCCCTTGGTCCATATCCCTCCATTCCTTGCATATCTAAAAGTCCCTTAAATGCCCCTATCATATCTGCCTCCACCACCACCCTGACTCACCGCCATTCCAAACTCCTACCACTCCCTGTGTAAAAACTTTGTCCCTGAACTTTCCCCCTGTCATCTTAAATACATGCCCCCTAATTTTAGATATTTCAACTCCGGGGAAAAGATTCTGACTGTCAACCCTATCTATGCATCTCATAATTTCATAGATTTCTATCAAGTCTCCCCTCAGCCTCTGCTGCTCCAGAGAAAACAACCTGAGTTTTTCTAGCAACTCCTTAAAGCTCATACCCTCTAATCTAGACAGCATCCTGGTAAACTTTTTCTGCACCCTCTCCAAAGCCTCCATGTCCTTCCTGTAATGTAGCAACCAGAACTGAACACAATATTCTAAGTGTGGCCTAACCAAAGTCTTATAAAACTGCAACATGACATCTTGACTCTTGTACTCAATTCCCTGACCAATAAAGGCAAGCATGCCATACTCCTTCTTTACCACCCTATCTACTTGCGTGGCCACATTCAAGGAGCTATGGAATTGAACCCCAAGATTGCTCTGTATATTAATGCTGTTCAAGGTCCTGCCATGAACTGTATACTTTTCCTTTTCATTTGATCCCCTAAGTGCAGCACCGCACACTTTCCCAGATTAAACTCCATCTGTCATTTCTCCTCCCATATCTGCAACTGATCTATATCCCACTGTATCCTTTGACAACCTTCATAGTGTCCACAACTCCACCAATCTTTGTATCATCTGCAAACTTAATAACCCACCATCTGCATTTTCATCCAAGTTATTTTTATATATCACAAACAGCAGAGGTCAGTACAGATCCCTGAAGAACACCAGGACATCCAGCCTGAAAAACACCTTTCCATCACTACCCTCTGCCTTCAATGGGCAAACCAATTCTGAATCCACGCTGCCTGGTCACTGTGGATCCCATGCACCTTAATCTTCTGGATGAGCCTACCATGAGGGACCTTGTTGAAGTCCTTACTAAAATCCATGTGGACAACATCCACTGCTTCACCCTCATCAATCACCTTAGCCACTTCTTCGAAAAATTCAATCAAGATAATAAGACATGATCTGCCCTGCACACCTAAATGCTCTTCAAGAGACCCAGCACCACTTTTTTCTTGATCTCAAGATGCCCTAGCATATTAGGATGATCCACACAAATCTCATTATCATCCATATCCTTCTCCTAGGTGAATACCAATGCAAAGTACTCATCTAAGATCTCACACACATCCTCTGCCTCCATGCACAAGTTCCCTCCTTTATCCTTGATGGTCGTACCTTCTCCCTAATTATCCTCTTGTTTTTAATGAATACATAGAATGCCTTGGGATTCTCTTTACCTTGCCAAGGTCATCTCATGGTCCCTTCTTGCTCTCCTAATTATCTGCTTGAGTTCTTTCCTGTTTTCTTTATATTCTTCACACATATTGGGAGGGGACATGGTTGAGATATACAAAATTATGAGGGACATAGACAGGATAGACAGAAGAACCCTTTTCCTCTTGCGAAAGGATCAATGATTGGGGGCATATGTTTAACTTAAGGGACAGAGGTTTAGAAAAGACATGAAAACTTTTCACCAAGAGAGTGATGAGAATCTGGAACTCACTGTCTGTCAGGGTGGTAGAGGCAGAAACCCTCATAACATTTAAATATTTAGATATGCTCTTGCAATGCCAAGGCATACAAGGCTATGTGCCAAGTGTTAGAAAATGGGATTAGAGTAGTTAGGTGGTTTTCTTTATTTGTGAAGACATGATGGGCTGAAGTGCTTTTTTTCTATGCTGTAGATCTCTATGGTTCTATGACCTGTGAAATTAATGACACCATTTAAAGATATCTGCCAAAAGATCTCTGACTCCAGGAAAGGCCTCCCCCAGATTCATGACATCTCTGAGTTGGAGTAAACCTCATTGCTTTCAAAACTTAGTGCAATTCTTTGAAAATTGTTGGGGGCTCTAAAATTATCAGGCTCCCGATGAAGTCACCAATATTAGTGTGTGGGCTCAAGATCTGCACTCTTATCTCAAGCTCTTCTAACTTTCACATGATAGGAATAACAGGCAGCAGGAATGTAAGAATTAGATCCTGCCTGTCTTGGGCTTGTCCTGTGTCATGACAGCAACTTCTTGCCCTCAGTGCTTCCAGCATCCAGATGGAATTTACATTCAGACTTACAGAATAGGTACAAGAAGAGGGAAGCTAAATAAGCAGATGAGAGAAAAAAAGAGAAGGATATACTGACAGGATGTAGGATATGCTGGTGAGTTGAGATTCATCAAAGGTAGCACAGTTGGTAGGTGTAAATGGCTGGTTTATACGCTTCTATGTAATTCTAATTAAGGTTAGAAGATACAACTGAAGAAACATGGTTAACGCTGTATCAAACACACCTTGTGCTAAATCCCTCAATAAAATTCCAGCAGAAAACAACACACAACATTCAAAATCTTCAGTAGAAAGTAACCCATTAGAATTCAGCAGACAGATATTTTTACCAGTGTTTACAATTTTACACAGGAATTCATGTAAAAATCTCAAAAGACTTATGATTTCATTAAGGTAGTGCCCATGATAATTTAGACTAAGGGGCAGCCTGGCCGTGATTTATGTCAGTAATAATTCCACTGTGCTGGAGGAGTGGATAATCTGCCATCAAATCATCACTCATAGGTTATCTCACTGGCAGACCAAATTTCAGAATTGAGATTCCCCTGACAGTCTCAGACTTGAACCTGAGGCATTAGTGAGGATGTGTATTAATGATGGCCTTTAGATGTATACAGTTTGAAATAACTAAACTTTGAAAAGAAGGGTCCTGTATTCAAAAGAAACAGAATAGAAGGTATAAGTCTTACCTGTGGGAAGAGAAGAAACACTTTTCACCAGAAAGTGATTAAAGATAAATTTGCTTACACAATTAAGGCATACCATTCAAAAATGGATGCAGGTTTGATGAATAGATGTGTTATTCTTTGCTAGGATCTCATATGAAAGCGTCGAAGTTGCGTGTGGGGTATGTTTGGTGGGGGAATGGAAGAAAATTCAAAAGAGTTGGCATTAGCAGCATTCTGCTGTCAATTGAAGTTTGGCAGCTGTTAGTATTTTAGTGGCTGTTAGTCTTTTATTTGCCTTCCATTTAAAAATAATGATTTATAGCTTAAATATTTCAATTGCTGCTGCTAGTTTTCAATTGCATTAGGCTTTATCAGTGTCATGAATTCATGTCTTCTCCCTATTATATCATAAACTTTAAGATACATTCTGAGACTATGTACCAAAAGGCAGAAATGCTCAGCTGACTTATTGAGAGAAACTATCACAAATTAGAAACAATATAAAAGGCAGAATTCTGAAAGAATATATTAACCTTTGGAAGGCTGCTTCCAGTTCTCTCAGAGAAATGTTGTAGTGTACCAACATTTCATAGATTTTTAATATCTTATTTATAAATAATAAGTTACAGTAACTTAACCTGTACAAAGGTATCTAATGATATAATATCTTCCATCATCCAGATTGAGGAGGAAGTGTCATATTTTTCAGTAAGCAATTTACCACAGTTTAGGTTAACTGTGAGAATTAAACCTAAATATATTACACTTTTCAGTCAACATAAACATAAGTTCATCCCTTAACTGAATTTGTGCCAGATCCCAATCACCCATCTCTTCTCTCTTCATCAATGGATGTTGGCATCTGTTCCAGCAATGCCTTGAACTGAAAGCTTTCACTGTTGTTTTCTTCCATTGCCTCCCCCCTCCCTATCTCCACAATCTTCTCCATATTGTTTCTAATATGTGATAGTTTCTCTCAAAATGTCAGCTGAACATTTCTGCCTTTGGTACATTGTCTCAGAATGTATCTTAAAGGTTATGATATAATAGGGAGAGATTATGATATAATAGGGAGAAGACATGAATTCATGACACTGATAAAGCCTAATGCAATTCTCGCCTCTTGCCTCTTGCCTCTTCAATTTTCATCACCATTGGTAACCATTAATATGCAGGTTCACTTGGCAATTAGGAAAGCAAATGCAATATTAACATTTATTTTACAAGAGCTAGAATACAACAACAGGGACGTACTGCTCAGGCTGTGCGATGTTCTGGTCTGACCGCTGTTGGAAGATTGTGAGCAGATTTGGGCTCTATATCTAAGGAAGGATTTGTTAGCCTTGGAGGGGTCCAGAGGAGGTTTACCGGAAATTATTGTGCACATTGGTAGGAATGTCATTTTTAGGAAAAAGATTAAAGCAGTACAGAGTGACTTTAAGAGGTCAGGTAGTCTGGTTTACTCCCAATGCCAAACTCAAACGAGGGAAGGAATAAAAAATTAAAGGAGATAAATCAATGGCTGAAGAGCTGCTGTATTGTTCAGAGATTCAGGTTTTTGGGCAATTGAAATTGTGTTTTGGAATAGAAAAGAGCAGTTCAAAAAGGATGGGTCAAACCTAAACTGGAAAGGAACCAATATCCTAGCAAGGAGATTTGCTTATTCCATTAAAGGAGACTTTATACTGATAGAGAGGGTGAGTGGAGGAATTCTAAGTAGCAGTGTAAACAGAAGAATTGATGGGGAAGGTCGTGAATGTGAGGAGAGCACGTCATTAGATAAGAAAGACAAGAGAGCATCAGAGTATTTTGTAACTCTGAAGAACTAAATTGCATTTATTTCAATGCAGGTAAGACTGATGAACTCAGGGCATGTTTAAGAACAAGGATTAGGATGTTATAGCTATTGCAGAAACTTGGTTGAGAGATGAACAAGACTGGAGCTCAATGTTCCAGGTTTTAGATGCTCTAGGAAGGATAGAAAAGGAGGCAAGGGTTGGGGGCGGGGTGGTTTTGATTAAGGAATACATTACTGCTGTAACTAGGGAAGATATTTCTGAAAAATCGTCAAGTGAAAACATATGGATTGAAATTACAAATAAGAAAGGAAAGATCACTTTGATGGGATAGTACTATAGGCCTTCAATAGTAAGAGGGAAAATGAAAAACAAATATGTAGGGAGATCTCAGATGTATGTAAGCATTATAAGGTTGTAATAATGGGGATTTTAATTTACCAAACATTGACTGGGACTACCATAGTGTTAAAGGTTTGGATGGAAGAATTTGTCAAATGTGTTCAAGTAAATTTTCGTTATCAATATGTAGATACTCCTACTTGAGAAGGAACAAAACTAGAGTTCTGAGAAAAGATTACTGGACCCAAAATGTTTGCTCTGATTTTTTTTCCATAGATGCTGCCAGACCCGCTGAGCTTTTCCAGCAACTTCTGTTTTTAAGCAAAACTAGACCTTCTTTTGGGCAATAAGATAGGGCAAGCGACTGAAGTAAGAGTGGGGGAACACTTTTTGTCTAGAGATCATAATTCTATTCATTTCAAAATGGTTATGGAAACAGATAAACTTCCATAAAAGTTAAAGTTTTTAATTGAAGTAAGGCAAATTTTAATGATATGAGATGAAAATTTGCAAAAGTTGATTGGAGTAGACTGTTTACAGTTAAAAGGACATCTGACAGGTGGGAGGTGTTCAGGAGTGTGATGGTGAGAGTTCAGAGACATTTTGTTCCTGTGAGAGTGAAGGGTAAGGCAGGTAAGATTGAGGAACAATGGATGGATAAAGATATTAAGGCTCTAGTCAAGAACAAAAGAGAATCTTATTTTAGATATGGACGATTTGATACAATTGAATCTCTTAATCAATATAAAAAGTGTAATGGCATTCTTAAAAGAGAAATGAGGAAGGCAAAGAGGGGATATGAGATAGCATTGGTAGATAAGGTTAAGAATAATCCGAGGAGATTCTACAAATACGGTAAGAATAAGACAGTAACTACAGAGAGGGTGGGGCCTCTTAAAGATCAAGGAGGTCGTATATGTGTTGAATTATAGGAGATGGGACAGATTCTAAATGAATATTTTGTGTTAATTTTTACCATGGAAATGTTTTAAAAACAGTTCACATTACAGAAGAGGAAGTTTGGGAGGGCTTAGAGGATATAAAGGTAGATAAATCATCGGGCCCTAATCAAATGTATCTCAGAACATTGTGGGAAGTAAGGGAAGAAATTACAAGACTCTTAACAGAAATATTTGCATCATTGATAACTACGGGTGAGGTGCCTGATGACTGGAGGTGGCTAATGTTGTACTTTTGTTAAGAAAGTTTGTAAGGAAAAACCAGGCAACTATAGACCTGTGAGTCTGACTTCAATTGTGGGTAAATTGTTGGAAATGATTACAAAAAGGATTTATGGACATTTAGAGAGGCAAAAATTGATTAGAGATAGTCAACATGGTTTTGCGCGAGGAAAATTATGTCTCAAAATTGATTGAGTTTTTTGAGGAAGTTACCAAAAAGATTGATGATGGCAGAGCAGTCAACGTTGTTTATTTGGATTTTAGGAAAGCCTTTGACAAGGATCCGCATGGTAGACTAATTAGTAAAGTTAGGTCAAATCTGATACATAATTTGCTTAACGGCAGGAGACAGAGAGTAGTAGTGGAAGGTTACTTTTCGGACTGGAGGCCTGTAATCAGCAATGTTCCGTAGGATTGGTTCTGGGTCCTCTCTTGTTTGTCATTCATTTAAATGATTTGGATGAGAATATAGAATATGGTTAGTAAGTTTGTGGATGACAAAATTAGTGACATAATAGACAGTGAAGAAGGTTTTCTAAGATTATAAAGGGATCTTAATCAAATGGGTCAATGGGCTGAAAAATGGCAGAGGGAGTTCAATTTGGATAAATGTGAGGTATTGCATTTTGGTACAACAAACAGGAATAGAGCTTAGACAAAAAAATGTTAGGGCTTTGGGTAATGTTGTAGAGCAGAGGGACCAAGGGGTGCAGGTACATAATTCTTTGAAGCTTGCGTCACATGTAGACAAGATGATTAAAAAGGCATTTGGCACACTTGCCTTCATTGCTCAGACCTTCGAGTACAGGAGTTGAGAAGTCATGTTGAGGTTGTACAGTACATCGGTGAGGCCTCTTCTGGAATACTGTGTTCAGTTCTGGTCACCCAGTTATAGGAAGGATATTATTAAGCTGGATAGCGTTCAGAAGAGATTCACCAGGATATTGCCTGGTATGGAAGAACATAAGAACCAGGAGCAGGAGTAGGCCACCGGCCCCTTGAGCCTGCCCCACCATTCAATAAGATCATGGCTGATCTTTTTGAGACTCAGCTCCACTTACCTGCCTGCACACCATATCCCTTAATATCTTTACTGTTCAAAAATTTATCTAGCCTTGCCTTAAAAACATTCAGCAAGGTAGCTTCAACTGCTTCAAGCACAGGGAATTCCACAGATTCACAACCCTTTGGGTGAAGAAGTTCCTCCTGACATCAGTCCTACATCTGCTTCCCTTTATTTTGAGACTGTGCCCCCTACTCCTAGTTTCACCTGCTAGTGGAAACAACCTCCCTGCCTCCACCTTATCTAATCCCTTCATAATCTTATATGTTTCCATAAGATCTCCCCTCATTCTTCTGAATTCCAATGAGTATAGTCCCAGCTCACTCAGTCTCTCCTCATAATCCAACCCTCTCAACCGAGTGAATCTCCTCTGCACCCCCTCCAGTGCTAGTATATCTCTTCTCAAGTAAGGAGACCAAAACTGCACACAGTACTCCAGGTGTGGCCTCACCAGGATCCTATACAGCTGCAGCATAGCCTCCCTATTTTTAAACTCCATCCCTCTAGCAATGACAGACAAAATTCCATTTGCCTTCTTAAATACCTGCTGCATCTGCAATCCTACTTTTAGCGATTCATGCACAAGAACACCCAAGTCCCTCTGCACAGCAGCATGCTGCAATTTTTACCATTTAAAACATAGTCCATTTTGCTGTTATTTCTACCAAAATGGATGACCTCACACTTATCAACATTGTACTCCATCTGCCAGACCTTTGCCCACTCACTTAGACTATCTATATCCCTCTGTAAACTTTCAGTGTCTTCTGCACACTTTGCTCTACCACTCATCTTAGTGTCATCTGCAAATTTTGACACACCACACTTAGTCCCCAACTCCAAATCATCTATGTAAATTGTAAACAATTGCGGTCCCAACACTGATCCCTGAGGCATACCACTAGCCACTGACCGCCAACCAGAAAAACACCAATTTACCCCTACTCTTTGCTTTCTACTAGTCAACCAATCCTCTATCCATGCCAATACATTACCTGTAATACCATGCAACTTTATCTTATGTAGCAGACTTTGGTTTGGCACCTTGTCAAATGCCTTCTGGAAATCCAGATACACTACATTCACAGGTTCCCCATTGTCCACCATGCAAATAATGTCCTCAAAGAATTGCACCAAATTAGTTAAACATGACCTACCCTTCATGAACCCATGCTGGGTGTTCCCAATGGGAGAATTTATATCCAGATGTCTTGCTATTTCTTCCTTAATGATAGATTCAAGCATTTTCCCCACTACCGAAGTTAAGCTAACTGGCTTATAGTTACCTGCTTTTTGTCTACTTCCTTTTTTAAACAGTGGCATCACATTGGCTGTTTTCCAATTTGCGGAACTACCCCAGAGTCCAGTGAATTTTGGTACATAAATACTAGTGCATTTGCTATTTCTCCCTGCACCTCTTTTAGTACCCTGGAATGCATTTCATCAGGACCAGGAGACTGGTCTACCTTTGGCCCCATTAGCTTGCCTAGCACTGCCTCCTTAGTGATAATGATAGTTTCTAGGTCCTCACCTGCTATAACCTTCTTGCCATCAATTTTCGGCGTGTTATTTGTGTCTTCCACTGTGAAGACCGACACAAAATAATTGTTTAATACCTCGGCTATTTCCTCATTCCCAGTTATTAAATTGGCCTTCTCATCCTCCAAAGGACCAATGTTTACCCTCGCCACTCTTTTAGGATTTACATATTTATAGAAACTTTTGCTGCCTGTTTTTTATATTCTGAGCTAGTATACTCTCATAATCTATCTTACTTTTCTTTATAACTTTTTTTGTGGCTTTCTGTTGGCCTTTAAAGATTTTCCAGTCTACTAGTTTCCCACTAATCTTTGCTTTTTTGTATGTATTTTTTTTTTAACCTGATACTTTCCTTTATTTCCTTAGACATCCATGGCTGACTATTTCTTTTCCTACAGTTCTTCCTTACCACTGGAATATACTTCTGCTGAGCACAGTGAAAAATCATTTTGAAAGTCCTCCACTGTTCCTCAATTGACCCACCATAAAGTTTTTGCTCCCATTTTACCTTAGCTAACTCCTCCTTCATCCCATCATAGCCTCCTTTGTTTAAGCACAGGACATTGGTACTGGATTTAACCTTCTCACACTCCATCTGTATTTTAAATTCAACCATACTGTGATTGCTCCTTCTGAGAGGATCCCTAACTGTGAGATCATTAATTATCCCTGTCTCATTACACAGGACTAGATCTAGGATAGCTTGCTCCCTCGTAGGTTCCATTACATATTGTTCAAGGAAATTATCGCAGATGCATTCTATGAATCCCTCCTCAAGGCTGCCATGACCGACCTGGTTTGACCAATCGATATGTAGATTAAAATCCCCCATGATAATTGCTGTACCATTTTTACATGCATTAGCTATGTCCATGTTTATTGCCCGCCCCACCACGATGTCACTATTTGGTGGCCCATAGACCACATAGAAGGTTTGAGTTATAAAGAAAGGCTGGATAGGCTGGGACTTTTTTCACTGGAGTGTCAGAGGTTGAGCACAACCAGGTGGAAATTTATAAAATAATGAGAGGTATAGATGGAGTTAACGGTAGTTGTCTTTTCCCTCAGCTGGGGTATTTCAAGACTAGGTGGCACATTTTTAAGATATGAGGGAAGAGATTTGAAAAAGACGTTAGAGGCAAATTTTTTTACAGAGGGTGGTTCAAGTGTGGGATAAACTTCCTGAGAAAGTGGTGGATGCGGGTATAATTACAACCTTTAAAAGACATTTGGATAGATACATGAATAGGAAGGGTTTGGAGGTATACGGGCCAGGAGCAGGCAGGCGGGACTAGTTTAGTTTGGGATTATGTTCAGCATGGGCTGGCTGGTCTGTTTCCCTGCTATAAGACTCTGACAAGAATGATTCTAGAGATGAAGGGCTTGTTATATGAGGAGTGGTTGAGGAGTCTGGGTCTGTCCTCAATGGAATTTAGAAGGATGAGAAGGTGGATCTCATTGAAATTTACAGAATACTGAAATGCATGGATAGACTGAACACAGAGAAGATATTTCCATTGTCAGGAGAGACTAGGACCCAAGGGACAACCCTCTGGAACTTAAATGAGGAGGAATTTCTTCAACTTGAGGATGGTGAATCTATGGAACTCACTGCCACAGAAGGCTGTAGAGGCCAAGTCATTGAATGTATTTAGATGGGTCCTCGATTAGTAAGGGGATCAAGGGTTGTGGGGAGAAGGCCAGAGAATGGGTGGAGAAACATATCAGCTATGATCAAATGGCAAAACAGACAAATGGCTGAATGGCCTAATTCCGTTCCTATAGCTTATGGTCTTTTAGACCATGCTTCTAGCCACCAGGGTCCTAAGCTTTGAATCCTCTCCCTCAACATCTCTACTTCACTACCACTTTTTTTTGCCTTTTATGACACTTCTTAAAACCAAACTCTTTACCCATCTTCTTGATTATTTTCCTGAAAATATCCTTGTGTGGTTTGATATGGTTTGATGAGGTTCCTGTGGGGCACTATATAAAGGTGCTACAAGGTTGCCAGCTGGGAACAGAATTTTTAATGTGGCTAAAATTCATAGAAAAGGTGGTCACACTATTTACTCCAGAAATTGATTAAGTGAAATAATTCACAATAAGAATGCACTGTATGAAAAGAATGTCAGCAAACTCTTTTACAACAGGAGCTTCTACTTTGATTATGTCAGCATCACACACTAACATCCAGATTCCTCCAACATTTTAAATATTGTGAATGTGGTTAACATAAGAACATGTGAAAGGGGTTCTTGTGGTGCAATGTCATGTGTCCCTATCTTTGGACAAGAAGGTTTGGATTGAAGTCCCACCTGTCACAGAGATATGCGATCTGCACAGGTTGATTTTTTTTTTAAATGAGCATATTTGGACCAGGGATATTCAGTTTGGATCCACATACCTGTTCCACCAGTCAGTAAGTTTGTGCCCTCCAGGACAATAATGGTCAGAACATCTCTCTTTTGTGAATTTGATTGAAGGATAGAAAATGGCAAAGATATTGGGGACCACACCGCTGTTCTTTTCCAAAAGTGCACTGAGAGGACATTGGACACCCACTCAAGCAGGCAGGCGTGGCCTCAGTTTTCCCAAAAGGTCACCTTCTCAACAGTAAGGATGAATTCATTAGCAGGATGGAGTGGTAGGAGTTTCCCTGTGGATTTCTAAATTCAGCTGGCTCAGTGCCGCAGAGTGTGAATGTGTGCATGAAGGCGGGAGTAGTTTCTTAGTGTAATTCTTCCTGAACTGGAGAGTTAATGGCCAGGAGGCAGACTCACCATGCAATTATGGATGTTGGTGGTGAGGTTGGGTCAGATGAGGGCATTTGGAAATGGAGACTTGATAGGATGTCTTCCAGAATGAGAGCAGGATATCACCGCAGGGAATTGAGAGACAATATGGAGCACCCTCCTCTAACCATTCAAGATTCAGAATTAAAAAAGAAACACAGATCAAGCAGTCAGCCCACTGCTGAGGAGAGGCTGTCCCCTTCCTCAATAATCTACAGCTTCAGATGAATCCAGACAAGGTGGGGATGTATTTGCTATGCCTGCCTAGATCATATGTCTCCCACCTGTTGTGACATGGTGGCGCACTGGAAAATGCAAGTTAACCACTTACAATTGGCTGAAAGTGACCATTCACAAAATGAATCAAATGCATGGGTAGCCCTGACATCTGTCCTCCTCCCACCTTCAGGAAAATGACCAGGGCCAACCCATCATTATTATTCAGTGATTTAATGCTACCTACATGTAAATTCACATTGCTACATAATGTTGGAAATGTATGGAAAGATGTAGGAGCAACAGGGTGGTGGTGATGGGAGATTTTAATTTTCCCAACGTTGACTGGGATTCACTTAGTGTTAGGGGTTTAGATAGAGCAGAATTCGTAAGGAGCATCCAGAAGGGTTTTATAGAGCAGTATGTAAATAGTCCAATTTGGGAAGGGGCCATACTGGACCTGGTGTTGGGGAATGAGCCCGCCAGGTGGTTGAAGTTTCAGTAGGGGATTACTTTGGGAATAGTGATCACAATTCCGTAAGTTTTACAATACTCATGGACAAAGACAAGAGTGGTCCTAAAGGAAGAGTGCTAAATTGGGGGAAGGCCAACTATAGCAAAATTCGGCAGGAGCTGGGGAATGTGGATTGGGAGCAGCTGTTTGAGGGTAAATCCACATTTGATATGTGGGAGGCTTTTAAAGAGAGGTTGATTAGAGTGCAGGACAGACAAGTCCCTGTGAAAATGAGGGATAGAAAGGGCAAGATTAGGGAACCATGGATGACAGGTGAAATTGTGAGACTAGCAAAGAGGAAAAATGAAGTATACATAAGGTCTAGGCGACTGAAAACAGACGAAGCTTTGGAAGAATATCGGGAAAGTAGGACCAATCTGAAATGAGAAACTAAGAGAGCTAAAAGGGGTCAAGAAATATCTTCAGCAAACAGGGTTAAGGAAAATCCCAAAGCCTTTTATTCGTACATAAGGAGCAAGAGGATAACTAGAGAGAGGGTTGGCCCACTCAAGAACAAAGGAGGGAAGTTATGCGAGGAGTCAGAGCAAATGAGTGAGATTCTTAATGAGTACTTTGCGTCAGTATTCACCGAGGAGAGGGACATGACGGATGTTGAGGTTAGGGATAGATGTTTGATTACTCTAGGTCAAGTCGGCATAAGGATGGGGGAGGTGTTGGGTATTCTAAAAGGCATTAGGGTGGACAAGTCCACAGGTCCGGATGGAATCTATCCCAGGTTACTGAGGGAAGCAAGAGAGGAAATAGCTAGGGCTTTAACAGATATCTTTGCAGCATCCTTGAGCATGGGTGAGGTCCCAGAGGACTTGTTTCAGAAGGGTAGCAAGGATAATCCAGGTAATTATAGACCGGTGAGCCTGACGTCAGTGGTGGGGAAGCTGCTGGAGAAGATACTGAGGGATAGGATCTATTTACATTTGGAAGAAAATGGGCTTATTAGTGATAGGCAGCATGGTTTTGTGCAGGGAAAGTCATGTCTTACCAGCTTAATAGAATTATTTGAGGAAGTGACAAAGTTTATAGATGAGGGAAGGACTGTAGATGTCATATGCATGGACTTCAGTAAGGCGTTTGATAAGGTTTGATGGAGAAAGTGAAGTCGCATGGGGTCCAGGGTGTACTAGCTAGATGGATAGAGAACTGGCTGGGCAACAGGAGACAGAGAGTTGTAGTGGAAGGGAGTGTCCCAAATTGAGAATTGTGACCAGTGGTGTTCCAGAGGGATCCGTGTTGGGACTACTGTTGTTTGTGATATACATAAATGATCTGGAGGAAGGTATAGATGGTCTGATCGGCAAGTTTGCAGATGACACTAAGATTGGTGGAGTAGCAGATAGTGAAGGGGACTGTCGGAGAATGCAGCAGAACATAGATAGATTGGACAGTTGAGCAGAGAAATGGCAGATGGAGTTCAATCCAGGCAAATGCGAGGTGATGCATTTTGGAAGATCCAATTCAAGAGCGAACTATACAGTAAATGGAAAAGCCCTGGGGAAAATTGATGCACAGAGAGATCTGGGTGTTCATGTCCATTGTACCCTGAAGGTGGCAACACAGGTTGATAGAGTGGTCAAGAAGGCATACGGCATGCTTTCATTCATCGGACGGGGTATTGAGTACAAGAGTTGGCAGGTCATGTTGCAGTTGTATAGGGCTTTGGTTTGACCACATTTGGAATACTGCATACAGTTCTGGTTGCCACATTACCAAAAGGATGTGGATGCTTTGGAGATGATGCAGAGGAGGTTCACCAGGATGTTGGCTGGTATGGAGGGCGCTAGCTACGAAGAGAGGTTGAGTAGATTAGGATTATTTACATTAGAAAGACGGAGGTTGAGGGGAGACCTGATTGAGGTCTACAAAATCATGAGAGGTATAGACAGGATGGATAGCAAGAAGCTTTTTCCCAGAGTGGGGGACTCAATTACTAGGTGGTCACGATTTCAAGGTGAGAGGGGAAAAGTTTAAGGGAGATATGCGTGGAAAGTTCTTTAAGCAGAGGGTGGTGGGTGCCTGGAATGCATTGCCAGCGGAGGTGGTAGAGGTGGGCACGATAGCGTCATTTAAGATGTATCTCGACAGATACATGAATGGGCAGGGAGCAGAGGGATACAGATCCTTGGAAAATAGGCGACAGGTTTAGATAAAGGATATGGATCGGCGCAAGCTTGGAGGGCTGAAGGGCAGTTCCTGTGCTGTAATTTTCTTTGCTCTTTATTCTTTGTTCTTTGTTGATACAAGTTGAATTATTTCTCATGGAAGGTTAAACTTTTCTTGTGTTTATAAATTATCCAATTTGGAATTTATTTCACTTACAAATGAGGCCGGTTTGACCTAAATTACATCTCAAAAACATTAAATCGAAATACCAGAATAAGGGAAAGCTTACATTCAAATGAACCAGCTATGATTCAGTCATATAAACTTCATACAATTGTGTAACTGAGAAAGGAATAACTATTTGTCTCAGATTTATATATCTGAAGGTTTTCCATTATTGCTGTCACTTTGATTCATTAACGCACTTACAGCAACCACAGAGGGCTGTGTTAAACTCTGCTATGTTACAACTGAAAGGTGACTAGCAGTCATTGCATACACTAAGTGAAAAACACTAATTCTCTCACATCTGACACATAGATCTCTTGTGTCTTTCACTGTTAATACTATTCGAATTATGCAATAAAATATGAGAGTTATATGTGCACTGTGGCTTTTGTGAGTTGCTACTGAATTTGCTACCACCCGATCTTTCCATAACTTGCTGGGTAAATGATTTTACCTTATCTTACTTCTGTCGAATTATCTGAAATATGCATTCTCATGTTGTCAACCATTCTGCTTCTCTAATCAATTTCTCAGTATTGACTATGTCAAAAGACCTCTGGTGTTGTACAGCAAAGACATGGGAGATGTCCAAATAGTGCCTATGAATGCCAACTTTTATATGGTGTATGCTTAAGAATGGCTTGTAGGTAAAAGGACAGATGGCGTATGGGTTTTCATGTGGTCTTTTCACCTCAGACATCTTGGGATCCAAACCTCAAAGGTGGGATAAAAGTATCCCTATCTTGCCAAATGTCTGTAAATGAGAGATGAATGAGAGTAGGTTATAAGTAATTCCAGTTGCATATAGCCAAATTTTCCTGTAAGTGCAAACCTGATATCAGACAGATAGGTCATGTGGGAAATGGAGTGAGGAATACTCCAAGTCTTTCAATACTCAATGCTTACACCTCTTATTATAATAAACACAAAAAGATACACAGACATATGTTTAACGTGGAAACATGCAACACAGGAGACCATGCAGCCCAAGGTATCTGTACTTATCCTTTGGTAGGGCTCTCCTGTCAGCCCCACTATCCTGCAAAATTTCTCCTTTTCAAGTATAACTCCAATTCCCTTTACAAAGATAGCATTAAATTATTTCTACAGGCTTTATCAACAATACATTCCAGATCATTAAATCTCACTGCACATAAATGTCTTCTTGTTTCCTCCCTAGATTTTTGGCAATTAGATGTTTGCAGTTTGATTATTGACCCTTTTGCACTGGAAATAAGGATTTCAATGAAGATAAACTATTAAACCCCCTCATAACTTTGAACACCTGTCTTAAACTGCGCTCTCTGCTCTTAGAACAGCAAGCCCAGTTTCTCCAGTCTCTCCACATTCTTGGTGTGCTGAATGTCTGGCATCAGACTGGTAGATCAACTTGACAGCATCTCGAAGGCCTCATCATCTTTCCAGAGTACTTCATTGAAAATTTATTGATTAATACAAAAAATATTGAATTTGAAGTGTAGATATTTAATCCATAAGATTTGATATGTGAAAAAGACATGATTAGTTTGCTTCAAGAATTACAAACAAAAACGTGAATGCTGGAAGTCTGAAATTATTAAAGCTATAAATTTTAAAAGGTTGCCATGAAATGGAAAAGGTAAACAGAGGGGTCACGTGACATGTTCTGGAATATGCTTGGAAACAGGCATATAGCAGGAAAAAGATTAAACAGGGACCCAGTTTCTGTTACTGGGAAAAAGACATAGAGTATGGATAATTGTAGTCAACTGTTGCTGTCTTTAAGTTCACAGTGAGTAGATTCTGAGTCTCCCAAAATCCCAGGAAAGCAGTGAAAATATTTAATTGTAAATAGTTATCCTGTAAACCATTCATTTACTTCTAAGATGGAAGAGAGATTAGGTCAAGAATCAAAATTCTACATGAATGCAAGAGCATGGAAAGGAGAGCAGAGCAAGGCATTTTTGATCTGAGGATACAGCCTTCCCTCCAAACCAATGAATATCGTGGGCAGTATTTTGTGTGGTCATCAGAGATAGAAGGCTGCTTGGACTTGCAAACTAACTCTCGTGATTGTAATGAGGTCAGCCAGGTGGACCTCCTTGAATATGAGCTCCCTGATTGGGACAGTTAAGCCCAGGCTGATAGAACTCCTAAACAGGAGTGTCAGATGTTCAGTTCCCTCTGTGAGCTGGCTCTGAGGCAGCTGAATCAGTGTCAAGGATTGTCCACATTTAAGTAAAGGGTGACTTGGTGACAGGATACCAGCCTCTGTGGAATTATTCCAGTGGTGACTAGAGAACGGCATGCTCCTGAAGAAATTTGCTCACAACAGTCATCTTTGAGTTGGGGTAAGCACTGCTGGAATCATGGCATTATTTGAGAAGCTTGACTCATTCAAACTTGCCATCAAAGACTGGCCCAGTATGTGAAAAGAATATGTTATTTTTTTTCTCGGCAAATGACACTGGGGCAGATGAAAAGCAATGAGTAATTCTCCTGAGATAACAAGGTGTAGAGCTGAATGAACACAACAGGCCAAGCAGCATCAGAGGAGCAGGCAGGCTGACTTTTCGGGCCTAGACCCTTCTTCAGAAAATGAATTCTCCTGACAGCTTATGGACCTGCAGTTTTTTCAGTTATTAGGAGCCTAACTAGGAGCCTGAGGCAGCAGATACAAAAACCTTTCAAGAGCTGATGGATTTAGTTTAGTATGACCCCAAGCCTCTTCTAATTTCACTATCGGTTTTTCTCAGCAGTTCAAGAACCAAGTCAAGAACCAAATATCAGGATTTTTGATGAGTTTAAGACGACTAGCAGAAGCATGTGACTTTGGTTTAACCCTGAATGAGAAACTTGGAGAACATCACGGGAGTGAAGGCAATTGTGTAGCTTCACTCCAGACATATCCTGAACAGGGGACTTTAGGTCAACACACAGCAAAACCTCAAAAACAAAACCAAACCGTGGCCAAATGATTAAAATTTTCTTCAGGATCTGGGCCGACATGCCATTGCAGTCACTGCTGTAATGTGGACTTGAGATAGCAAAACAGTCCCACTAGACCTAAATTGAGTAAGGGAACTCATAGGCCAATATCCATGACAGTGCACATCCTTGAAAGTCCACCTACATCTGGTTTGAAATGGTTAAATTGATTAGCAACAGCAAAATCAGAACCAATCAAAAGAAACGCTTGGTTAAGTAGTCACCTGGTTCAAATGGAGATCGATACCGAGCCAGCTATTTCAGTGATGGCAGAACCAGTCTTGAATGAAATTGAGTCTGAACTCCAACCCTTAAGTGTCTGCAAGACCTCAGCTCGACTGAGAACTTTTACCTGGGAATGTTTAGAGAATGAGAGTGCAACTTCAGTTCTCGTCTCTTATAAGAAGCAGCTGGTTTAGTTACCACTGATTGTAGTAAAAGTCTCGGGCCCAAGCTTGATGGGGAGAAATTGGTTGAGAAAAATTCACCTAGATTGGCTCAACATTTTTTGATTAGAAAATGGATTCCTGAATGAAGTCCTAATTAAATACCCGGAAGTTTTTCAGGAATCTAGGACTATCAAAGGAGCCAAGGCCACCTTCCATGTGGACCAGGAAGTGATTCCACGATTCTGTAAGGCCTGTTCAGTGCCATTTGCTTTACGGACAAAAGTAAAAACAGAAATCAGAAGGCTGAAAAGTGAAGGAATCATCAAACCAGTCCAGTCTGCAGAATGATCTGCATCAGTCGTACCAATTGTGAAGCCCGATGTGTCAGTTCACCTTCGTGGGGATTTTAAACAAATGGTAAGCCACTTTTCATAGCTGGATAAATAGCCAATCCTTTGCATAAAGGACGTGGATACAAAACTGGTTGGGGGGGTGGATTTCCTTCATGAAGTTCACCATGAATATGCGTATGCGCAATTGCAGTTAGATGAGCATGCCCAGAAATCTGTTACAATTCATACGCATAAGGGTTTACACCAATATACAAGACAACCATTTGACATATCATCAGCCTGTACAATTATTTGACATACTAATAACAGGGAAGACCAATAAGGAGCACATAGAAAACTTGGACATAGTCCTTAGACATTTCTCCCAGGCAGGCAAATGTCTGAGAAGTTAAAAATGTGTGCTCCAGGCACCCCAAGTGACCTACTTGGGTTACAGATTCAACAAGACACTGGAAGATAAAGTGAGGGCAATTAAAGCTGCCCCGACTCATACGTCTGTACCAGAGCTTTGGAATTTTTCTTGGGCTGGTGAATTTTAATGGAAGGCTTATACATAACCTGGCCTCCATCCTAGCACCTTTGCATCAGCCTTGGAAATGGTCATGTAGCCAAGCCATAGCTTTCAGGGACATGAAGAAGCAGCGAAGCCATAGCTTTCAGGGAAATAAAGAAACATCTATCATCCTCTAAAGCATTGGCATACTATGATCCCAAGTGAGATGTGGTATTGACATGCAACATTCCTCCATATGGCTTCAGGGTAGTATTAGCACATTGGTGGCCCAATGGAGAAGAGTGCCCGATAATGTATGCATCCAAGACTTTGGCTAAAACAGAGTATAAATACGCCCAGATAGAGAAAGAAGATTTGGTGGTCATATTTAGAGTCAGGAAGTTCCACCAATACCTTTATGGATGTAAATTTGTAATAATGATAGTGCACAAACCCCTGCTAGGTCTACTTAAAGAGGACAAGGCAGTGTCACGAAAGTTATTTCGATTTTCATGTGGCACTTGACTGGCAGTGTTCTTTCAGAGAAGTAAATATCAAATTTGGAGTATTGTTTCCTGCACAAAGCAATTACCAATGACAAACCTCAATTTTCTTTTGTTATACTCGAAAGATAGTTGGGACAGAAAGCAATTGAAAATTAAGAGAAATATGTAGTTAGGATGTTCCCATGACTGGTGAACCTAAAGCCAAGGAACATAAGGGGCAGGCTAGTTAAGACTGAGGGAAGGAGGAATTTCTTCACTTGGAGGATAGTGAATCTTTGGATTTTCTACTCCAGACAGCTGTGGAAGCACAATCATTGAGCAAGTTCAGGACAGAAATTTATGGATATTAACAAGTTCAAGAGATGTAGAGATAGTACTGGAAAGTGGCAATAGTTAGTTATGAACTAATTGAATGGCAGAGCAGTTTTGAAGGGCTGAATGATCTACTCTGGTTCCAATGTTAACGTCTGCTCCTCTTTCATATTTATTAGAGGTAATTTAATTCAAGGCTTTTCTTTCTGGAGATTGATATGCTTGAGAATGCTGCTTTCAAGTTGTGTGTGGGCTGAGGACACTGTAGCTATACATTGCTGGCTCTGTGATGTCTGACCCCATTTCCTGAGCTAAGCCTGTTACAGGGACAGGTGCAATGGGTTCATTATACCATCTGTCACTCTTGCTGACCTACAGAGAGTTATGAAAAACTAAGTTATATTATGCACAAACAAAACATTTGTTGTCAGAGATAGTAGGAACTGCAGATGCTGGAGAATCCGAGACAACAAGGTGCAGGGCTGGATGAACACAGCAGGCCAAGCAGCATCATAGGAGCAGAGAGGCTGATGTTTCGGGCCTAGACCCTTCATCAGAGAAGGGGGAGGGGAAGGGGGTTCCGAAATAAATAGGGAGAGAGTGGGAGGCGGATAGAAGAGGGATAGAGGAGAGGATAGGTGGAGAGGAAACAAACAGGTCGAAGAGGCGGGGATGGTGCCAGTAAAGGTGAGTGTAGGTAGGGAGTTAGGAAGGGGATAGGTCAGTCCAGGGAGGACGGACAGGTCAAGGGGGCGGGATGAGGTTGGTCGGTAGGAGATGGAGGTGCGGCTTGAGGTGGGAGGAAGAACAGGTTAGGGAGGCAGGGACGAGCTGGACTGGTTTTGGGATGCGGTAGGGGGAGGGGAGATTTTGAAACTTGTGAAATCCACATTGATACCATTGGGCTGCAGGGTTCCCAAGCGGAATATGAGTTCCTGTTCCTGCAACCTTCGGGTGGCATCGTTGTGGCACTGCAGGAGGCCCAGGATGGACGTGTCGTCTGAGGAATGGGAGGGGGAGTTGAAATGGTTCGCGACTGGGAGGTGCAGTTGTTTATTGCGAACCGAGCGTAGGTGTTCTGCAAAGCGGTCCCCGAGCCTCCGCTTGGTTTCCCCGATGCAGAAGAAGCCACACCGGGTACAGCGGATGCAGTATACCACATTGGCAGATGTGCAGGTGAACATCTGCTTGATGTGGAAAGTCTTCTTGGGGCCTGGGATGGGGGTGAGGGAGGAGGTATGGGGGCAGGTGTAGCACTTCCTGCGGATGCAGGGAAAAGTGCCGGGTGTGGTGGAGCTGGAGGGGAGTGTGGAGCGGACAAGGGAGTCACGGAGAGAGTTGTCCCTCCGGAAAGCAGATAAGGGTGGGGAGGGAAAGATGTCTTTGGTGGTGGGGTCGGATTGCAGATGGCGGAAGTGTCGGAGGATGATGTGTTGGATCCGAAGGTTGGTGGGGTGGTATGTCCACCTATCCTCTCCTCTATCCCTCTTCTATCCGCCTCCCACTCTCTCCCTATTTATTTCGGAACCCCCTTCCCCTCCCCCTTTTCTGATGAAGGGTCTAGGCCCGAAACGTCAGCCTCTCTGCTCCTATGATGCTGCTTGGCCTGCTGTGTTCATCCAGCCCTGCACCATTTGTTGTCAGGATCCTTCTTATACATGGGATAATTACAAATAAATTACAGCTCTGAAACAGGCCATTGAACCAACTAGTCTGTTCCAGTGTTTAAGCTGCACACAGCATCTCTTTCTGTCTGACTTCATTTCATACTGTCAACATAATCTTCTATTACGTTCTTCCTGTGTGTTTAAATACATCAGTGATAGCAATTGTTTGCTACCTCTGGTAATCAGTCACACATTCCCACCACACACTGGGTGAAGATGAGGTTTGCCCTTTCATAATTAATTATGTAGTGAAGAAATGAATAATACAGGATTGATATTGACATTATGGAAATGATTAAACCCTATCTATAAAATCAATCTTAGAAAACAGTGAAGCTAAAAAATGTAACTTTTGACAATCCTTTAAACATCTCCAAGAAAATTGCAAGTAATAATAATTATTTGTTCACTACATTGATGCTAATTCCCTATTTTGTAGCTGAGATCAAATTTCAGGAAATGTTTCTTTTTTACTCAAGGACAGAAGTCCACAATTCAATATTGCTGTACACCTAAAGATTTCATCCTTCCATCCTAAGGTTGGAAATGGAATAGTCACAATGTTCAGCACCATTTGCAGCTCCTCAGATACTGAAGCAGTCGATGTCCAAATTCAGCCATGCCTGGGCAACATTCAGATTTGGGCTGATAAATGGCAGGTAACATACCTGCTGCACATGTGCCAGACAATAACCATCTCTAATAAGTAAGAATCTAATTATTCAAATGGAACCACAATTTTTCATATCCTGGGACCACCATTGATAAGAAACCGACCTGGACCAGCCATATAATTATTAAATCAATAAGAGATTTTGGAAATTCTGTGGCAAGTGTATTATTGTGCAGATCTCAAAATGACACCGTGCCTTTACGTTGGCTGGATGTCATCATGACATGTGATGTTCTAGTATAAAAGGTCTCCATCTTTTTTTCTGTACAATTATTCAGTCAGCAGTTGAACAAGCAGTCAGTCTGTAAACTGAATGACTGCTTCCTTAACTGCTGACATATTATGTAACATAATAGTAAACTAAGTAAGCATATAACCCAGATTACTATGCAAGTCTGAAATGTTACATTACTGTATAGAGTTTATTATTAATAGATTTTCAGATATCTGACTCAATACAAAACCAAGTCTCTGTTGGTAAATGTTACAAAGGCTAATACATAGAAAACCACAAAGAAGCACATCAGTGACCAACTCACCTCCTAACTTCCCAAAGTCAAACCACTATCTATAAAGCAATAAAGTGCAAAGGAATACTTTCTACTTGCCTGAATGAGTTCAGTTACCATAAGACTCAGGAAACCAAACACTATCCAGAACAAAGCCACCAACATTTTTGGCACTCCATCCACCAGCTAAAACATGCATTCTGTCCACCACCATTGCACAGCAGCAGCAGTAATGTGACCTAAATGCTTGGTGCATTGCAGCATCTCACCAAGCCACCTCAGATTGCACTTTCCAAACCTGGGACTTTTATATCCTAGAAGGACAAGGGCAGCAAATATATGGGAACACCTCTATCTACAAGCTCCCTCACACATAATCCTGACTTTGAAAAATATCGCTGTTCCTTCAGTGTTGCTAAGTCAAAATCCTGGAACATTATTCTAACAGCATTATGGGACACTGCAGGTTGCCTACAGTGGCTCAAGCAGACAGCTCACGATTACCATCTCAAGAGCAATTGGGGATTATTTTAAAAATCTAGACCGGCATAATCAGCATAAACGTGCAAACTGTGAACTAATGGTTTGTATCAGTGGCAACTGAAAAATCCAAACTTGAGTTACTGGTGATAAATGATTGAGTTCATTATTTGAAAGCCTCAAAACATTTTATTTGTCTGTTAGATTTTCAATGTGGTTTTAATAGTTTCACATTTGGTAATAATAATTGTGAAAGATTTAGCATAACTGCATTGACTGAGCTACCGGACCATGAACATATGTGGAGATAATTACAAGGATGATGCGATTCTAAAGAGAACAGAAGAATAATTTCACTCCCACATATAAAAAAGTTTGGTAAACTGTAAAAATGTGATTACTTCTAGTGTAATTGGTACCATCTAACCTATATACAATATTTGGCATCTAGACCTGCATTGAACTTGAAATAACGCTGATAAAAATTCTGAAAATAATATCCACTAATCTGTGTTTCACTTAGGGTCTAGCCTTAATATTGAGTTGTCTTCAGCGGAAATTGAGAAGCTGGTAATCAAGACTAAAAATTTACTTTGAAGATAAGAATTGTTCAGTCAGTTTGTGATTAATGTTTTCACTTAAGAAATTCAATATGATATTGAAAAACAACTATAGTTTCTCATCAATGCAAAATCGGAGCAAAGTTCTTAATTATATATTTATTTTTCAGATTTGAGATCTTGTTCCATGAACTCTTTTCTATTGCCACACACATTATTCTAATTGAATCATAGGTTGTGGACATTATTAACTAGGCCAGAAATTTATTACCCATTCCTAATTTCCCCAAAGAAGGTGGAGGTGAGCTGCCATCTTAAACCATAGCAGTCCACATTGTATCGGAATACTCATAGCACTATTATGGAGGGACTTCCAGAATTTTGACTCAGTGCCATTGAAGGAATGGCAATATATTTCCAAGTCAAGATGGTGAGTGGCTTAGAAGGGAACATGCAGGTGGAGGTGTTCCTATGCATCTGCTGTCCTTGACCTTCTGGATGGTAGAGGTCACAGGTTTGTCAGATCTTGTTGAAGGAACCTTGGTGAGTAGCTGGAGTGCATCTTGCAGATGGTACATTCTGTTTTACCTCTCTATTAATTATATTGGCATTAAACTTAGTGGGAAGAGATGTAAAACAGGCAGTCAACATTATCACCCATCTTGCAAAATCACATAATGTCAGCATCTAATTTTACAGAGTTCAACCATGAAAGCAAATATGGTTTACAACTTAAATCTTTTATTGCATTCAGAAAGTCTGTAAAATGCACATAATATCTCTAAGCAATATATAACCCAAATCCCTTGAGATGGAGATGCAACCATCAGCAAAATTTGTTTCATCTCTGCCTGTAAAAGAGGGGAGAGGTTCCAGACCTTCATAGGTGGATAGTCATACCAACTGCCCTTGACGACCCACTGAAATCTGATAAGAGTTTGTTGTTAAATAGTCTCCCAGAAATGAGTTTTTTTCCTGTCAAAAACCATATAATCACTTGGTTGAAGTATGCGTGTGACTGATTATTTTTGATTTATGGGACCTTTTTTTCTTACTGCAAATCCACTTGTTTCCAGTGGTCTTGATAGCATAAAATTAACACCTACAAGTTTGACATTGAGCACTTTCTGAATAACACTAAGTCAGCTAAATTGTACCTTGATATATTCAACTCTAAAGCGCCAAGGAAAGAATGTGCTTAACTATTTAGTTATTTCTAGCTATGACATAAATCCATAAGTCATTTATATTTTTTTTTAAAAAACTTTCATCATATGTGGTTATATTAAATTCTAATCCTCCATCTATCAGCACACAATTGGGTTATACATTGTCCAGTTTTGTCCTTCCCAAATTCAGACAATGATCTTGCAGAGTATACTGATTAATTCCTGCAATATATTGGGTAATTGAAGAAACATTTCTGAGCACATTCTTGTCAAATTTAATTTAAATACTTCCATTGGCCCAATTTTTGTGTTGGGCTTGGGAAATGTGATTCAGGCATATCACTTCTGTCCATACTTACTTCAGTATTGGAGCAGTGCATCAAACAAGTCAAACTGTTTGGAAAACCAACTTTGGCTTGGTGAGACATCAGCCCAGCTTACCACAATAATTACCCTAATCCTCAACCACTCATAATCCACTCATTCCTCATCTCCCTTTGCATACTTCAACTGTTTCATTCCCTCTCATATTCCCCATTCCCCTTTCACATCCCCATGTATCCTCCATATCTACTCACTCAGTGTCACTGTGTATGTAGAGATAAGTAGGAGCAATGAGAATCCACTGAGATGGACTACTAAATCTAAACATCCAACAACCTATTAGTGCTGTCAGTCAAACACACTGCCATTTATGTTACACAGGAAAAAGGCTCAATATCCATTAGAAAAAAATATAAATCCTCTTAACTGGTCATTCAGTGATGAAAACAAATAGTCATCCATTCAATATCCACATCAAAGAGAGATAATCACTTACTAACTTCTTTAAACTAACAAATTATGTACACAACCTCTTGTGCAATTAAATGCTTCATAGCTTCTGAAACTCAAACAAGCATTCATAATAGGGTCAGCTGCCAAATCTGCTCATGCCAGACAAAGGAGACTATTGAAAATAAAAATCAGCTGGTGATTTATTTACTATTTCAAAGCAAATAACCTGTCAATTAAAATAGTTTAGCAGCTATTAGGTTTTTTTTAAGTTTCATTAGCATTTTTTTGAATTTAAGGAAGTCTGAACATTTAAATTCCTCATCAAATTATGACAGGAGGCTTCCACATTTTAGTATAGTTTTGAAGCATTACAGCATTGTTTCAAATGGGAAAAGAACTTATCACCCATTAAAAACAATGTTTGGTCAATTTAACTTTGCAAGATGAAGCCCATTACTGCAATTAAAACAAACCTACCCTATAATATTTTCAACAATAGTAATTTCAGTTGTGAAAATATTTAACCCTTAACTGTTGTAATGTTCTTGTCTCCTCAGTTTCTGAACCCTCAAAACAGGCAGGCTTTCAGAAACCTTACAAAACCTACTTGATCTGATGAAAATACTATAGGACATGAAAAACATTTTTGAGGGGCTGTCAAATATGACCCTTATGCCTGAAGATATGCATGCAGGGTCATGATCCAAAGCAACCGTGTGCTACCTGTCGGAAGATTGACTGAGAGAGATAGTAGGAACTGCAGATGCTGGAGAATCTGAGATAACAAGGTATAGAGCTGGATGAACACAGCAGGCCAAGCAGCATCAGAGGAGCAGGAAGGCTGACGTTTCGGGATTAGACCCTTCTTCAGAAATGGGGGAGGAGAAGGGGGTTCTGAA
>NC_063336.1:76275870-76421808 GCF_021869965.1 Rhincodon typus | reverse complement strand
ATTTCTGAAGAAGGGTCTAGGCCCGAAACGTCAGCCTTCCTGCTCCTCTGATGCTGCTTGGCCTGCTGTGTTCATCCAGCTCTATACCTTGTTATCGGAAGATTGACTGGGTTTGTCTTAATACAGGATATTTAAATTTGCTGTTTAAAGACAAAAGAGGCATGAAAAATCGACCCTTTCATGACTGAATTTCAAAACAGACTTGGACAGCACTAGATAAGTTTCGTTAGTTCATGTCAATGTAGCTTTTAGATGATTGAGTTCCTATAAACAGAGGTATATACTCTGTTGTAAATAAAATCATCTGCATAGACCTTTGATCTCCTCTGTTGTACTTTTTTTTACTGTGACGTGAAGAATGTTTAGTCTAAATATGCTGATGGCTCTTTATGAAATATGTCAGCTGAATTTCCTAGAGAAGGAATTGATTTAACAAACAGTTGAACTTACACTGTCCCAAATTTTCTATTAATTCCCTTTACATGTTAATTAGCTTGGCCACACTGTTAACTCATCTAAGTTAGCTCCTTAATCATTTCCCCAATGCTCACAATTCAATTTTTTTTAAAATATGATAAATATAATTCATTTCTAATCTCAGTTGTAAGTCTTTACAATTGTCAATTTTTTATCAACATGTCATTTGATTAAATGACCTGTGCTAATTATTTGAGATAACAAGGTGTAGAGTTGGATGAACACAGCAGGCCAAGCAGCATCAGCGGAGCAGGAAGGCTGACATTTCGGGCCTAGACCCTTCTTCAGAAAAATTATTTCAGATTCTCCAGCATCTGCAGTTCCTACTATCTCTGTGCTAATTATTTCTTCTCTTTTCTGTTCCACTAGACAAAGTACAACATTGGAATTCCAATAGAAAAGTACAAATAGGAAAACATGACCATGGGGTTTCCTCTCAGTTCAGGGGCACTGCAGTTGAGGACAGGATTAATGGAATCATAGCTTAGTTTGTATATGTATTAAGAATTTCTGCCCATTCTTCCAACAAGTTTCTGGATGACTGTAGATGAGATACTCAACTTCATTTCCCACCTTTGACAATTTTGCTGTCTGTGAATTTGCTGAGAAAGTAATAAGCAATGACCTGCAGTTTACCACAAGCGGGAACAATTTAGTTCTGCTCCACTGTTAGCCTTGTGAAAATGGCAAATTGCCCTCCTTTACTCACCCTGAGTTTCATGAAGTCACTGCACCTGTACTGTGAAATTAGATTTAACACAGAAAGCTACTGTTGTTACCTAGCCATGGAGGAACTCTTTGAACGAAAATTTTATGCCACTGAATCTCTCCAACCCAAAAAGGGCCAGTTGAAACATAGAATTAAAGGCACAATACTCAGTCAGAAAGATGCAAAAAAAAAGTCATATATCACACTGACAGTTGGCCATTTAGAAATTTCCATATTTTTTCTCTCAAAGGATGGTCAATCTTGAATAGGATGGTTAGAGGCATTGTTCTTAGTATTTCCCCTAGATATAAAAAGTATCTACAAAATTATTTTCTATAGCTTTCAATCTCACGAAAGTGGTGGTTATGAGTTTAAAAAAATCAATGATCCATGAAATGCAAAATAAAAATGGAAACATGTAGCACATCTATCACAACTCATTCCAAGAGGTTGTAAATTGTTCAGAGACTTTTTTTAAATTTCAGCTTCAGCTTTTATTTATCCTTTTACTCACCTTTCCTTTTTGACTAATTTCTTCCCTCTTCCTCATGATCTAATATTGCTCTCTCTTGCTCTGTTTTTCTTTCTGTACTGAATTTGTCCCATATCCTTCTCTGTTCCTCCTTTCTCTTTCTAAACCCTGAGATTTCATTGTGGAGTTAAACTGCTGCTCCCTTTGCTCAGAGAGTTCCTACATCCCATGTTATTCCCGTATGTAATTTACAGTGCAAGCATTTTATGAGCAGCAGGATAAGAGAAAAGTGTGAACTAATGAGACAAACCACAAGCTAACCAACACCAGGAAAAACTGGGCCATGATTTTGAGCCATATTTCACAGGTATCAATATATAATCCACTGGTAATTTTGCAAGGAGGTGATGTTGTTATGAAAACTCATCAGTAGCAAATTTGTCAGGGATTCAACTCAAAAATGTTCCTGTCCATCTCAAGCCATATTTGAGTCCAGGGACTAATATCTAGTCGAACAGCCAAGAGAACTTATAATTTTATATCAATAAGTTTTTATTATCCAGAACAAAACATATATAGAGGAGTGGGAAAGAGATTTTGATTTTTTTTTACAGTGTATAAATAGGAAAGTTATTTTGAAATAAGATTTATACATTTATTGCTTTTCCCAGCAGCAGATTTTAAGGAAAATCCAAGTACATCAATTGGGAACAGTTTTATCTTTGAAGCAAAAGTTTACAAATTTCGGCCAATTATGGGATATATTGTGCAGCGTAGAGATTTTAAAAAATCATTGCAAGAAAGAAAAATCAACACTTGTATTTATTTATCACTCCCCATAACCTCAAGAGCTCAAGAGATGCATTGCAACAAATGAAGTACACAAGTTTTACTTGTGATGCAGCAAATGTGGCAGTCAATTTTGTGAAAAGTGTGATCCCACAAACAGCAACCAAAATAAATCTGCTTTATAGCAGTTGATTGACCAGAGAGAACCACACCTACTTTTCTTTGGAAGAGTGCCATGGGATCTTTTATATGCAACTGAGATCAGACAGGGCCTCAGTTCAATGCCTCATCGAAAAGATGGCACCTCCAACAGTGTTGCTGCTCCCACTTGCTAATACTGACGCTATCCGCCAACTCAAAACAAAAGTGCAACAAGTTACTTTCTAAGAACCTAAGAAATAGGAGCTGGAGAAGGCCATTTGGCATTTCAAACCTGCTTAGCAATTTCAATTAGATCATAGTTGATAATCTACATCATTCCCATCTGATTGTTTTTTTTATATTCATTCACTGGAAGACAGTGTCACTAGCTTTGCCAGCATTTACTGTCCACCCCAGAGGGCAGATAAGAGTCTGTAGGACTGAAGTCACATGTAATCCAGATCAGGTAAGGATGGTTGTTTCCTTCCTAAAGGACATTAGTGAACCAGATATGTTTTTCCTACAATTGGCAATGGTTTCATGGTCATCATTAGACTCTTAATTCCAAATTTTTATTGAGTACAAATTCTACCATCTGCCGTGGCAGGATACCAACATCAATCCCCAGAACATTACCTGAGTTTCTGGATTAACAGTCCAGTGATAATATCACTAGGCCATCGTGTCCCCCAAATCTTTCTAAAATTTCATTAGTATCCAAAAATTTATCAATCTTTAGCTTGAATATACTCAACAATTGGACATGCACAAATATCTGGGATAGGAAATTCCAAAGATTCACAATGCTTTAAGCAAAGTTGAAATGAAATGACTAAATTAATCACTCAACATTGAGGTCAACCTCCAGCATCAAAGAATTTATTGTTTTACAGCAGTGAGGAGAAAGCCTCTGGGCAGTCCAGGGACTTCTCCAGTGAAGAAAGGGAAATATACAATTTTATACATTTGCTTTTAGCCTGCCTTTGGCTGTTAACAAACCAGTCGTAGTGATAATTGATTTCTTACACATCCAATCAAGTTAATCATGTGACTGAGGAAGGTTTTCGGCCAACTGTTGATCTCATGATGTTTACTAGAGCCCCTTATCAATTATCCTTGCCCATTCACAATACGTCTGATTCAACATTATCCCAGACAGCACTCCTTCGTTGATAAAAGGGGGCCTCTTCAATCTGCATTAGTTTGAACTTTCACAGGAATTCAGTTATATCCCATAATGGTTCTATATTTAAAAATCCATATGGACGTTTGATAGATGAATACACTTTGTTATATTCTTTACTATAGAATACAGTACATGGCTATACATGGCTATGCTTTGCTACGCCACACAACATGTTACTATAGGAAGCTCCACCACAGTTCTCTACACAAGCATCTGCATCTGTTCATGTGTAACAGAATCCACTGTATATATTTCACAAAACCCTTTTTGTATTATCTTTATCTAATCACCTTGGATACACTCCCTCTGTGATGGCATGTAATTACTCCAGCTTACTCCAGTTTGATTTGAAACAGTAGACTGCGCAAGCTGATGTTTTAGCTCTAAATTTCCTCAGCCATTTTACATCAACCCTATGAACCACTTTCAGCCATTTTAAGCTGTTTTAGCCATAGGCAGCCCTAACAGAATTTTCTCCTCAATTCAGTCCTCGATAACTGTGTCTTTTATCTGAGACAGTAACCATAAGTTCTAAACTCCACAGCCTGGGGAAACTTCTTCCTGAATCTTTAAAAATCTCTAAGAATGTTATAGGTTTCAATGGGATAACATCTTACTTTTTTTAAAAAATAGGGTAAATAAGGCCAGTCTACTCAATCTACTAACTTTAAGACAAACCTGTCACTTCAGGATCTATGCTAATGAACCTTTACTGTACTCCTTTTAACACATGTATATTTTCCCTTGGATAAGGGACCAAAATGGTGCCTATTACTTCAAGTGTAGGCTTAACAGTACCATTTGTCATAGAAAGAATGCTTATTTGCTATTAAATACTAACGACTAAGTAATGCCATTTGATTTCCTAACTGGTTGCTGAGTATGTGTGTGAACTTTGATATGAACTTTGATATTGTGACACCACCATCCATCTGAACATTACTATTTCCCAGTTTCAAACCATTCAAAACATGTTCTGCTTTCTCCTTTTGCAACCAAAATGGAATACTTCATGTGACCTCCTCATAAACTCACATCTGCTATGTTCTTGCTGACTCATTCAAACTGTCTGGATCACGCTGTATTTCTATTTTCTCCCCAGTATTTACTTTCCCACTTCATTTTGTCTCAGCAGCAAACTTGGATAAATATACTCATGCCCTTGATTGTCATTGTCATTGATTGTAAATAGCGGGGCTCCATTTCTGATCCGTATAGTATCCAACTAGTTACAGCCTACTAGCCTGAAAATATCCAATTTATTCCTATTATATGTTCTTCATCAATTAGGGAATCCTCTGCTAACAATAACATGATAAACTTCCTCTCACTCCCCCCAACCCATCCAAAGAGCCCTAATTTTGTTTAATAACTTTTGCTTGGCGTCCTGTTCTCCATTATCAATTCCCCAGTTGCATCCTCCAAGGGTCCCATATTTGCTGTAGCTACTCTCTTTTTGTATACCTATAGAAGTTTTTTCTGTTTTTATATTCCTTGCCAATTAATTTTCATAATCAATTTTCTCCTTCTTTAGTAGCATTTCAATCATCTGCTGGTTCCTAAAACTTATCCAATCCTCTGGCTGACCATTAGTTTTCATTTCAGATCCAGTGACCCTTCACCGGATCTGAAATGTTAACTCCAATTTCTTATCACAGATGCTGCTGACCTATTCCAGCAACTTCTGTTTTTGTTTCTGATTTACAATGTCCACAGTCCTTTTGGTTTTCACTAGTTTTCACTGTTTTGTATGACTTTTTTTTTGATTGGGTGCTCTCTTTAACATCCTTTGTTAATCACACGTGGTTCATCTTTCTCATTGAGGCTTTCATTTTTACCGGAATGATTTTTTTTACTGAGCATTATGAAATATCTGTTTAAATGTCTGCCACTGACTTTCCCCTTTGCCTATTTTCCCAGCCTGCTTTAAACCATCCTTTCTTTATATATCTGCAACTGCCCTTATTTAAGTTGAAGACACTGATTTAAAATCTGAGTTGTTCTCCCTCAAACTGAATTTGAAATTCTACTATGTTGAGATCACTAACAGCAACCTCCTGCCCCACAAAAAAGGACCCTTAATCATGAGATCTCTTATTACTCCTCTCTACACATTACTAGACCTAAAATAGCCCATTCCCAAGTAGGTTTTGCAACATTCTGCTCTAAGAAGCAATCCCTGATGTATTCTACAAATTTGTCTATCAAACAGCCTTTCCTGGGGCAGATCAACCATAATATTGTTGAATAGCAGGACAGGCTTCAGGGGTTAATAACTTACTCCTACTCCTATTTTTGAATGTCGTTTTACATACTTCCTAAATGCAGCGTATCAATTGGTTTGCCATGATCTATCCTGCTAATTTAATTTCTACTCATCAAATGTCCTCCCAAGGCTATGCAAAAATATTGGACTTCTGGCTGAGGTGTGGTTCTATTGGAGTCCAACATCTGGAATGCTTCAGTCTACATTATATTTGTGGGCGTTGGCAGATAAGTGTAGAGGCATCACAAATTGAGGCCAACACTATCTTCAGCCATCTACTTTTCGTTCACACTCCAGTAGCTGACAATGGAGGGTGATGCCAGGTAGGAAATTCTCCCTCCCTAACTCACCGTGCTTCAGGCCTTTCTGCTGCTGTATCTCGGATCAACTAAATTAGTCCAGATCAGGAATCAAGCAGACATTTCTCCTTCTCCCTTAAAGGAATTCTCTGTTGCAATTGAACATACCACTGATAAACCTTTTGACATTTATAGAAGTAAACAGCTCATTGATTCCTAAAGACACATTATTATGGACAACACAGTTGACTGGCCCTTTTGATGCTTGTTCACCAATTCACATTCTCAGAATCAGTCTTCTTAATAGCATGCCCTGTTTTCATTACTGATTTATTAGTCTAGCAAAAATTCAGGAAAATGGGAAATAAATGCCGTACAAAGGGAGATAGAAACTTTATGAAATGAATGATAGGACCTACTGCCCATGGGAAAGTATTCCAATATTCAGATAACCCTTAGCAAAAGATGATCATTAACTACATTGTAAATGGAGAAGAATGAGAGGGCATAGCTTGAAGTGATTTGCAAATTTTAAAAAAGGTGGCACAAGATAAAAACAAATTTCATTCAGTGAGTAGTTAAGGTGTCTGGAAATGTGGTGGTGGCAGGTTCAAGTGAAGCATTCAAGAGAGTTATGGATGATTATTTGGAGAAAAATAAAGCAGGAAATTGCGACTAGTTCATGATGCTTGTTTGAACAGTTGGATGATCCAGGAAGGTATGATGGGTCCAATGGCCTTCTTCTGAACCATAAGATTTCTGTGATTCTGTGGTAAACAATGCTCATCATTGAGAATAAATGATGAAAGTAGTCCTCAGCCTTCACCCATGGAATAGTCCAGTAGATTTGAGCGTAGGACTCCTAATCATGCGTTCTGTTCAGAAATGTCTAAAAATGTGTGTTCCATCATGAAGTCAGAGGATGTTAGAATGATCAAGCACAGAAGGAGGCTACTCAATCCATTGTGTCTGTGTCAGCTTTACAAGAGGATATTCTAGATCATTAAATGCTACGTGGAAAATACTCTTCACCTCAACTTTCCTCTAGATATTTTTTTCAACTATCTTAAAATTGCGTGATCTAGTTACTGAGATTTCTGCCAATAGAAGTAATTTCCTCTCATTTACTTTATCAAAAAAACTTGAATAAGCAGGGACATCTGAATCCTATACTCCCTCAACCTTTTCAACTCCAAGGAAAATGAACCAATCTTCTTTACTCCCTTCATGTAACTGAGGTCCCATCCCCCTAATGCCATTTTTGTAAATCTCCCCTGCTTCCACTAGCACTATACTTGCTGGCTGGGAAATATCACTGCTTTATATACATGCTTGTTCTCTGTTGCTTCTGCACACAGGCGCTATTAGCTTGGCTTAAATTTAGCTTCCATCTGTAAAGTCAGAAAGAATTGCCTTTGACTATGTGTTTGGGAGCACAATCCAGACACATCTTTATCATTGAAACATCAACATCAATGAGCAGAACAGCACCATTTGGCCCATTGGGGATTGTGCCAGTACTGTCTTACTATCTGAAGTAACCCTACATAGCTTGATCTTTCTATTATTTTTAATATAGCTTTTAATATTCTTCCTTTTCAACGTCTATAAAGACACATTAGATCAGTTAGGACAATCAGTTAGAGTGTAGAAGCATGAAGGACTTCTCGTAGAAACTCATAAAACTTTGACAGGAATAGATAGGGTAAATATAAGAAGGATGTTCCTAATGACTGGGGAGTCAAGAACTAGCGGTCACAGTCTGAGGATATGGGGTAGGCCATTCAGGACTAAGATGAGGATAAATTTCTTCAACTACACAGTGGTGAGCCTGTGGAACTGTCCGCCACAAAAATCAGTTGAGGCCAAATTATTGAATGGTTTTTTTGAGTGGGATTAAAGTGTATGGAGAGAAAACACAGTTGGATGATCAGGCAAGATCGTATTGAATGACAGAGCAAACTCGTAGGGCCAAATGACCTATTCCGGCTCCTATTTTCTATTTTTCTATGTTTCACCTATTCTATTATACAAAACACAATGGCGGGTGGTGGGGGTGGGGGTGGGGGGGTGGGTGCGGTGGAATTGGTAAATATCCAAAATGAGCATTATTGAGTGGGAGTGTTTAAAAGAATTTAAAATTTTAATTCACACTCTATCTCTCCTCCAACCAACCCCCTTCCAGTTTTAATAGAGGAGGAGTGAGACAGTGGTGGGGAGTCCAGATGATCAACCTGCTCCAACACACTTTATTATTAATCAACAGTCTGAATTTTAACTGTGCATTGTTGATTCCCTGAACCACCCTAAATCCAGGCGAGGAATACTGGATCAAAGTAGTGAATGATTTTTGCACCTATCTACTGGACCTCAGTTGTTTATCTGGTTAATCCCATGGTGGGATTCACTATCCAGAGGTTTGTGATCACCATCTCCATCCCTAAAAAACTCCCATATTCCATTGCAAGAGATGCCACACCAATAGCCCCCGATACCTCTCATCCTTGGCTAGGTCTTCAATCCATACCCAAGATTCTGTTTTCTACTTACAGACTTCCAATTCTCTCCCTACCATCCTGAAGCCTTTGACCTTCCCCCCAGGCCTCTGACCTTCCTCTGCCACTTTTCCACATCCTGCACTCCACCCCAACCCCAATGTCCCTGGAACTGGTGGGATTGACCACCCCATCTTCCAAGATTACACTGTTTACCTTCTCCCAGGATCACCACACCAGTACTCGTTCCCTCTCTGGAGGTTTAATAGTAAACTTCACTCTTCCCTTCCAATTTGACTACTTGGTAAAAATATTTCACTCTTTATTTTCTGAAACAGTTCATCATTTTGAGCTCTTTGAAAGAAAAAAAAAACTCTCCAGTTGTTTCTATTCCATTGAAAACTCCCTCTTTATAAATGGATAATTTGTTCAAGATAGCATTTTCGAGTATTAATTTGATTTCTGTTCCTCAGTTGCATACCCTTTCTGTACTGGGATTCCTATAGCTGCTGCAATTCTCTAAATGTAACCAAATTAATATCTTACATAAAATCAACACTATAGCCCATATTTTAGAAATAGCGTTCATATTTAAATCCTAGAATTCATGTGTCCTTGTTTCGAATGAACAGCCATGCCATAGACATCTCCATATCTCCCCACTCTGTTACTTTTAAGTGTGTTTTTTCTCTAAGATACAATTGATTTCCAGGTCCATAAATTGAACTACGTTTGTCATTATCTGCCCACTCTGTTGACCTGCCCAATTCCTCCTGCATTCTTCCTCACTAGCAGTTGTTTTCCTAATCAATACAGTGTGGAGCTGGAGGAGCACAGCAGGTCTCATAGCTGTCTCTCTCTGTTCACATAACTGTGTTCCTTTCAGTTCTGTATGTCTTCCATTCTCCACATTTTCTTTTACAGGTACCTCTGTAATTTTTCATGATATTGATTTGTCTGGAATCCACCTGAGGTATGAATGTAATTAGTTTTGCTGTGTAAAAGAACCCAATCCTGGTTAAATCTGGATCATCATTCAGTTGCCTGGAATGCTGTGTTCTACACTAAAACCTTGGCACACTGTTTGGATGATTGTGTAGGGGTATGTAATCTGAACAGAGGTCAGGATAGTGATAAGATATAAAGGGGTGGGATGAAAGCTTGATCTAGAATATATGAAAAGAAGGAGGCAATTCAGGCCCATGAAATGTTCCTTTGTTGAATTTGGTTATCATAGATCTGTACCTTAGCTCTATCTTGTAACTTTGAATAGACTTGTCTAACGAAACTGAGTCTCAATTTACCAGGCTGAACAGATTTCTGGCGAGAAGGAATCTCAGATTTCCATTCCACATTGGTTTGAAGAAATAGTTCCTGACATTACCCCTTTAGGGACTTGAATGAATTTTATGTTTCTGCTGCTTGTTCAGGACTCTATCGTTAAAATAACTGATATCTTTCAACATTAATGACTTTGGTGATTGCATCACAAGCATCAACAATCTTAAAATAAGATATTTGTGCTTTCACACCTCACAGCACAACATTTTGAAAGAAGAGTGAATTAATGTTCCGAATTTTCCATATATTCAACCGACATGTTCCCATTTAGAAAAGTCCAGACATTCTTTCAGAAAATGAGCTTAAAAAAAGGATGATTTGAAACACTTGTCTGTTCATATTATTTCCCCTAGGTATGCATGACATCTATGAGATTATTTTCTCCAGAATCCTTTGAGTGCTCCTTATTACAAAAAATTCCAGAAACTGCTATTAAACATGGGAAATGCTGCAAACAGGCTTTTCAGAACAGAAAAGGCGGGTTAACTTTTCATTACAAGACATTGTGTCAGAACTGAATGAATTTTTTTTCTTGTTATATATGTTTTGATCTTTATGGGACATGTTGCCCTTCGCTAAATGCCCTTGATTGCCTTAAAGAGTCTGTGGGTCTAGAATTACACATAGGCTCAAACTATGAAAGGATGGCACATTTCCTTCCCCAGTGGAAATCTTTTGTGAGCCACGGATTTAAAACAAAATTATGTGATTCAATTTAAATTCCACTAGCTGCAGTGAGTTTTGAATCCTTATCCTCAGAAAATGAACCTGGGTCACCAGATAAACCACTTTTAGAGTTGCTGGTCATTTGGGCATTCTGCTTTTAATTTGACTAGCTGTATACAAGGACATAAGACTCCATTCCACATACCGTCCTCAACATCTGTGATTCTTTCTGATAGAAGCAAGGTTGAAATCATGGCAGCTTTAACATCTTCAACGCCTGAAACCTGTCACAGATTCTGAAGAGATTCTAATTTCTGTCTGAGTTCTTGCAGGGATTCTCAAATCAGCAGCAGAATTTAGCACAAATGTAGGGATGATTTTACTGATTTGTCTAACAAGGCCCCTCAGGGTTGGAACGATGGCAGAGAAATCTCACCGCAAGTGTGAAATGGTAATCTATGATTGCAGCAGATTTGCTGATGGTTTTGAATGCTGCAGTCAGATAAAATATGTGGCTAGTATTCTTTCTTGAGGAAGTGCTGAACCTTAATACTGTATGGTTCATTTGCCATGTCAAGCACATCCATCATGCCTACTCTTATCCTGTATGTACTTAATATCTGGATTTCATTTCAAATTCCCTGACCTTTGAAGTGCACAGAAGCCACCTGTCAAGGAACATGAATTAATTGGGCTTGGATGGATCAAATCTTTATCTCTGTTTATTCTGTTTTCTTACTTCTCCATGACCCTTTTTGTCATATTACACTCAATGTAGTTTTGTGGACACTGTGTGGAGCTCATTTCACCTAGAAAGTGATAAATGGTCATTGCCTAAATTTAGGTAAAGTTTTACTGGGTGCCTATAGTGCCTATCATTGGAACAACTAACCCTGAAAGTCATTTAATAGATCCAAAATAAAGTCTCCTAAAAATATTTCATCTATGGTTCACCTTTCAGAATATAACATTAACAGGTTCATGAAGCATACAAGTTTATACATCAGTCGTGGGTGCAATTGATAAAATAGTGGAAAATAGCTACATACCACAAATGACAAATGTGGTAGGTTACTCTCATTCCGTCATAAAAGCTAGCAATTTGCATTTTTCCTCTTCAATGTACTTCACACACTCTGTTGAACAGTTGCTTTACTTTGTCTTGATTGCTAAACTGTCTGATTTGATACCTTTCAATCAACAGAACAAATTAAAAAGATAAAATTAATTGCCAAGGGCCAAAAATAACTGCCAAGACTGCAAATAAGATGTCTTCATTGTTATGATGCCATATACAAATCTATTCTAATCTTCAAACAACATTTGATTGACATGATTATTAATCCAGGCTTGACCCTGTTTGCATCTTATCCAAAAATCCTCATGTAGCTTAGTGCATGTCTGTTTCTGCGAAGTTTTATAGATGGTTCCTCCTGTCTTATAATCAATAATGTGCATAAACAGATAATTTGTTGAAAATAAGATGAGGCCATGAAGCATTTCAATAATTCCATTATAAGTAAAATAGTATAGAAACATCCTCAATCCAAATTGTGCCAGAGTTTATCAGTGGTTTGTATGACCCAAAAGTCATAGGTTCAAGCCTGACTCCAAAGACTTAAATACAGGATCTAGGCTGAAAATTCCAGTGCAGTCTAGAGATGGGTGCTGTATTTGAGATAAAACAATAAGCCCATACAAAATGCTTTATCATTACTCGTATTGCATTCATCCATCTACAAAAGTGATGGCCTCAAAGCAAATTATTCACTTCAGATGGGATGTCATTACATATAGCATCTTTACTGATAGTTAAAGGTGCCAATCCTCGAGAGGAATGTTCTGTCACAAGTGACGCATGTGCGATATTGTGAGACATTGCTCTAGTATTGGCATCTGTTGAGAAGACACATTAGCTCTGGTGATCATTGTGATATGTGCCAGTCTGCTGGAGATGGAGTCATTTTCTTCTGTCTTCAACTATTCACTCCCAACTGGAATAATTGATTTAAAGTTTTTGAGAAGACTTGGGATAATTGTTGTCTACTGCCTTTATGTTACATTTGCAAGCATGTTGAAGTGGAGCTTTGGGCATCCTTCTGGCCATCTTGCTCAAGATACTGCACCATATAAAACATCCTTAGGTATGTGCCCATCTCCCATCCTACAGTTGAACTTGAATTAGGAAATTTCCTTCTAATTGATGAGTCCTAACAAACCTTGGAGCTCTACCTTTGAGAGGACTGTCAGATTCATGATTTTAACCCACCAGGTTGTTCCCATAATGTGCTGTAGTCAGCAAAGTTGAATATCACTTGAGCACATTTCCTTGGTAGCTTCCACAGCCACACAGCAAGATGCTGAGACTCACAGGGCTTATGTACCATCAGTTCGGTCCTTAAGATAACCTTGATCTTATTCCATCTGTGTCTTGAGGATCAATCAAAGATGCTAACCATTTTCCTTAAATGTGTGTCAAACTCTGCATCAGGGGACAGATATTCTGTCATAGTAGGCCTGGGATAGGGAATTTGCTAACCACTGAAGATATTATTTAACGTGTGATCTCATGCAGAAATACAATACCTTAATCCATGATTATGGTTTTCCTTACGCATATAGTCAGAGAGAACAATTTGAAGTATGGGATACATGTTCATGAGTGTTTGTAGCTGAGGTTCAATGTGCACAGCATTATCAGCATATAGGAGTTCTTTTATCAGGACATAATGTGTTTTTGACTTTACTTTCAGTTTTGATAGATTGTAGAGCTTGCTGTCAGACTCAATATTCTAGTAGACTCCCTTAATAACTGAAGTGAAAGCAAAACAATAGGAATCTGGAGAAGGAGATTCCAAATAGTGTGGATGCCTGGCCGTAGGCCTGTTTCACTCTATTCTTCATTTTTAAAACTGTTAGAGGCGGAGTCATCAAGCTGTACAGTGCACAGCATATGGCTATAGAAGAAACAGGTAAAACTGACGTCAGCCCATTTTCCCCAAAGTCTTGGAGGGTCCATCCTTGTTGACGGTGTCAATTGCCTTAATGAAATCCATGAAAGCAAGGTAAAGAGTAGCATACCCTGTTCCCTCGGTTTCTTGTGCAGCTGGTATGGTAAGGAAAACCACAGGTGTGTTACCGCTTTAAGAGCAATGTACATCAATGAGCCAAGGACCGGAATGACACCACATGACCAGCAGCCATGAAGGCTTCAAGCAGGACTGCATTCAACTAAGGATGCATAAAAAAGTTGCTCTGCAGTTGCAGGTTCTCACTTTGTCTCTTGAATAAACCTGTTTGAGATTTGGATACTGGTTAGTTCACTTGGCAAAGGTATTTCATGAAGCAATTTGTTTTAGACACCATTTGGTTCCAGAGTCTAGCTTTCCGTCCACCTGGCAGTCAGGATCCATTCCAACAGTGTGTGAAAAGACTTATAGGAAGTATTCCTTGATGTGTGTGCAGTGACAATGATTTTATGGTGTTGGGCAGAATCAAAGATGAACGTGACTGAAATCTACACTTATTACAGCCTGTCATGAAGGGCTCATCCTCAACAGCAAGAACTGCGAGGTAAATGAGGTCTTATCACCTTTTTTGGTTCTCTTTGATCAGGTCATGGGAACCATTCTGACCCAGGCAATTTTCCATGACAAAGAAGACCCTCACAGATGTTTTGGAATTTTTAACTTCCTAGCACCATACACACGAAACCTTCTGACAAGGCATCATTGTTAGGAGATGCTTAAGGATAGACATCACATATATTCAGCAGGAGCACCATCAACGTATGTTTGAATCACTCAAACAAACATTGTTGACAGAGATTTGCATACTACAGAATGACTCAAGGAAGAAAACATTCCTGGAAATTAGTGCATCTTAGAAAGGTGTAGAAGTATGCATCGTGCAAAGTAATAAACCAGTTGCGTTTAGATCTGAAGGTCTATTTCAAGCATAATCCAATTATTCTAATGCAGAACTTGTTCTGGTATTTGGTATTACAAGATCCCATACCTATCTGTTCAGCAAGCAATTCATCCTAGAAACCAATCACAAACCATAATAAATGATGTGGCACAAACCACGAACAAGTGCAAGATCCTGGCTACAAAGGTGGCTAGTAAATATATGGCTGTATAACTGCAAAATCAAAATGAAATGGTTACATTAGGGACACTGAGCAGATTACCAAATCTGAATAAGAATGAAGAAATTCCATTGAACTTACTAATAGACAGTATGGACATTAAGGTGGAAGATATGCTTCAAGTCAATCTGATGAATCTTGATCATCACAACTGCAGCTAAAGTCAAGAAGAAACAGTTAATGATCTACTACTGAAGGCACTATGAAAGGTTTATCATAAAAGGATAGTTTGATATGATGCAAGAAGTGCTGGACATGTTCAGAATCTTTTGGCGATACAACGATAATTAGACATGACTAGATGTGTAATTCTTAAAGGGAAACAAGTACTTGTGCCCGGAACTCCTCCCTTGGATGTATTGGAACAACTACATAATATAGTAAAGTGATTTATTATTACATGCATTTAGGAAAATATAATCAAATGTGTATAAATTGCCATAATCTGGCACCATTTTAATTGCATAAATTATAAAAAGAAATAAATCATACAAAGTTAGGACAAATTTCGTTTTTTTCTTCCATCCACGACTTCTTGATTTCCTAAGTGATTACAGGATGTTGCCACACTTCACAGCTACCAAACATAATCTTGAAGACGCAACATCAAGAAGGAGATATGCTGAAGCAGTCCCCACTGCTGACCAGACCCAGAACACTGCCATTGCCAAGGCCACCTCATCGCCACCAATATTCCAGCCACCACCAAATCCAGGAGACGATTCCAACTCTCGAGGACTGGGGCCCATCTCGACTTCTGAAAACTGATTGACTACTGAGAGATCATTCACACTGACACCATTGGCGGCGCTGCCAAAACATCAAAAGAAAACAACAGACCCCAATTCACTGACGCTGGAGCAGTTGCTCAAGCTGCGATTGCCATGGCCACAAGGAATGGACCAGATCTGCTGCTCAACAACTCCCCACAATCTCTCTCCACCAACCAGCTGCAGAAGGAAGAAAAATTGAATTTGATTCAAAAGTTATATGAGCATAAAGCAAATCAGATGTCTGGCACAGGAAACTGTTCTGACTGAGGATTGAGAAGACGGTGAGGATGTGAGAGGCATGCCAGAGCCACTAACCATTGAAACCTCTGCACTTCCACAAGGTTCCATGAGCCACTTAGACCAAAATCACAACAGATGTATTCACCATATATGATAATGATTTTCTGCTGGTCACTGGGCACTTTTCCAAACTATCAGAGAGTTAAAAGATGCTTCATTTGGTCAGTTGTAGATACAATGAGTGCAATATTCAGTTTTTTCAGCACTGTTGATGAGATTATATCTGACAATGAGCCAAAATATACAGGCAGACCTTTCAGCAAAATGTGTGTCAAATGGAGCTTAAGCCACATGACAGCCTTGCTACGCTATCTTAGATCTATTTGTTCAAGAAAATGATTCACAATATTAAAACACTTATTGTGAAATGCAGGGCAACAAAACAGGATCTCTGTATTGCTCTGCTACACACCTCGATATAGGCTTACCATCATCTACAGAGAAGGCAAGTTAGGGCAATCATACCAAGCCATCATCTGTCCAAGCTCTCAAATATAAAGGACAAAATATTTTTTAAAAAAGGGAAGATGACGATGGTACATGTCCAACATGCATTTGTACTGTCCAATGTGCATGTAGGACAAAAACTCAGAGTAACCTGTCCTACCCTGCAGAGGTAGTCAAAGTGTGCAGTGAGCCTAGATCCTGTGTAGCAACATTGAAAAGCAACAGAAGCCATCTCTGGACACTTTACAATACATCAACTATGCATCGAAAACATACAAAGATACAGTGGGATAATAAAGGAGTGGAAGATCATCATGATACTAACCATCATGAACATGCAAGAAACTAATACACATGCAAGTTGAGGACAACTAAGTGTGAAATTTAGATCTCCAGAAGGTTATACCACCACAAGATTGGCAAGATTGTCAGCCATCTATACATCATGTACTTTATTAGACCCTTGTAAATTTTACAATTCTGGTTTCTGTGTAAATAATTTGACAGCTACTTGACATGTTCACATGCTCATTCTTAGTGTGCGTAGGGAAAGAAAGGTTTTAAAAAAAGCTGAGTATGTTAATGAGCCATGGATGACATCACATGACCAAAAGCCAAGCAGAGTCCATGCAATAGATGCAAGACGAAGGACAAGAGTTGCTCTGTAACTGCAAATTATCAGATTATCTTTTCAGTAAAGCTGTTTGAGATTTATAAATCAATTGAACCTATGCTACTTACCAATTCAGTGTGAGAGTAAGTACTCTCTGTTAAGGAACACAATACCAAATTATAACAATCACATCCACAGTAGATCTGCTAGTATGGAAACTACACTGTGCTTCCAAATATACTCAATCTGCAAGTAGATGGAGTCTTTTAAGTCTGACCTGAGCAAAGTCTGATCTTTCCTCGTCATGCAAAAGATTAGGATGCCCCTGTAATTGGTGCAGTCTCCTCTGTCACCTTGGTTTCTGTATAGTGTGACTTTTGCATCATATATCTACTGTTGGCCTACTTCCCAGCACAGCAGGAGAAGTCATGAAGTTATCTCCACTAAATCACTGCAACAGTTGGTGTTTCAGCAATCAAAGCGTTTTTAACAAACTGCTCTACCTTATTCATAACTCAATTCCCAAATTCCACAGTATCATCCCAGAAGGAAGTCATCACCTCGTATTCGGAGCATGTTTGAAAGTTTTCCTGCATGATATATTTCTGAGGTGCGTTTTCAGATGAGCACAAACCATTTTCAACAAAACAGGTCTCACTGAAATACACCTTTCAATTTTCATTCAGACTACAGATTCAGTTGTCTAGTTCTTACTTTTATCTTTTGTATTTCCTGCCTGGTCGGGTGCTTTCAGAAACACTTCCCTCTGAAATGTTTCACTCTACAGAAATGTGGCCTTTATACCAATTGGTCTGTGCTTCTTATGTTGATGTAGTAACAGGGTGAAAAGATTTTCAGGATGACTTTTTCAGCCAGAGGGGAGGATCCATTCTAGCATCTGTATCAACTGGCTTTCCTTCAAAACATGGTGAAGTCAGCTTACTTTGCTTTACAAATCCAACCTGCAAGGATGTTATCCGCTCACCACTACCTGTGTGACAAAGCTAACTGACCCTTGTCTAATATTATGGAATAAACTAAAACCTCCTTCCTTGAAATAAGAGTCTTACTATCAAGATTTTCTCACACACTTGAGACAGTATCTGAATGTGGGAGAAGAGGGAAATGGTATTGGATAATGTGGGCTACATACAGGGTGTAGGTAATAAATAAGGAACAACAGCTGCTAAAAACTAAACAGCAGCTGGGAAGAATTACTTCAGTAAATTACGCCAACATTATCTCAGCATGCATGGCAAAGAACAATGAAACTAAAGAGTGATAAATAAACAACAAATGTTCAATGTTACAGGTTTTTTTTCTGGCCTGTAACTTGAAATATGCTTAAAAAGACAACTAAACAAGCCCTTCTCCTTAGGTCTTGGAACTGTACAGGTTTATAGCATTGAACGAGACCTTGAAGAGTTGTCAGCTCTTTACGAGAACAACCCAGACCCAGTGCTATGATCCTGCCATATGTTACCAAATTTCAACTGGGTAGGAACAGGCTATGAACTATTGGCATCAACATTTCAGCATATGAAATGTGGAATAAGAATGGCCATGCAGCTGCAATGTACTGGGACAGGACTAGAGGGCAGGAGAGGAATGCAGTGTTGAATCATTGAAGACCATTCCCCTTAATCTTATTCGGACTACATGGCAATACATGCCCAAATCTGACTAGACAACCACATCTCACATTGATCAGGGTAAGGTCCTATTGTGGAGCCACATCCTAGAAATAATCATTATCCTTCAGTGGAAGAACTAAAGGGAGATATTGAACATAAAGATAAAGTGGAACTTAATTAGATAGCACACATATATAAAGTTTTGTTAAAATACTAACTTTGAAATTCAAAATATTGAAATTCTTCTAAAAATAACCAAATTAGACTGACCAAAATTTAATGCAAGGTATATCTGAATTTCAAATTTAATCGCTGCATTATAGGTTTCAATGGATGGTCAAGTATGAGTCAGCAAGCCACATTGATCAGTTTACTTTGATAGCAAAATTTGGTGCTCAGTATGCCAGAAATTCCGAACTAAATTTGGGGGCATACCATCGCTATTCACAGAAATTGGGGAATCCAGATCATGAACAGCACTAATTGAAACAAGTGGGCATGTTGTTTGTTGCTAATTCAGTTATCATCTATCTACCAGGCACAATGTGCTTCTCTACTTCTTCCTGCCTTCTCTCATCTTCAACAGGATTTGAGTAAAAGCGTCACTGTAAAACAACACTGGCATCTGCCCAACAATATGGAAAATTGTCCAGGTATTTCCTGTGCACAAAAAGCAGGACAAATCCAACCTGGCCAATTACCAGACCATCAGTCGACTCTGGATAATCAGTAAAGTGATGAAGGTATCATCAATGGTGCTATCACGCAGCACCTGCTCAGCCACAAGCTTTTCACTGACACCCAGTTTGGGCTCTGTCAGGGCTACTCACCTCCTGGCCTCATTTCAGCCTTGCTTCAAACATGGACAAAACAGCTGAATTCCAGAAGTGAGGTGAGAATGACAGCCCTTGACCTCAAGGTTACAGTCAACCTTGGTATTCAAGAGTCTGAGCAAAAATGGAATTAATGGATATTGAGGCAAACTCTCCACTGATTGAAGTCATACCTCATACAAAGGAAGTTGTGGTTGTTGGAGGTCTGTCATCCCAGTTCCAGGATATCTCTATAGGAGTTCCTCAGCGTAGTGTCCTAGGCCTAGCCAGCTTCAGTTATTTGGTCGAAGTCTTTCTGTCTATCGAAAGGTCAGAAGTGGGGATGTTCTCTGACGATTGCACAATACTCAGCACCATTCGTGACTCCTCTGATATGAATCAGTCCATATTCAAATGCAACAAGATCTGGATGATATCCAGGCTTGAGCTGAAAAATGGTAAGTAATATTCATGCCACACAAATGCCAGGCAATGTCCATCTTCAATAAGGGACAATTGAAGCACTGCCCCTTGACATTCAATGACATTACTATCACTGACTTCCCCCCAGTCAATATCCTTGGGGTTACCTTTGACCAGAAACTCAACTGGACTCACCGTATAAGCACAGTGACTATGAGAGCAGGTCATAGGCTACAAAAACTAGGAAAGCCTGTGCATCATTTACAAGGCATACATCAGGAATGTGATGGAATACTTCCCATTTGCCTGCATGGGTGCAGCTCCAACAACATTCAAGATGCTAGACATCATCCAGGACGAAAATCCGACATGATTGGCATTATATCCACAAACATCCACTCCCTCTACTGTTGACGATCAGTAGCAGCAATGTGTACCATCTACGAGATGTACTGCAGAAATTCACCAAAGATCCTTTGACAGCACCTTCCAAACCCACAACCACTTCCATCTAGAAGGACAAGAGAGCAGATACATGGAAACACCACTACTTACAGTTTCCCCTCCAAGCCACTCATGATCCTGACTTGGAAATATATCATCAATCCTTTACAGTCGCTGGGTCAAAATCCTGGAATTCCCTTTCAAAGGACATTGTGGGTCAACCTATACCAAGTGGACTGCAGTGGTTCAAGAAGTCAGCTCATCACCATCTTCTCAAGGGCAATAAAAGCTGGCCAGCCAACAATGCCTGGGTCCTATGAGTGAATTAAAATAAAAACTACAGGTCCTAGAAAGAAAAATGAACCACCTGTATGCAGGCAGTGGAATTTTTAATTTAACTGAGGACTTCTTACTTTGCCCTTTGTTTCCAGCCTAGCTGCTGGCTCAAATCACACTTCCTGCAATGTGGGATATCCCATCCTCTGGACTCTACCTCAGCCTAAACACCATCATCCACCTGCAGTGAGTTGTTTAATTTTCCACCACCTAGACTGGTAAACAGCAGAAGCAATAAGTAATAGACAGAACTAAACAATCTCACAACCAATGGATCAGGTCAGATCTGGAGTGTTGCGAAACAAAGATACCTAGGGGTGCAGGTACACAGTTCTTAGAAAGTGAGTCGCAGGTAGACAGGGTGGTGAAGAAGGCATTTGACATACTTGCCTTCATTGGTCAGTGCCCCGAGTATAGGAATTGGGACTTCATGTTGTGGCTGTACAGGACATTGGTGAGGCCACTTTTAGAATACTGCGTTCACTTCTGGTCTCCCTGCTATTGGAAAGATGTTGTTAAATTTGAAAGGGTTCAGGAAAGATATACAAGGATGTTGCTGGAATTCAAGGTTTTGACTATAGGAAGAGGCTAATAGGCTGAAGCTTTTTCGCTGGAGTGTCAGAGGCTGAGGGATGACCTCATAGTTTATAAAATCACGAGGAGTAAGGATAGGTGAACAGCCATGGTCTTTTCCCCAGCGTAGGGCAGTCCAAAACTGAAGGCATAGGTTTAAAGTAAGAGGGGAAAGATTTAAAAGGGACCTAAGGGGCAACATTTTCATGCAGAGGGTGGTGCATAAATGGAACAAGCTGCCAGAGGAAATGGTGGAGGCTGGTACAATTACAACATTTAAAAGACATCTGGATGGGTACATGAATAGGAAGGGTGTAAAGGGATACAGGCCAAATGCTGACAAATGGGACTGGATTAATTTATGATATTTGTTCTGCATGGACAAATTGGACCGAGGTTTTTTATTACATGCTGTACATCTCTATGACTCTAAGTATTCATGTGGTAAGTCCAATTCAGTTTCTGGTTAATGGTTAATAGTAAAAGTGCTACATTATCCCTACAATGGGGTGACACGGTGGCTCAGTGGTTAGCACTGCTACCTCACAGCGCCAGGAATCTGGGTTCAATTCCACCCTCGGGTGATGGTCTGTGTGGAGTTTGCATGTTCTCCCCATGGCTGTGTGGGTTTCCTCTTGGTACTCCGGTTTCCTCCCACAGTCCAAAGATGTGTAGGTTAGGTTGATTGGCCATGCTAAATTTCCTGTAGTGTTTCAGGGATGTGTAGCTCAGGTGGGTTACAGGGGAATGAGTCTGGTTGGGATGCTGTAAGGGTCAGTGTGGACTTGTTGGGCCAAAGGGCCTGTTTCCACACTGTAGGGATTCTATGTCTATGTAACTGTCAGGATGTCAATAGTGGGGGATTCAGATATGACAATGCCGTTGATTATTAAGGGGCAATAGTTAAATTCTTGCTATTAGAAGATGGGCAATGTCTGACACTTGTCATGACACAAATGTTACATGGCACTTACCAGCTCAAAGATGCTGAACTCTATGCAATTGTTAGCAAAAATGCCCACTTCTGACCTTCTGATGAAGTGAAGGTCATTGACAAAGCATTTATTAATGATTGGGTCTCGGACATTACTGAGGAACTCCTACAGAGATCCCCTGGAGTTGAGAAGACTGACCTACAAACAATCACAATCAGCTTCTTTTATACAAGCTTTGACTCCAACCAATGGAAGGATCTCCCCCAATTCCCATTGACTCTAGTTTTGTGAGAGTTCCTTGATTTGACTTCTGGTCAAAAGCTGCCTTAATGTCAAGACTACTCACTCTCATCCCACAACTGGAGTTCAACTGTTGTGTCCATGTTTGGACCAAGGCCATAATGAGGTCAGGTGTGGTCCTGGCAGAAACTGGGCAACACTGAGCAGGTTATTGCTGAGCAGATGCTGCTAGATAGTACTGATGATAACCAATGCATAATTTCACTGTTGATTGAGAGTGGATCAATGGGGTGATCCTTGGCCTGGTTGGATTTGTCTTAGTTTTTGTGTTCAAGTCATACTACCTGTGCAATTTTTCACATTGTTTTGTAGATCCCAGTATTGTAGCTAAACTGGAAAAGTTTCCGATCAGTCCTGATGAAGGGTCCTGATGAAATGTCGACGTTCCTGCTCCTCTGATGTTGCTTGACCTGCTGTGTTCCTCCAGCTCCACATAGTATTGACACTGGAAAAGCTTGGTTGGGGTCCTCCTGGCTATTTCTGGTGTTCAGGTCACAGTGCTATTGTTGGAGTGTTATCAAGGCCCATAGCCTTTGCAGGATTCAGACCTTCAGCCTTTTCTTGATGGAGTGAACTGAATTATCCACAGACTAGAATCTGTAATGCTGCGTCCTCTGGAGGAAACCAAGATACATCATCCACTTGGCACTTCTGGCTGAGGATGAATGCAAAGATTCAGCCTTATCTTTAGCGTTGATATGCTAGGCTCCCCATCATTGAAGATGGGTATATTTGTGGAGCCTCTTCCTCTAGTGATTTGCTTAATTGTGCACCACAACTGAGATCTGATCCTTATTTGGGAAATGGCTTTGCTCTTTCTATCACTTGCTGCTCATGCTGTTTGGCATGCAAGTAGTCCTGTGTTGTAGCTTTACCTGATTCATTGCTGGAAGGCTCTGTCGTTTTGATGAGACCACAAAACCAAAGCCTCATTTTCTCTGCTCAGGCGAATGTGAATGACCTGATGGCACTCTTTTGAAGAAATCAAAGGAGTGCTTCACATGTTCTAGTTACTACTTTTCCCTCAATAAACACTACAAAAACATATTAGCTAGTGATTACTAAGTACAGCTTGGCTGCTGTGTCTCGTACATCACACAAGAGCACAGTTCAAAAGCCTTTACTGATTAGAAAAATCTTTGAGACATGTGTGGTCAAACACAATGTTATAGAAACACAATTTTTCTTTCTTTTAAAAGTTCATGAAAATGGTGGAAAAAATATCCAGACTCCTTATTGTCAGCCAGTGGAAATATAAATCAGATTGACGTGAAACAGCCTATCTACAGTGTTCCACTGTGAGCATTACCAAAAGAAATTTAAGCTGCAGGAGAAGTAGAAAAACAATACTATGCCTCAAATTTCACTCTCTTCAATACTTACATTTCTGTCTCATGCAAAAATGTCAATCATAATGAGTACTGGCATCTATTGGATGGTAGGACCTCACACTGTGCTGCCTATCCACCGCCTGCTGTGGGATGACTTCTGCTGTAAGGCACCTCCAACCGTAGCCAGCTTGCCATCATATGGGGCTGACAGGTGGAAGCAGCAGACGTGACTGGGAAGGAGACCTGAGGTTGTGAGGAGCATAGTGAACTTTTGAGGATGTCAGTAGCAAGAGGTGGGCAATAAAGCAAAGGTTTCCCTGCTGACTTGGTAATAATTGTGGAAACAGAAAACCAAAGGATGGAGCATATAGTGACAAAGGTAAAGTAATACAAGTAAAGAAGGAAGGAAACAAAATGGGGAACAACACCTTCTAAGTCCAATTAAGATCATTCCATCCCTGCAAAAATGCTCTGATTAAAATACCATCTGCAGTTGCACCTTGTGTTATCTCTCATCAGTCACATTTTATAATCAACCTTGCAATCGGTAGACCATTCCAGGGCAGACAACTTCCCTCTCTTCATAGATGCATGTCCGTGCTTGCTTAGGTGCTTATGTTATTGCCTCTGAATTACTGGTTTCAAGTATCACCTCAAAAATCCAGACTAACACGCCAGTGCAGCGTTGCGTTGTTGGAAGAGCAGTCTTTCAGATGAATTGTTAAATTGAGGCCCATCTCTGCCTCCTGAGCTAGATGTAAACAATTTTACAGCACTATTTTGAAGAAAAGCAGGTGAGTTTTCCCTGGTGTCCTGGCTTTATTTACCCCAAAATCGACATCATGAAGTGAAATTGGATTCTCTGGTCATTATATCACAGAAATATGTGAGAATTTGCATAGTCTAAGTTAGCATCTGTTCAACCTACAACATTGACTATACTTCAAAAAGTAAACCTTTAAGCCAAGTACAGCACATATGCAGGTTTCCTCTCATCCATGTTGTCTGTTACTTCCTCAAACAACTCTAACAAATTAGTCAACTATAATTTTCCCTTTCACAAAACCACGTTAACTCTGCCTGATTTGATTAAGATTTCCTATGTGCACTGCTAGTCTCCTTAATAACAGATTCTAGCATTTTCCATATCATAGCTGTTAGGCTACATGGCCTGGAATTTCTTGCCTTCTGTTTCACTCTTTCTGAAACTGAAGAGTCACATTCAATATTTCGGGAATCTTTGCGGAATTTTTGAAAATTAAAACCAATGCAACTACCATCTCAGCAGCCACTTCTTTTAACCTCCTAGGATGAAGTCCATAATGATCTGGAACGAACCAGCCTTGAACTTAAAATCTCATTATCCTTTCCCTGGTGATTTCCATTGTTTTAAGTTCCTCCCTCCCTTTCATCTCTTGATTTACAATAATTTTGGATGTATTTGTGTCATCTACTTTGAAGACAGACATAAAAACAGCTTTTTAGAAACAATTGCCTCATTCTGGGGCAAAAGAGGGGCTCTGTGTCCCGTTCTGAAAGGAAATCCCAGCGGCAGTGTAGTGCTGGCTGAAGAATGGAATGTCCATCCACAAACTGCTGAGCTGAAAAGAGAAATAGAATGATTTAGAGAGAGATTCAGGCCAAGGCAAGTTCAGGCTCTGCCAGAGAGAGAGATATATTCTTTCATACTTTCATTCACTTGAAAGCGGGAATAATTTAAAGGGAGGTCATTAGTGAAGGATTAGAAAGAAACATGAAAGATTGATGCAAGGCATCGATGAGCCACTCGTGGGAAACACCTGTTGAATTATTGATAGCTCTACGGACAGGCAGATGGATATAAATATGCTGACAAAATACTGAGGACAGTAACTCTGAAAGACAGCTGTAGCACAGACGGCAGGCTGTAAAAAGAGGGAAGAATGTCGCTACATCCAGAATCGAGATGAATGAGTTTATAACTTTGTTCTGCAAGGCAATTTCATGCCATAACTGCATCAATCTTTATCAATCACCAGGGCTAATAATGATGCCGGAGCTTGTTAGCAGTGATTCAGTTTGGAGCTGATATTGCTGCTGTTGTGAGCAAAGCAATTAATTTATTCAACATTCTGATTTTGAGATGTAAATGGCTGTAAACCGGCATGTAGTTTGCCTAGCACAGAAAAATGTGCGTTGAAATCTTCCCACATTGAGGCACAGAAGCACCAATGTGTGATCTCATCACTTGTACAGCACTGCCAATTTTTTTGTCTATTCCACTGGAGTGTAGCAAAGCTTATTTCATTGTAATTACAGCACTGTTATAAGGTAGCTCCGCCGGCGTTTTTATTTACATGGGCTCATTCATTGTTTGGAAGGACCACTATGAATTCACCCGTGTAAGGTATTTGCAAACCCAACAGCTATCACTGGTCAGTCCCAAAACGAGCAAATACCAAACTTTCTCCTAAATTGTTGTTGCCTCGATATTTGTTCATGAATAGATGGAAAAGGAAAATGTCAAGAAAAGAATCATATTAAATTGCATTAAGATTTGAACTAATAAATAATGTGTAGTTTTATAGCACCTGTCACATCTTTAAAGAGCTTCACAACCTCTTCACAACCCCATTACAATGAGTACTTCCATTTCCAAGTCTTACTGAGATTTTTAAACTGATTTTTCCCTCTGGGAAGGTACATGGTTCACTTTTAATCTGGATTGGATTCTGATCCAGATAGGAGAATTCTGTGCCATCCAAGAAAAAAGTCAGATTTTGTGAGACTCCAGCCTAACTTGATAGATGGTAGATTTCTTTAGAATTCAACATAGAATCCTAGAGTCGTACAACATGGAAACAGATCCTTCAGTCCAACTAGCCCATGCCGAAAGTAATCCCAAACTAAACTAGTCCCATCTGCCTACTCCAGGCCCATAACCCCTCCAAGCCTTTCCTATTGATGTGCTTATCCAAATATGTTTTAAATATTATAATTGTACCCACATCCACCACTTCCTCAGGAGCTTCATTCCACACGCTAACCACCCTCTGTGTAAAACATTTGCCGCTCATGTCTTTTTTAAAATCTCTCTTTTTAAAGATGTGCCCCCTAGTCTTGAAAACCCCCATCCTAGGGAAAAGAAAACTCTATCTATACCCCTTATTATTTTATAAACATCTACAAGATCGCCTTGCAACCTCCTATGCTCCATTGAATAAAGTCCCAAGCTATGCGGCCTTTTTTTATAATTCAATCATTCCATACCCTGCAACATCCTGGTAAATCTCTTATGAACTCTCTCAAGCTTACTGGGTGACCAGAAAGGGACACATTATCCTGGAAGAGGCCTCACCAATGTCCTGTACAACCTCAGCATGACTTCCCAACTCCAATACTCAAAGAAAAACCAAAAGAACTGCGGATGCTGTAAATCGTGAACAAAAACAAAGATGCTGAGCTTTTCCAGCAACTTTGATTTTGTTCCAATACTCAAAGGACTAAGCAATGAAGGCAATTGTGCCAAATGCCTTTTTAACCACCCGATATGTGACACAAACTTCAAAGAATTATGTACCTGCATCCCTTGGTCCCTTACCAAAAAACTAAGCACTCTTAGTTCTCTGCTTACATGTTTTAATGGGAAGAGAACTGGGAACATCTGTCAATCTGGAACTCTCTCATTTAATACATATTTATCCAAAAGCAGCGAGGTTCTTTGCTGAGGTTTGCTCTCAATTTTTGATTTGATTATTAAATTTGCTTGGACTGAGAAAGATCATCTGAGGATTGAGGACGATGAAGAATTTTCTGGAGAATTTCTTCCATAATTGGGCCTGTCTTTTTCTTTTTACTTTATCTCCCCTATTGCTTTGTGAAGCAAGAGTCTGCCAAATTTGTACCTTCTATTTTCTGTACTTGTGTTGCGTTTAGAAACTCTTGACTCTGTGGATTCCTACATGTCCTCCAGACTAGCTGGTTTTCTGGCATTGAGTTATCTACACATTTGATGCATGCTCCCTCACCCGCACCCTGGAGGTGGAGGAGGAAAGTGGCAGAAATCTGAAGTTGGAGCCATTAATTCTGCTTGGATATAACTATAGTCCCAGCATAGTATTCTACTGAGGTACATATCCATTGGGAAGCTAACTGAAACATGCCAACACCACACACACTGCCAAGTATATCTTGGGAGCCACCAGCCACTGATTTTGTTTAAAATTTCATGGGACTTCAGCAAGACCAGCTTTTGCTGTCCATTCTTAATTGTCCATTGAGAATTTGCTGGCTTCCCTTAGTGGGCACTCTTTTGTGCCTCCACTACCGATGCTATGGCATCTCAAAAGATCAAGCAACAGATGAATGGAACATGATTGTCATCCGAGAATAATGCACCTCAATCTACCGTTCTAAGAGAGCACCCATTGTTATTTTATTTGGACCCAGTCAAACACAAAAAGAAGGATGCATACCTCTTCTGGAAAATGGGCTGATAATATATTTATCGCTGATGAAAGTCCACAGAACTCTCTTACTCTTAAATCCCATATTCAGAGCCTCCACAATCTGGAGGCCTGTGCTCCAGAATCCCCTATCCATAAACTTTACACCCCCAAAACCCAACTGTCATAAATTTAATTCTCCAAAACCCCATGATTCAGAACTCCCACACGTTGAAATCACATTGTTCAGATTCCTATACTTCAGAGCCACATGTTCTATAACCCTATACCTCAGAATCACATACTCTAGAACCACATAACCAGAATGCCTATACTCCAGAAGCTCCATACTCTGAATCCCATAGTCCATACATCACAAACTCTGGAATAATCCATCTAAAGAACTTTCTTACTCCAAAACCTTATACTGCTGAGCCCCCATGCTCTCGCAAGCCATTCTCTAGAACCCTATTCTCCAGAACATTGTAATCTGGTGAGATTGAGAATTCATATGAGAATGGGTACCACCAGGCATATTGGATGACCTTTTTTTTATTATTCATTGACAGGATGAGGGAATCGCTGGCTAGGCCAGCGTTTATTGCCCATCCCTTAATTGCCCAGAAGGCAGTTAAGAGACAACCACATTGCTGTGGGTCTGGAGTCACATGTAGGCCAGACCAGGTAAGGCTGGCAAATCTTTCCCTAAAGGACATTAATGAACCAGATGGGTCTTTCTGACAATCACAATGGATTCATGGTCATTATTAGATTCTTAATTCCAGATTTTACCTAAATTCAAATTCCACCATTGCCATGGTAGGAATCGGACCCAGGTCCACAGGACATTACCTGGGTCTTTGGATTAAGTCCGGTGATAATACCACTAAGCCATTACCTCTCCATCTTAATGATGCACAGTTAGAAAACACTGAAGTCCAAAGAGACATGAGGTCTAGGCACAGAATTAATTAAAATGTCAGGAAGAAGTGGCAAAAACAATCAATAACGATGCATCTCAAGACATTTGATGAGCCAATGAAACACTTTAGAAGTGTGGTCACTGTTTTAATATGAAATACAACAATTGATTTGCACACAACAAACTCCCATAAACAACAAGATAATAATTATTGGTTACTCTGCTGTTGCGATGTTAATTTTGGGATAAATATTGTGCAAAAAACCAAGTGTATCACCACTGCTGTCCTTTGAAATTACACAATGGGATCTTTCACATTTGCCAACAAAGAGAGAGTTTTGCTATAATGTCTAATCTACATTGCAGCACATCCCATGGCACAGAACTCCCTCAAAGCTGGATTAGACTGCCAGGCATTACTTGTACACAAGTCTTGGGATGGGGTTTGAACCCACAACCTTTTGCTTCAGAAAGAAGCATGCTACCCATTGAGAAACAGCTGATACCGGGGCTAACTGCTGAGAAGATGCAACCAGGGTTGTATTCCCTTAAATGTACCAGAATAAGTGTTGCTTTGTTCAAGTATTTCAATATATTAAATGGAATACATAGAATCATAGAAACTAGGAACAGGAGTAGGCCTTTCCGCCCTATGAGCCTGTACTGCCATACAATATGATCATGGCTGATCCTTTAACTAATGCCATATTCCTGCTTTCACCCTGTAACCCTTGATTCCTTTAAAATCTAAATGATCACGTATTTCTTGAATATATGCAGTGACTTTGCCTCAGAGCCTTCTGTGGTAGAGAATTCCACTACCTTTGAGTGAAGACAATTTTTCTGATCACTGTTTTGAATGGTCTACTTTCTATGTTGAGACTGTGCTAACATGGGAAAACATCCTCCCAGTCTGTCCAACCCATTAGAATTTTATACATTTTGATCAGATCCTGTCTCATCCTTCTAAGTTCTAGTGAATATAGGCCCATTGAGATCTGCCATCCCTAATATCAACCTATTGAACCTCTGCTACACTCCCTACACAGCAAAGAGAATCCTTTCTTAAATAGGGAGACCAAAACTTCACCCAATCCAATACATTGGATCGATGTTATGAAATTATTCCTACTGGCTGGGCATCTAGGATTAAAGAGATTAGTCTAAAAATTATAGCTAGATCTTTCAGAATGACTTCTATGTACAAAAAGCATAAAAGTTAAAACATTTTCTTACAACAACAATGAATGCTGAGTTGATTGTTAATTGTAAATCTGCGATTGAGCTATTTTTGTCATTCAGGGATGACTTAAGGTGGGCATGACAGGTGAACTGCAGATGATGTATGATCATCTTGAATGTTGGAACATGTTTAAGGGCTATGTTACCTCCTCCTGCACCAGTATTGCTATGCTCCCAACAATAACTCTCTTTCAACAGACAATTAGGTTGCCAAAGCTACAAATATCTTCATGTGGCATTCTAGAGAGGGTCAGCAACATGGTAGGGACATGCTATTATATTGCCACAGCTTCACTAGAGACCTCAGTCTGAAGTCAACTATAAACTACAGGAGATCAGGGAGATACTGATTTGTAGCCACCAAAGCCAACAACACTCCAGCTATTACAGCCAGCTTGATATTGCCAAGCTCTTCCAGGGAGCCTGTAGTTGTTAATTTTATTTGGATATGTTTACGAGCAAAGAGCTGCTGTGTGCCATCCCTCTTTAATTCTCACGCAACCTGCATGTACTTTAATTGATTTCCAAAGATCTGGTGCCTCATTTTGTTCAGAATGCAAGAATGACAGAATGCAGTGAGAAGAGCTCTAGAATATTTATCAGTTACACAAGAGCTAATTGCATCCTTCGAGCTTCCATCGCCCTTATGTTTTAAATGGGTTGTGGATGTGTTAGGTGCTTGTCTTGATTTGAGAATTACACTGGTGAATATACCAGGGCCATGGCAGAGCTGCAGGTTTAGTAAAAAGAACAAGGTCTGTCCCTGGACCTGACACCAATTGATATTGCACTAGATGTTGCCCAATGTCATTTATGCAGCATTGCACCATGAAATAGAATTGTGACTGGTAGCGCTGAGCAGCAGACTTATCACTGGCTGGGGGTGTAACCAGTGAACAGTCTAGGTATGCTGGAAGCTTTGGAATCTATTCATTATGACTCAATACAGAAAATCTGCAAATGAGTGGAAATTAGTACCTGTATATTGAATGTTTGACTTCAATGGCTATAGACTAGCCATCCGTCATCTATACATTAGTAGTTATTTGATTATTCTCCTCTCCACATACCCAACACACAATGCCAATCAAATTGCCCTCCTGGAACTTTCTACCTTCTCCCTTCATGACATGTCATGACCTATCAGGTTGTGGATCTCCATGCTGTGCTTGTCTATCACATACAACCTCTTTATTTTAAAGAAAACCTTCAGTAATCAGAACCACAGAAACAAGTGCACAATGGAGCTTCTGTTTTTGTCTGTTGCCCCATGTTAATAAAATATATTTGTTATTTTCACATAAAGCACCTTCTTTGTGGCACATTCTCCAATATCCTACATAGGGCAAATTTTCCATTGTTATGTTTTTAACTTCACTGCCTGGGCACAGGGCTCCTGTCTAATTATTTTGTCATTAAAAGATTGACGCTCAAACAGAACATAGGAAATAGGAGCATGAGTAGGCCATTTAGCCCCTTGAGCCTGCTCTACCATTCATCTAGATAGTGGCTGATCATCCACCTCAATACCAATTTGTGACGCTATCCTCATATGAGGACATAAGAACATATGAAATAGGAGCAGGAATAGGCTATCTGGCCCATCAAGCCTGTTCCGTCATTCAATAAGGTCATGGCTGATCTTTTCGTGGACTCAGCTTCACTTACCCACCCACACGCCATGATCCTTAATTCCTTCACTGTTCAAATATCTATCTATATTTGCCTTAAAAACATTAAACGAGGTAACCTCAGTTGTTTCACTGGACAGGAAATTCCACAGTTTGACAACCCTTTGGGTGAAGATGTTCCTCCTTAGCTCAGTTCTAAATCTGCTCCCCCTAATTTTGAGGCTATGCCCCCGAATTCTTATTTCACCTGACAGTGGAAAACACCTCCCTACTTGAGTCTTATCAATTCCCTTCATAATTTTGTATGTTTCTATAAGACCCCCCTCATTCTTCTAAATTCCATGAGTGTAGTCCTAATCTACTCAATCTCTCCTCATAAGCCAACCCTCTCAATTCCGGAGTCAACCCAGTAAACCTGCTATGCAAACCCCCCAGTGCCAGTACATCCTTTCTCAAGTAAAGAGACCAAAACTGTACACAGTACTCCAGACGTGGTCTCACCAGAACCCTGTATAGCCACAGCATAACCTCCTTATTTTTAATAACCTGCTGCACCTGCAAACTAACTTTTTGTGATTCATGCAAAAGACACCCAGATCCCTCTGCACAGTGGCATGTTGCATTTTCACCATTTAAATAATAGCCCATTTTGTTGTTATTCCTTCCAAAACAGATCACATTTCATTTATCAACATTGTACTCCAACTGCTAGACCCATGACCACTCAGTTAACCTGTCTTATCCCTCTGCAGACTTCCAGTGTCCTCCGTACATTTTGTTCTACCACTCATTTTAGTGTCATCTACAAACTTTGACAAACTTCATTTGGTCCCCAACTCTAAATCAATGTAAATTGTGAACAATTGTGGTCTCAACACTGATCCCTGAGGCACACCACTAGCCATTGATTGCCAACCAGAAAAACACCCATTTATCCTCACCCTTTGCTTTCTGTAAGTTAACCAATCTTCTATCCATTACCCATAATGCATGCACCTTTATCTTATGCAGCAGCCTATTGTGTGGCACCTTGTTGAATGCCTTCTGGAAATCCAGATATGTTACACCCAACGGCTCTCCACCGCATGTGTGATGTTCTTGAAGAATTCCAGTAAATCAGTTAGACGTGACATGCTTTTCATGAACCCCCATGCTGCGTCTGCCCGAAGGGACAAATTCTATCCAGATGTCTTACTATTTCTTCCTTGATAATAGATTCAAGCATTTTTCCCACTACAGAAGTTAAGCTAATGGGCCTACTGATATTCATCTTTTGTCAACTTCCTATCTTCAACAGTGGCATCACATTTGCCGTTTTCCAACCTGCCAGAACCACCCCAGAGTCCATTGAATTTTGGTAAATTATCACGAGCACATTTGCTATTACCCCCGCCATCTCTTTTTGTACACTGGGATGCATTCCATCAGATCCACTTGTCCACGTTTAGCCCCATTGGGTTGCCCAACACAACTCCTTTAGTGATAATGATCATTTCTAGGTCCTCACCTACCATAGATTTGATATCTTTAACATACAGAACAATTCATTTCTGACTTAAACATACTCAATGACTAAGCGTCAACTACCCTCTAGGGTAGAGAATTCTAAAGATTCATCATGATCTGAATGGAGAAATTCTTTCTCATCTCAGTCTTGTAAAGATCCTTGTGAGATCACATCTGGAGTATTGTGTAGAGTTGTGGGTGCCACAGTCCAGGAAAGATGTGAAGACTTTGAAGTGAGAGGAGAACAAGCATAGCTCCGGGGAATGAAAACTTCAGTTATGAGGATAGATTGAAGAAATTGGGACTGTTCCTCTTGGAGAGAAAGCAGTTAAGAGGAGATCGACAGAAGTTTTTAATATTATGCTTGGAGTGGATAGAATGGAAAGGGAGAAGCTGCTCCCACTCATAAAAACAACAAGAAACAGGCGGTACACATTTAAAGTGATTTACAAAAGGAACAAATGCAAGGAGAGAAAAATAACTTGTTTAGGTAGCGAATACAAAGTGTCTGAAATACATTCCCCAGAAACATGGTGGAAACAGTTCAATTGGGAATTTGAAAGGGCATTGGATAACTTTTTGAATAGAAATATTGTACAAGGAAATGGAGAAAAGCATGAACTTGACAGTAGGTAACAATGCTCAAATTAAACCTGGTGCAGGCATATTGAGTCAAACGGATTCCTTTTGCACCATAAGAATTCTATGACTTTTGTAAGTGGCCTTGCTCTAATTTTGAGACTGTCTGACCGGCTTGAGGTCTGCCACTTCAGATTACTGCACAAGGCAGCCTGGGCAAAGATCTAATGACACAGCATATACAGTCAGATCTGGGATCCTCCAGGATAAACCATGATCCCCATTCTGACAGTGCTATACATCATTTGGGGTGTCTTTTTGGTCAAAATAGTTTCTTTTTTGCAGTTCTCCATTGCATTGCAGGAGGCCTGAAACAGGCCTCATCTCATTAATGTCCAATCATTCACATTGCACAGGACTCCCAGATTCTTTGAAATATATTGGGATGAACTAACTCATTTGCTGCCCTGATTGACCAATTAATAATGTTTCCTTGAGGAAAATCACATGTCCTTGGATTCTGCCAGCAATTGTTAAAACTGGTCTGAAGTCTGAACTGGTCCTCCAACTTTTCCAACCAGTGGCTTCCAGGTATTTAAGGCAGATGTCTGGTATACAGTGCATAAAGGCAACAGACTGAAGCACCAGATGGTTAAATGTATTTGATTTCTAATTTACAAACATGATAGAGCTTTATTTATCAGATGAGCACTGTGTCAGCTTTAGGTGAGACATACATGAAGAGTGCATCACTTTCTAATAGGGATTGTTAACAAAATGTATGAATATATGATAAACAGTTTAACAAACATATTTTGTTTCCGACAGTGCTGTGTCATATTTCAAAGCTGACTGTGGCATTGCACAGTGACCTAACATCTTCTAATCTAGCATATGTTATCAACTTCCCATTTACACCTTTAACAGGATATTTGATCAATATATGTTTCATAACACTTTGAGTTGTATCTTTATCAAAAAAATGTTTGCACCAGGTTTTAGGGGTGTTACTCTTCTAAACTGATGGCAATAAATCCACGCAGTGAAGTTTGTGGCTTATCATTATTGACTATCCCTTCGGTGTAATGTAAAACAATCCAAATTTGAGAGATTTTGTATTCAGGTGCATGATACCATAATCCATAAAATGTAGTTAAAGCAGGATGTGCATGGGTGTGTACATTCATGTAATGTACTCTGCACGAATGTTTTGTGTCACTATTTCTCAAGAAATTGTTTCAGTTGTTGCCATTGTAAAGTGAATCCTGAAAATGAAAATGGAAATTTGCTAGCATTCTGACAAAATAAGTTGCAGGGAAGTTGAAAAAAATAATTGTGAAATGTTTCCTTGAAAGGGATAAGGGCAGAATAACTTCAAACTATGAATTATGAGCAAGTGTAGGCCAACTGGCCCCTCAAGCCTCCTCCTTCTCCATTTGATACTCAAAAGATTGATCTGATTGTGGCCTCAGTTCCACTTTACTGCCTACCCCCAATATCCCTTGACTTTTTTGTCAGTAATATATCAATTTAATTTAGCATTTAAAAAAATCAGCAAAAAGAGATTGGACAGACTGGGGTAAAAGAGGCAGAAGTTCTTGCAATATTTAAGAAGGATTAAGATGTACATTTGAGGTGCCAATGCATACAAGGTTATGGAATAAAAACAGAAGTTGCTGGAAAAGCTCAGCAGGTCTGGCGGCATCTGTGAAGAAAAAATCAGAGTTAATGTTTCGGGTCCAGTGACCCTTCCTCAGAACTCCAGTTCTGAAACGTTAACTCTGATTTTTTCTTCACAGATGCTACCAGACCTGCTGAGCTTTTCCAGCAACTTCTGTTTTTGTTCCTGATTTACAGCATCCACAGTTCTTTCAGATTTTTATATACAAGATTATGGGCCAAGTGCTAGACAATGGGATTAAAATTAATAAACAGGAGTTAGAGTTGGAGATTTGAAGAGTCCAGAGAATAATTTCTGGGAATTGTGATATGAAATGTAATGCAAGATAAGGAGAAGATAGTTAGAACATAAGAACTAGGAGCAGGAGTAGGCCGTCTGGCCCTTCGAGCCTCCTCCGCCATTCAATAAGGTCATGGCTGATCTTTTTGTGGACTCAGATCCACCTACCCGCGTTCTCACCGTATCCCTTAATTCCTTTATTGTTCAAAAAAAATCTACCTTTTTTTAAAAAACGTTTACTGAAGTAGCATCAACTACTTCACTGGGCAAGGAATTCCATAGATTAACAACCCTCTGGGTGAAGAAATTCCTTCTCAATTCAGTCCTAAATCTGCTCCCTCTAATCTTGAGGCTATGCCCTCTTGTCCTAGCTTCACCTGCCAGTTGAAACATCCTCTTTACTTCTATCTTATCTATTCCCTTCATAATTTTATATGTTTCTATAAGATCCCCCCTCAATCTTCTGAATTCCAATGAATATAATCCCAATCTACTCAGTCTCTCCTCATAAACCAACCCCCTCAACTCCCGAATCAACCTAGTGAACCTCCTTTGCACCCCCTCCAGTGCCAATACATCCTTTCTCAAGTAAGGAGACCAAAACTGCACACAGTACTCCAGGTGTGGCCTCGCCAGTACCTTGTACAGCTGCAACATAACCTCTCTACTTTTAATTTCAATCCCTTTAGCAATGAAGGACAAAATTCCATTTGCCTTCCTAATTACTTGTTGTACCTGCAGACCTACCTTCTGTGATTCATGCACAAGGACACCCAGGTCCCTCTGCATAGCAGCATGCTGCAACTTTTTACCATTCAAGTAATAATCCTTTTTACTATGACTCCTATCAAAATGTATGACTTCACATTTATTTACATTGTATTCCATCTGCCAGACCTTTGCCCACTCACTCAATGTATCTATGTTCCTCTGCAAAGTTTCACAGTCCTCTGCACACTTTGCTCTGCCACTCATCTTAGTGTCATCTGCAAACCTTGACACCCTACACGTGGTCCCCAACTCCAAATCATCTATATAGTTGAGCCATACTTTTCCAGTGTCCGCCACAGTCTGCCTCCACACTCCTGAAGCTACCATGGTCAGTTGTAGATTACGTGAGTCATATACTTAAACATGCATTTGTACTTTAAGTCTGATTGATAAGCACATTCTGTACTTGAATGCCTGGAAAATTAATAATCTTAAGCATACTTACAAAATATTTTGACCATACAAGGCATTGTGATCAGGTCAATAACTTTTCGTATTAAAAACTGAAGTTGTACCTTATTTGCCCATTTTCATAACTTGTTTCCTTCACTTATTCATGTATTTAAGATGTTGACACAAAATATTCCTCTAGCTTAACTAAGAGATTACAAAAATTAATTTTAAAATGCTAATGTTTTTCTGTTCATTTCAGTTCTATTGAAATTAAAACTGTTTTGAATAACATGTTTGTGGTTAAAGCACTAAAATGATAGTGAAGAAATAAGTAATGTTTACAATTAAGTCACAGTTTGCACTGTACAGAACAGATATGCATGAAAATTGTGCTCAATAATTTTTTTCTGTAATTCTACACTGCAGGGTGCATTGTGTTATATATCTCTGAAATAGATAATTCCTGACAAAATATAACTCCTAGATAAAGCCAGTCTTTTTTCAGCTTTGAAGAAGATTGCATTTAGTTTTATGATGATTCTTTGTGACAAGTTTATTACACTGCTGCAACAGGCTTTATGATTTGATTTTGACACCCTAATTGTTTTGCTGTTGGTTCCAGAATTAATTGTAGTGTGGCTGTAATTAGGGAAAAAAAAATGTTATGTGTTTAAAGAGAATGTGTGGTGCTTCAAACTAAATCTGTCTGAAAAGACTGTGACTATGATATTCAAGTTGTTAATGAAATGGCAGTGTTCAGCACCAATCTGAAAGGAAATTGCCCACAAAAATCGACAGAGCTACATAGCATTGATTGCACGTTTTGGATGCTAATTTCATGCTGGTGCCAAATCAAAAGTCCTTTAGATGTCCAGAAACAGTGGTTTCATCCAACAGGCTCAGCAGCAGAAGACATTGAAATATGTCAATCTAGATCCAGGGTGAGTCAGAAACCAGGAAACTTACTTTGTGGATAACGTTTGTTGTCTCTTCAGTCTTACAAGTTCTTCCACAAACTAGTGAAACCTATCCCCCTTCATTTATTTTTTTTTTAAAAACCCCACCAACAAATCACCCTGGTTAACAAATTAAAACCAACAGCAAGTTACAAGTACTGTCCGCCAGGGATGGAGCAACAATAACAAACATGAAGGAAGGGTAGGGAAAGAAGAAAAGGTTAAATCAAAATGGAGTTGGAATAGGAGATAATGGACTCTAGCCCCTGCAGTGCCCTCCTTTCTCTCTGAAGGCTTCGCGACCTTTTCCATTTCCCACTGCCAGGCCAGGAGCAGGTTCATGAGAATATCTTCCAACCTGCCCATCCACTTCCACACTTGGCACGAGAGATGATGTGAATAAGTCATCATGATTTATTGCAAAATGAAAACTCTAGTTACGCTTCATTCAAGACTGCTTAACTTTTTGGTGTGTTTCAATTATGCAAATAGAGCACAAAAAGTGGAAGTTCACATCAATTCAGTGATATCTAATTGATTTTCATCTACACTGATTTCAAATTCATCCTGTGGAAAGCAGAAATCATTAATAACAACTTCAGGAGTTTGCATGTAACTGCACAAGTGTAGACACCTGAGATTGCTGTCAGATTAACGGAATAATAATGATGAACTCTGACAGCTTTGGCATCATTACCAGTGCAAAATAAGGGCCTTTGAAATTGATCTGGGCAATAGGCAGTGAAGCTTTAGGCTGTAAACGTTAGATGAATCTAACTAGTTACGAGTGTGACTAGTTACTCATTCTCAATATAAGGACCGAACTGGCAGATCTGGGTGTAGCACAAAACTGGAGGCAGATTTAACACTATTACATCTATCAGTCAGGGCTCCTTGATTGACCCAGGCTAACAATCACAATCAAGGTTCTCATACTTGATGAGATTCACCTGGCCGTCATTCCAATTGCTACACCCCTCCCCGCTCTAAGTCAGGGGATACAGGCCTGTTCTTTTTCTTGTAGCTTCTCCTGGGACTTTTCTGCACCGGCTCCAGTGCTTCCAACTCGGAGTTGGACACGGGTGGTATGCACCAGACTGTAGCCCATCTCTTGCGCCTGGATCATCTTGAAAGAAATTCCTCCTGTTTTTTGGGTGGTAGTGATATTGAGCCTCCGACATCAGCTGCACCTATCTCAGTCTCTGAGGTTTCTTTGATGCTAGACAGAGGAGGAGAACCCATGGTTTCTGACAACTTTTCTGGCTGTTCTGAGGGGCCGGGTATATTCTTTTCCTGCCTCGTTTATGAGGTTTCAGCTTTCATGTGATCTACATGTTTGTTCAGGACTACGTCACCTACCCAAACTTTGTATGTCACAGGACCTGACAAGGGACCTCGCCTCGTGCCCATGCATGGCCGTTTCCATGGTTTCAACACCAAACTTCTCCTCCTGAAGTAAACTATCTCTCTCACTTAGAGGAGGCATGTGGCTGGCTTTGGTGTTCCTGATGCCGTTTCACTGTCAATGCCAAATTTCAACACAATGCTGCCCCAACACCCACCCTGCTGCCATTCAACGAATGGTATCCTCTTCTGCCAGTTGAATACTTTGATCAAATTACCTGCTTCCAAACGTTCATTACTCTCATATTAAGATTATACTTTAGGACGTAGGTGGGACTTGCAACTCTGTATGACTTGTTTGCATAGGGAGACTGCTACTGAGCTGTAGGGAATAAAACATTTACATTGTTGGTTCAGCATAGTCCTCTGCCCAGTTATACAGTGCTAGGTCTAAGAATTAGCTTAACATTAAAAGTAGGGCAGCTTTGACAACTTCATCAAATCTTAGGGGCAGATTCCTCAATTTCCCAAAGTCAAAAGGTACTCGGCCACAGCTTTTGGTCATAAAATTGCTCCTAATGTCAGAAACAGAACTCACGTGCTTCTGGGTCTCGCAGAGTGAAGTATTGCATCTGCCACCATCACACAAACATATAGTCATATTTTCAAATCAACCCTATTAGCAATATTAATACACACTTCTGAAGCAGGTGGATTTGAACCCAGGCCTCCTGGTCCAGAGGTAAGGACGTTACCACGACCACATGAGCCTTACAACTGTGCATGCACTTAGGCAAGGATTCAGGATGCTTACCTTTCACAGTGCCTTGGCCTTCATGACAGGCCACAGCAAGAAGATAACGGCAGGGTTTAGCCACAATGGAAAGAGTACCTCAACATTCATGACAGTCATCTAGTCCTTCATAGTTTGAAGCCAGATCTTGTTTTATTCTAAAATAATAAGAGACATTGTTCTCAACAAATGTCACAGAATCATAGAGTCATAGAGTCATATAGCACAGAAGCAGACCCTTTGGTCCAATGATGTCACGCCGACCATAATCCCAAACTACAATAGTCCCTGCGCTTGGCCCATATCCCTCCAAACATTTCTTATTCATGCACTTATCTAAATAACTTTTAAACATTGTAACTGTACCTGCATCTATCACTCTCTCTGGAAATTCATATGTGAAAAAATTGCCCCACATGTCTTATTTAAATCTTTCTAATTGCACTTTAAAAATGTGCCCCCCAGTCTCGAAATCTTCCACCCTAGGGAAAAGCACCTGTGCCGTTTATCTTATCTAATGTCTCATTATTTTATAAACCTCTATAAGGTTACCTTTCAACCTTCATCGCTTCAGTTAAAAAAACGTCCCAGCCTCTCCAATCTCTTATAACTCAAACTCTTCATTCCTGGCAACATCCTTGTAAATCTCTTCTGAATCCTTTCCAGCTTTTGATTTGATTTGATTTATTATTGTCACATGTACCTAGGTACAGTGAAAAGTTTTGTTTTGCGTGCAATACAGGCAGATCATACAATTTTAAGATCATAAAGTGATAGAACAGAGAGAGGAATAAAAAGTTACAAATGCAAAGAAAGTGCACAAAAAGCAAGATCAATATTAGATTTGAAATTTGAAAGGTCCATTCAGAAGCCTAATAACAGCAGAGAAGAAGCTGTCCTTGAACCTGTCAGTACATATTTTTCACAGAATTCCTGCAGTGTAGAAACAGGCCCTTCAGCCCAACAAGTCCACACCGACCCTCAGACCATCCCACACAAACCCATCACCCTATAACCCACCTAATCTACACATCCCTGAACACTATGGGCAATTTAGCATGGCCAATCCACCTAGCCTGCACATCTTTAGACTGTGGGAGGAAACCGGCGCACCCAAAGGAAACCCACACAGACATGGGGAGAATTGGCAAACTCCACACAGACAGTTGCCCGAGGGTCCCTGGTGCCGTGAGGCAGCAGTGCTAACCGCTGAGCCACCATACCGCCCTGTGTTTAAGTTTCTGTACCTTCTACCTGACAGAAGAGGTTGGAAGTGCTTATAACCAGGTTAGGAGGGGTCTTTGATGATGTTGTCTGCCTTTCCAAGGCAGCAAGAAGGGTAGATGGAGTCAATGGATGGAAGGTTGGCTTGCATGGTGGACTAGACTGCATTCACAACTCTCTGTAGCTTTTTACAGTTCTGGGCCATGCAGTTGCATACCAAGCCCTGATGCAGCCACATAGAATGCTTTCTATGGTGCATCTATAAAAGCTGGTGAGAATCCGAATGGACATATTGAATTATGTACACGCAAAGTGCTTTAATGATCACCGTCCAGTGGCACTGACGTCCATAATCATGAACTGCTTTGAGAGGATGGTCATGGTCCATGTCAACTCTAGCCTCCTTGCCAAACTCGATCCCCTGCAATTTGCCTACAGGTGGACTGAGGACCTCATCTCTGCAACATCTGGAGACAAGGACACCTACATCAGGCTCCTACTCATCGACTACAGCTTTGCCTTCAACACCATAATCCCCTCCAGACTGATCTCAAAACTCCGAGATCGAGATCTCAGCTCTGCCTTCCCCAACTGGATCCTCAGATTCCTGACCCATAGACTGCAATTAGTGAAGATAGAGAACTGCACCTCCTCCATGACAACACTTAACACTGGAGACCGCTGAGGATGCATTCTCAGCCTCTTACTGTACTTGCTTTACACCCGTGACTGTGTAGCCAAATTCTGAACAAGTGCCATCCACAAGTTTGCTGACAATACCACGGTGGTAGGACAGATATCAAACAACAATGAGTCAGTTTACAGAAAGGAGATAAAGGGCTTGGGTGTCGTGGTGCAATGATAGCAACCTTTCTCTCAATGTTGTCAAAACAAAGGAACTGATCAATGACTTCAGAAAGAAAGGATGAGAACACGCCCCCATTTACGTCAACAGAGAGGAGGTTGAGAGGGTTGAGAGCATCAAGTTCCTAGGAGTGATCATAACTGACAACCTGCCCTGGACTTCCCATGTAGTTGTGACGGTTAAGAAGGTACAACAGCGCCTCTTCTTTCTCAGGTGACTTAGGAAATTCGGCATGTTCTTAAAAACTGTCACCAACTTTTACAGATGGACCACAGAAACCATACTATCCAGGTAAACAACTGCTCTTTCCCGGACTGTAAGAAATTACAAAATGTTGTGTGCACAGCCCAGACCATCACGGAAGCCAACCTTCCATCCACGGACTCCATTTACACTTCTCATTGCTGTTGAGAGGCTGCCAACATCATCAAAGAGCCCTCCCACCACTGTAATGCTCACCTATAACCACTTCAGTCAGGCAGAAAATACAGTAGCTTGACTACATACACCAACAGGTTGAAGAACAGCTTATTTTCTGCCATTATTAGACTGATGAATAGAATCTCCTACATCAAATAATGTTGGTCTTGTTAATGCTTCACGCACCTCCTGTGCAGTGCAGGCTGTATGTCTCACGCTGTCTAAGCATCCCATGATCTATATTTCTTGCTTACTATGATCTTCCTGCACTGCTTATGAATAAAGCTTTCCACTGTACTTAGGTACACGTGACTACAATAAATCAAATCAAATTTCCTTCAACTCCTGAGGAAGAAGAGGCATTGTTGTGCCTTCTTGGCCATTGCATGAATATGGGTGGTCCAGGACAGATTGTTGCTGATCGTCACTCCTAGGAACTTGACACTCTCGACCATCTCCACCTCAGCTCCACTGATGGAAATCGGGGCATGGCCTCCTTGCTTCCCGAAGTCGATGATCAATTCTTTAGTTTTGCTAATGTTGAGGGAGAGATTGTTATGTTTAAAGATCAATAATATCCTTCCTATAATGCAGTGACCAGAGCTGGACACAGTACTCCAGAAGATGCCTCACCAACATCCTATACAACCTCAACATAACATCCCAATTCCGATACTCCAAGGTCTGAGCAATGAAGGCAAGGATCCTAAATGCCTTCTTAACCACCCTATCTATATGTAATGTAAACATCAAAGAATTATGTACCTGAACCCCTAGGACTTCCTTATCTATAACATTACCCAAGGTCCTACTTTTAGAGTCATAAAGTCATAGTCGTACAGCATGGAAACAGACAATTCAGTCCAACCAGTCCATGCTGAACATAATCCCAAACTAAACTAATCCTACCTGCCTGCTCCTCTGCCATACACCTCCAAACCTTTCCTATTCTTCTATCCAAATGTCTTTTAAACATTGTAATTGTACCCACATCCATCACTTCCTCAGGAAGTTCATTCCACACAAGAACCACACTCTGTGTAAAAAATTTGCCTCATGTCTTGTTCAAATCTTTCCTCTCTCACCATAAAAATATGCCGCCTAGTCTTGCCATACACCAGCCTAGGGAAAAGACATCTACTAATAAGTTTATCTATACCTATCATTATTTCATAAACTTCTATCAGGTTGCCTGTCAACTTCCTGTGCTCCAGTGAAAAAAGTGCCAGCCTATCCAGTCTTCCTTTATAACTCAAACCTTCCATACCGGACAACATCCTGATAAATTTCTTCTGAACCCTCTCCAGTTTGATAATATCCTTCCTATAACTGAGCGACCAGAACTAGACATTGTTTTGCAAAAGAGGCCTTACCAATGTCCTGTACTCAACATGACTTCCAACTCCTATACTCAAAGGACTGAGCAATGAAGGTAAGCGTACCAAATGCCGTTTTAACCACCCTGTCTAATTTGACACAAACTTCAAAGAATTATGTACCTGCATTCCTAAGTCTCTCTGTTCTACCATTAATTGTGTAAGCCCTACCCTTGTTTGAGTACCAAAATGCAACACCTTACATTTATCCAGATTGAACTCCCTCTGCCATTTTTCAGCCCATTGACCCATTTGATCAAGATGCCTTTGTAATCTTAGAAAACCTTCTTCAATGTCTACCATGGCACAAATTTTGGTGTTGTCTACAAACTTACTAACCATGCTTTCTAAATTCTCATCCAAATCATCTATATGAATGACAAACAAAAGAGGGCCCAGAACTGATCCCTGTGGAACATCACTAGTCACGGGCCTCCAGTCCAAAAAGCAACCCTCTACTATTACTCTCTGTCTCCTGCCGTTAAGCCAATAATGTATCCAATTGGCAAGCTCACCCTGAATCCTATGTAACCTAACTTTGCTAATTAGCCTGCCATGCAGAACCTTGTCAAAGGCTTTACTAAAATCCAAAAAAAAAGTCTACTGCTCTGCCATCCTCAATTTTTTTGGTAACCCTCAAAAAACTCAATCAAGTTTGTGAGACACAGTTTTCCTCACACAAGACCATACTGACTATCTGTAATCAATTTTTGTCCCTCTAAATGTCCATAATTCCTAACTTTTATAATCACCTCCAACAATTTACCCACAACTGAAGTCAGACTCACAGGCCTATAGTTCCCTGTTTTCTCCTTACAAACTTCTTGAAACAAAGGTACAACTTTAGCCACCCTCCAGTAGTTATAGACGATGCAAATATTTCTGTGAGGGGTCATGTAATTTCCTCCCTTACTTCCCATATCGTTCTGGGATACGTTAGATCAGGTCCCGGAGATTTATCCATCTTTATATTCTCTAAGACCTACCAAACCTTCTCTTCTGTATTGCAAGCTGCTTTTAAAACATCAAAGTTTATTTCTCTGCATTCTCTAGACTCCATTTCTTTCTCCGCAGTAGAAACTGATGCATTTAGTATCTCTCCCATCTCCTGGGGTTCAACACAAAGATGACCTCCATAATCTTGAAGAGGCCCGAGTACCCTGTTGCTCTTAACTCATTTGTAGAAGATCTTTGGATTATCCTCAACCTTATCTGACAATGCTATCTCAGATCCCCTCTTTGCCTTCCTGATTTCTCTCTTAAGAATGCCCTTACACTCTTTATACTGATTAAGAGATTCAATTGAATCAAATTGTGTACATTTCAAATAATTGTATAAGTCATGCCCTTGTTTGTTTTACCAAATGCAATACCTCGCATTTATCCAAACGCATCGATCTGCCAACCTTCAACCCATTGGCCCGATTGATCATGATATCTTTGTAGTCCTAGGTAACCTACTTCAATGTCAACTATGCCACCAATTTTGGTTTCATCTGCAAATTTATTAACCATGCTTTCTATAATCGCATCTAAATCATTGATATAAATGACAAAAGTGGACCCAGCACTGATCCCTGTGGAAGACTGCTGGTCACAGGCCTCCAGTCTAAAAAACAACCCTCCATCATCACAGTCTGTCTCTTGCCATTAAGCCAATTTTGTATCCAATTGGCAAGCTCGTCTGAAATCTATGTGATCTAACTTTACCAATTAATCCAGTAAAGCCTTTGACAAGGTTCTGCATGGTAAAGCCCAAGTAAACAATGTCTCCTGCTCTGCCCTCTTCAAGCTTCTTGGTTTCTTCCTCAAAAAACTCAATCAAGTTTGTGAGACATGATTTCCCTCACACAAAGCCATGCTGACTATCCCCAATCATTTGTTGCCTCTCCAAATGCATATCAAGCTTATCGTTCGGAATCACTTCCAACAACTTACCTAACAGTGAAGTCAGACTTATAGGTCTATTGTTCCCATGCTTCAACTTACATCCTTTCTTGAACAAAGACATAACATTAGCGACTCTCTAATCATCCACACCTAACCCATAGTTATAGATGATGCAAATGTTTCTGAAAAGGACACCACAATTTCCTCCCTAACTTCCCACAACATCCTAGGACACACTAGATCAGGACCTGGATATTTATCCACCCTTATATTTTGTAAGACCGTGAACACTCCTCTTCTATAATGTGAACTGTTTTCAAAACATCAATATTTATTTCCTTGTGTTCTCTACCCTCCATTTCTTTCTCCACATTAAAAGATGATGCAAAATATTCATTTAATATCCTCCCATCTCCTGAATTTCACAGTAAACCTGAGAGGTTATACACAAGTGATGCTATAATATTCCAGGATTTACCATATTTGACCATGCAGCATGGTTTGATATGACAAAGATGGTGGAATTAGGGTAATGTCATTGGGTGCCTTAATCCAGTCCAAAGCTCTGCAGATCTGGGTTCAAATCACACTTTAGTTTGTCGAGTTTAAATTGAATAAAATGAAATATAAAGCTAGTTTCAGTAATTTTAGCCATGATAACTAACCAGTTTGGTTCACTCTCAAATGATTGTAACATAGTCAGCCAGATGGACTTCATAGAATATGAGTTCCCTGATTGGGGCTGTTAATCTGTTCCAATTAGGAAGCCCTGTTTGACAGATAAAAAGAGGACTGTCAGATATTCTGACACTCTTTGAGCTGGCTCTGAAGGAGCTGGTCCAGTATCAAGGAATTTCTAAGTGTGAATAATTCCATACCATCCAATGGCCTAGCAGAAAAAGCAATCCAAACTTTGAAGCAGGCTTGAAGAAACAGCCTGCAGCTTCTGTAGATAACTGTCCCGGTTCCTATTTGATTGTAGAATCCTCATGCAACTACAGGGATAGTTCCAACAGACTTGCTCATAGGAAGAAGACTCTGTGCCACGTTAAATCTGATCTTCCTGCACCTTGGGAAAAGGGCATTAGGATTGCCATTGCCCGATGCCAGACTCCACCAAGTGAGAGAGACAGTTTACTTCAGGGGATGACATTTGTTGTAGGGACCACGGAAATGCCCTGCATGAGTAAGAGGCATGGTAGATGTGAGGTCAAGATTAACGACATATCAATTCAGGTAGGAGCGACCATCCTGAACAAACACGTGGACCATATGAAAGTCGAGAACTCACAAACTGCACAGGAACAAAACATGCTCTGCCTCTCAGAACAGATGGAAAGGCTGTCAGAACCCATGCATTCTCCCTTTCCATCAAGTGTTGAAAAGATCTCTGTATCTAAGATGGACACATTGGATCTTGCTGCATCAAAACCTTTGCAACAGGAAGAAAAGAGTGAATTTCTCTTAAGGCACAAGAGGCGAGCTCCTGTGTGTTACATGCCTCCCTACTAACGCAGAGTCAGAGGAACCTGACTCAGTGCTAAAATATCCCGGGAGGTGCTTTAAAAAAAAGACTGGCCTATATCCTCACACTCAAAGTGGGAGGGATGTAATGTTTGAATCAAGGTCAACCAGATGGACAACATAGAATATGAGTTCCCTGACTGTGGCTGTTAATCTAGTCCAATCAGGGAGCCCTGTCTCACATATAAAAACAGGAGCATCAAACATCCTGAAACTCTGACAGCTGGCTCTGAGGGAGCTGGACCAGTGTTAAGAATTTTCCACATGTAAATAAGATGTGACTTGGTGATGGAATACCGGCCTCAGTAAAGTTATTTCACATTCATGTTGCTTAGGGAAGGAAATCTGCTGTGCTGGTCATATGTGACTCCAGACCCACAAAATGTGCTTAGCTCTTAATTATTTTATTCATACCCCAAGAAAGACTTAAAAAGGGTACTGCTTTCTCTCCATATAGTGACTGATGGCAAATCTGGAACACATTCTTGACAATGTGAGCTCACTGTGCTGTGTATTTTTTAATAGCACTGTAGGTCAGTTGTGAAAGAACTATACTTCCTGAATATAAAACACCATCTCTGCTTAAGAGTGGAGGAAATGGCAGCTAACCAGGTCTGAAAAGCTACTGAAGGCTGAATGCAATTCATAAGGGATCTAAAGTGTCCTCTGCATTTGTAATGATGCCCATTAGTAGCACCTATAAGTAAATAAAAGTGCTTGTTCTGCCTGAGCTATACAGTGTTTTGGTTATTGTAAAGAGATTTCTGAGTTCTTCATTTCAACAATTTGACACAATTCATATGATCATATTTTATTAATGGTGTTCATTCAGAATGACTTATTTTTCAAAGGAAGTTGTGACAGGGATGTAACAAGAATTCAAGATTGAGTCCATTGAAAAAACGCGCTGACCCAGCAGAAGCTAATTATCTCACAAAGGCCTCACTCCCCACCTACCGTAGAACTCCCAACATTGCCTGTCATGTCATTATCTTACCCAAAGTTTTTAATCTCTTGTTGGATGGTTTAGCCTGAACCCTCTATTCAGTGATGACACTTTTTCACAATTCAATACGTGTTAATTGGTTTCCGTGAATAGCCTTTGTTTAGCAACTGCAGAGTGGGGCACCTTTGACACAGTATCTGATTATCTCTGCCTGTTACTTTGATTTTGTCATGCTGTGAACTTTTTGATAAGCATATAAATAGGCATTCTATTTGTCCCTATCTATCGTCTGTACAGCAAATGTGGTTCATACAAACCAATGAATACCAATTTGCCATTCCGTAATGATTGAATAGTACCCATTAAGTAATAGTTCCCTTAAGATGCCAACAACATTCACGGTGTACCAGAGCAGAGAAAACTCGTCAATATGCAGCCTGACCCTGTTTCTCTCATAAGGTAAATGGATGTATGCAAGCTCACTTCTCGGCTTGTAACCATTGGAACCCATGCATGAATTAACAAAACGGACAACTTCAATCCAACAAAAGTAATCACTTTCCAGATTATATAAAGTATAATCATTTATAGACTGCAGGTCCTGAATAATGAATTGGGTTTTAGGTTTCAGCAGTATAATATGCCATGGTAGGCCTATGCACTAAAATAAAACAAAGGACTGCGGATGCTGGAAATCTGAAACAAAAACAGAAATTGCTGGTGAAACTCAGCCTGTATAGCTGCAACTGTGATGAGAAAGCAAAGTTAATGCTTTGAATTCAGTGACAATTCTTCAGAACCGAGGGTGGCATGGGGGGTCAATGGTTAGCACTACTACCTCATAGCGCCAGGAATCCACGTTCAATTCCATTCTCAGACAACTGTTTGTGTGCAGTTTACACATTCTCTCCCTGTCTGTGTGGGTTTCTGCCGGGTGCTCCAGTGTCCTCTCACAGTCCAAAGATGTGCAATTTAGGTAGATTGACCGTACGAAAATGTCCATAGTGTTCACAGTTGTGCAGGTTAGTTGAGTTAGTCATGGGAAATGAAGGGTTTCAGGGATAAGGTAGTGGTATGGGTCTGAGTGGGATGCCCTTCAGAGGGTCAGTGTGTACCTGTTAGGCCAAATGGCCTGTTTCCACACTGTAGGGATTCTATGATGATGAACTGATCGTACCTAGGAAAATGTGGTATATATGTTGAAAACTGATGTGGTGGGATGAAGAAATAAGTGGATAGGTTGAAATGGAGCCCAGAAAGAGAGAGAATGACAGTTTCTGTGAGAAAGGGAAGGATGATAATATACCAGGAAAAAAGAAAAGCTGATGGGGACATAGGTAGGTGAACTGGGTGAAAGCAAGCCACGTCATGAAAGGCTTATAGAGTCATACAGTCATAAGGCATGGAAACAAACCCTCAGTCCAACTCAGCCATACCAACTAGATATCCTAAATTAATCGAGTGCCATTTGCCAGCATTTGGCCCATGTCCCGCTCAACGCTTTCTGTTCATATACCCATCCAGATGCCTTTTAAATGTTGAAATTTTACTAGCATCCACAACTTCCTCTGGCAGCTCATTCCACACGTGCACCACCCTCTGCATGAAAAAGTTGTCCCTTAGGCGCCTTTTAAATCTTTCCCCTCTCACCTTTAATCTATTCCCTCTGGTTTTGGACTCACACACCCAGGGGAAATTACCTTGTCTATTTACCCTATCCATGTCTGTCATGATTTTATAAATCTCTATAAGGTCACCCCTCAGCCTCTGACGTTCCAGGGAAAATAGCCCAGTCTATACAGCCTCTCCCCATAGCTAAAACCCTCCAACCCTGGCAACATCCTTGTCAATCTTTTCTGAACCCTTTCAAGTTTCACAACATCCTTCCTATAGCAGGAAGACCAGAATTGTACGCAGTATTCCAAAAGTAACTGAACCAGATGTCCTTTACAGCTCCAACATGACCTCCCAACTCCTATACTCAATGCACTGACCAATAAAGGCCAGCATACGAAACACCTTCTTCACTATCGTGTCTACCTGGGACTCCACTTGCAAGGAACTATGAACCTGCAATCCCAAGGTCTCTTTGTTCAGCAACACTCCCCAGGACCTTACCATTATGTGTACAAGTCCTGCCCTGATTTGCCTTTCCAAAATGCAGCACTTCACCTTATCTAAATTAAATTCTATTTGCCACTTCTCGGCCCACTGACCCATCTAATCAAGATCCCGTTCTACTCTGAAGTAACCTTCTTCGCTGTCCACTATACCTCCAATTTCGGTGTCATCTGCAAACTTACTAATCTTAGCTCCTATGTTCACATCCAAATCATTTATATAAATGACCATAAGCAGTGTTCTTAGCACTGATCTTTGCAGTATTCAGCTGATCATAGGCCCCCAGTCTGAAAAGCAACCCTCCAACACCACCCTCTGTCTCCTGCCTTCGAGCCAGATCTGCATCCAAATGGCTAGTTCTCCCTGTATTTCATGTAATCTAACTTTGCTAACCAGTCTACCATGAGGAACCTTGTCGAACTCCCTACTGATATTCAAAAAGACAACGTCCACCCTCTGCCTTCATCAATCCTCTACATTACTTTTCAAAAAACTCAATCAAGTTAGTGAGACATGATTTTTCACACACAAAGCCATATTGACAATCCCTAATCAGTCCTTGCCTTTCCAAATACATATATATCATGTCCCTCAGGAACCCCTCCAACAACCTGCCTACCATTGATGTCAGGTTCATTGATCTATAGTTACCAGGCTTTTCCTTACCACCTTTCTTAAATAGTGGCACCACGTCAGCCAACATCCAGTCTTCTGGCACCTCACCTGTCCCTATCAATGATACAAATATCTAAGCAAGGGGCCCAGCAATCACTTCCCGAGCTTCCCACAGAGTTCTAGGTTTACCTGATCTGGTCCCAGGGACTTTTCCTCCTTTTTCTGCGCCTTAAGCCATCCTGTACCTCCTCCTCTGTAATATGGATATTTTTCAAGATGTTGCTATTTATTTCCCCAAGTTCTCTATCTTCCATATCCTTCTCCACAGTAAAAACCAATGCAAAATACTCGTTTAGTATCTCCCCCGTCTCCCGCGGTTCCACACAGAGGCAGCCTTGCTCAACTTTAAATGGCCCTATTCTCTCCCTAGTTACTGTTTTGTCCTTAACATATTTGTAGAATCCCTTTGGATTCTCATTAACCCTATCTGCCAAACCTATCTCAGACCTCCTGATTCCCCTCTTCATTTTACTTTTACTGCCTTTATGTCCTCTTCTAGGGATTCACTCAATCCCTGCTGTCTATACCTGACATTTGATTCCTTCTTATTCTTGACCAAAACCTCAATTTCTCTAGTCATCTAGCATTCCCTGCACCTACCAACCTTGCCCTTAATCCTGACAGGAACATACTGTCTCTGGACTCTCGTTATTTTATTTTTGAAGACTTCCCATTTTCCAGCCATCCCTTTACCTGCAAATTTTCACCCCCAATCAACTTTTGAAAGTTCTTGCTTGATACCATCAAAATTAGCCATCCTCCAATTTAGAATTTTAACTGTTAGATCTGGTCTATCCTTTTCTATCACTAGTCTAAAGCTAATGGAATTATGGTCACTGGTCCCAAAGTGCTCCCCCACTGATACCTCAGTCACCTGCCCTGCCTTATTTCCCAAGAGAAAGTCAAGTTTTTGCACTTCTCTAGTAGGTGCATCCACATACTGAATCAGAAAATTTTCTGATACACACTTAACAAATTCTTTTCCATCCAAGCCCTTAATACTATGGCTGTCCCAGTCTCTGTTTGGAAAATGAAAAGCCCCTACCATTACCACCCTATTATTTTTACAGGTTACTGAGATATCCTTACAAGTTTGTTTCTCAATTTCCCAGTGACTATTGGGGAGTCTATAGTGCAATACTAATAAGGTGATCATCCCTTTCTTATTTCTCAGTTCCACCCAAATAACTTCCCTGGATGTACTCCCAGGAATATCATCCCTGAGTACAGCCATAACGTTATCCCTAATCAAAAACACCACTCCCCCTCCTCTGTTGCCATGCACCCCCTTTTCTATCCTTCCTACACCCTGGAACAATATGCTGCCAATCCAGTCCAACCCTGAGCTATGTCTCTGTAATCACTATGATATCCCAATCCCATGTTCCCAACCCTGCCCTGAGTTCATCTGCCTTACCTGTTAGGCCTCTTGCATTGCAATAAATGTGGTTTAATTTATCAGTCCTACCTTGTTCTTTGCTTTGTTCCTGCCTGCCCTGACTGTCTGACTTGCTCCTTTTCCGAACTGCACCAGTCTCAGACTGATCTGTTTTCTCACTATCTCCCTGGGTTCCACACTGTTGTTACTTGTTTAAATCCTCCCGAGATATCCTATTTCCCCACCAGCATGTTAGTCCCCTTCCATTTCAGGTTCAATCTGTTCTTCTTATACAGGTCACTTCTACCCCAGAAGAGATTCCCATGATCCAAAAATGTGAATCATTCTCCCCTGCACCTGCTGCTCAGCCACGCATTCATCTGCTCTTTCCTCCTATTCCTACCCTCATTAGCTAGTGGCACCAGGAGTAACCCAAATATTACTACCCTCGCAGACCAACTTTTTAAATTCCTGCCTAATTTCCTGTATTCCCTCCTCAGAATCTAATTCTTTTCTCTTCCTATGTCATTAGTTCCAACATGTAAAACAACCTCCTGCTAGTCCCTCTCCCCTTTAAGAGATATCCTTGGTTCTGGCATCAGGGAGGCAACACACCATTCTGATATCTCGATGTCAGCCGCAGAAATGTCTGTCTGTGCTTCTGACTAGAGAGTCCCCTATCACAATCGATCACTTGTAACCTGACATGTCCCTCGTACCAGAACCTCATACCTGGCTGTTAGTGCTACATTCCCCTGACAGTCCCTCACCCATTACATTTTCCGAAGCAGCATAATTGTTTGAAACAGGGATAGACACAGGCCTGGGCTGTGGAGGTGGGTAAGTAACATGGAAGAAGGTGTGCTGGTTCTAAAATGACTGAACTTGATATTCATTCCTGAAGGCTAAAGGTGACCAAGATGAAAATGAGATGCTGTTCTTCCAGTTTGTACCAAGGCTTGTTGGAGCTCCGAAGTAGACCCAAGACAGAAATATTGGCCAGCGAATACAGTGGTGTGAGATTGTAGCAGGCAACTGGAAGGTTGGGATCATTATTTTTGGACAGAACATAGGTGTTCCAAAAATTAGCCACCCAGTTTGTGTTTCATCTACCTGTTGCAGAGGAGACCACACAGTGAGCCATAATTAAAGATCCATACACTGTTCTGTTCATATTAATATTTGGGCTGGCTGAGCCCCAAGCTCTGAAGCTCCCCACAACCCCAAATCACTCACCCAATTTTTCCATCTTTCTATCTCTTTCACTTTTGTCACTTAAGACATGCCTTAAAATGTTGAATATCTCTTCATGCAGCGCTGTGTTAATTATTGTCCCACAACGCTTCTGTGAGGCACCTTGGGCCATTTTACTATGTCTGAGGGGTCTGTATAAATACAAGCATTTGTTAGGACCTTTTCTAACTCATGCAATACGCAACAATTTCATTGTTACTTCATTAAGTAATGAATCTCTGTATGAAGACATAACTTTTCTTACAGTTAAGCTTTGAAGTCTTATCCATATTCAATAACATAAGGAAAATAATCATTTCCATCTCCTTACTATTGAAATTGCAAATGCATAGAATATCTTTCATTATATGCCAACGTTGTCATTGTTTGTTCTTTATGAGTGTGCATGCATATGTTCTAATGCCATTTACTTCATTATTGATGTGACCAGTACCCTGGCACATTAGTCTTTTGCCAGATAAAGCTTTTATGGGGAAATTATTGAAAATACTACAGTTCCTGCTGTTTAGCTGCATATTAACACATAATCCACTAGTACGCATAATTGAGCAGCTGCCCAAGGCACTGATTAATCTTCCAGAATTTTCATGCACAGACAGTGGACAGCGGGAGGCCATTCAGTCCTTGAGCCTGTTCTGTCATTCAGTTAGGTCATTGTTGATCTGCATCTTAACTCCACCTACTTGCCTTACATATAACATTGAATGAAAAAGCACAGGAACAGGCCCTTCAGTCCACCACAACTGTGCCAAATATGATGCCATTCTAAACTCGTTCCATCTCCCTGCACACGGTCTGTATCCCTCTATTCTCTGCTAATTTATATGTTTGTCTAAATGCCTATTAAACAAAACTATCATATCCGCTTCTACAACCTCCCCTGGCAACATGTTCCAGGCATTTAGCATCCTTGGTGTAAAATCCCTTTCTTGCACATCTCTTTTAAACTACCTCCTCTTACCTTAAACCCTATGCCCTCCAGTATTTGACATTTACACCCTGGGAAAAAGATTCCGATTATCCAATCTTTTCCATGCCTGTCATGATTTTACATACTTCTAGCAGATCACCTCAACCTCTAACACTCCAATGGAAACAATCCATGTTTGTCCAACCTCTCCTTATAACTAATGCACTCCAATTCAGGCAGCATCCAGGTAAACCTCTCGTGTACCCTCTTCAAATCCTCCATGTCCTCCCTACAGAGTGGTAACTGGAACTGCACACAATAATCCAATGTGGTCTAACCGAAGTTTTATACAGCTGCAACTTGACTTGCCAACTTTTATGCTCAGTGCCCTGACTGATGAAGGCAAGCATGCTATTCAGCTTCTTTAACACCTGGCCTACTTGTATTGCGACTTTCAAGGAGCCATGGCCTTTGACCCCAAGATTCCTCTGTATATCAATGATCCTAAGAGCGTAGCGTTTACTGCAGACTTTCTCCTTGCATTTGCCATCCCAAAATGCATCACCTCATACTTGTCCAGATTAGAACATAGAACATAGAACATTACAACGCAGTACAGGCCCTTCGGCCCTCGATGTTGCGCCGACCTGTGAAACCAATCTGAAGCCCATCTAAACTAAACTATTCCATTATCATCCGTTATACTACTTCTGCCATTTCTCTGCCTGACTTTCCAACTGATATATATCTTGCTGTATCCTTTAACAATCTTCCTCATAAGGAATCTGAAAGCTTACTAGTCAGACCATCTACAGCTTGATCCAATTCACTTATATTAGAAACAATAGAGGTCCCTACACTGATCCTTATGGAACATCACTGCTCACAGACCTCCAGTAAGAAAAACGTCCATCTACAACTACCCTCTCTCTTCTCTGACCAAGCTAATTTTGTATCCAATTTACCAACCTCAACATGTATCGCATATGATTTAATGTTCTGGACCAGCCTACCATGAGGAACATTGTCAAATGCTTTCATAAAGTCCATATAAATAACATTCACTGTCTCACCCTCATCAATCATCTTCGTCATTTCCTCAAAACACTCAATCAAATTTGTGAGGCAGAACCTCCCACACAGGAAGTCATGATGACTATCCCTAAATGCCAACTCTTTTCCAAATGAGAATAAATCCTGTCCCCAAAAGTCTTCTCCAGTAATTTCCCTACCACTAATGTAAGGCTCATCAGCCCTTAATTTCCCACATTATACCTGCTGCCCTTCTTCTGCCAAGGAACAATATTAACTCTTCTTTAGAATTCTGAGACCTCACCAATGGCTAAACAGGATATAAAGATCTCTGTCAAGGCTCCAACAACCTCCTCCTTTGCCTCCTTCAGTATCCTGGGATAGATTCCATCAAGCTCCAGGGACTTATCGACCTTAATATCAATATGAACCAGAACATCAATATACCTCTCCCTAATCTTACCATCATCCATGTCCTTCTCCTTGGTGAATATAGGTGAGAAGTATTCATTAAGGACTTCAGCTATTTCCTCTGGCTCCACACATTAATTCTCTCCTTTGTCCTTGAGTGGACCTATCTCCTAACTATCTCCTGTTCCTAATATACTTATAAAATCTTTGGGATTCTCCTTTATCCTATTTGCCAAGGGCATTTCATGGCCCATTTTAGCCATTCTCATTTCTCATTTAAGTTCTTTTCTGCTTCCTTTATATTTTTGAAGGGCTTTGTCTGATTTCAGTTTCCTGAACCTTGTATATGCTTCTTTTTCCTTTTTGATTAAACTTTTAATATTTCTTATCAGCCAGGTTTCCTGGATCTTGCCATCATTTGTCCTCGCAGGAACATACTAATCAATTGGCCTTTAGAGGACTCCCACATGTCAGACGTGGATATACTCTCAAACAGCTGCACCCAGTCTAATTTCTTTAGTTCTGCCTAATAATGCTGGAATTAACCCTCCCACAGTTTAGCACTTTTACCTGAGGACCAGTTGTTTCCTTATCCATAACTATCTTAATGCTAATGGAATTATGATAATTGTCTCCAAAATGCTCTGCCACTAAAATTTTGATCATCTAGCCAGCATCATTCCCCAATACAAAGTTTAGTACAGCTCCTTATCTAACTGGACTATGTTCATATTGTTTCATGCAGGCCACCAGAATGCTCCATCTAAGGCTCTGGCACAGTCATTATTGGGGAAATTAAAATCACCCAGGACAACAACCCTGCAGTTTTTACATCTTTCCATGATTGCCTACATACATGGTCCTCTATCTTCCACTGGCTATTGGGAAGCCTACAGTATAAACCTATCATAATTATTGCACTTTTCTTATTCTCAAATTCTACCCATACAGTCTTACTGGATGAGCCCGACAAGATGTCCTTTCTTCCTGTAGCTGTGACATTCTCCTTAATAAGTGAGGAAACTCCCCCATCACTTTTATATCCCTCTCAATCACACCTGAAACATCTAAACCCTGGAATTTTGAGCTGCCATTCTTGCCCTCCTCTTAAAGAAGTTTCTGTAATGGCTACAACATTGTAGTACCATGTTCTAATCCAGGATCTAACATCATCTGCTTTATTTATTATAATTCTTGCATTAAAATAAATACACATCAGATTGCCAGTCCAGCTATGTTCATTAACCTGGGCTATGTTCATTAACTTGGTCCTGCCTGTCTTCCTATTAGACTTACTTGACCTAACCTCTACCTTGTCCTCAGTCACTCGACATGCTGGCTAATTGCTCTGGTTCCCACCCCTTTGCCACACTAGTTTAAGCTCTCCTGAGTGGCTCTAGCAAACCTCCCTGAAAGGGTATAAGTGACCCTCCAGTTTAGGTGCAACCTGTCCATTTTGTACAGGTCCCTCCTTTCCTGGAAGAAATCCTAAAGATCCAAATATCTGAAGCTCTCTCTCCTATGCCAGCTCTTTAGCCACGCATTCAACTGTATTATCATTCTATTTCTGGCTTTATAGTACATGTAACTGGGAATAACCCAGAGATTACAATCCTAGAAGGCTTGCTTTCCAACTTTCTACCTAACTCCCTAAATTATCTTTGTATTCTCTCTTCTTGCCCATTTCATTAGTACCAATGTGGTCCACAACATTTAGCTGTTCATCATCCCCGTTCAGAATATCCAGTATCCGCTCAGAGACATCCTTGACCCTGGCACCACGGAGGCAAGTCACCATCCTGGAGTCTCACTCGTGGCCACAGAAACACTTATCTGTGCCCCTGACTATAGAATTCCCCTACCACGACCACATGCCTACCCTTCAACCCTCCCTGTTGTACAACAGAATCAGTTGTGGTTACATCCCTGATACTTGATGCACAGAGAGATCTTGGTGTTCAGGTCCATTGTACCCTGAAGGTGGCAACACAGGTTGATAGAGTGGTCAAGAAGGCATACGGCATGCTTTCATTCATCGGACGGGGTATTGAGTACAAGAGTTGACAGGTCATGTTGCAGTTGTATAGGACTTTGGTTCAACCACATTTGGAATACTGCGTACAGTTCTGATTGCCACATTACCAAAAGGATGTGGATGCTTTGGAGATGGTGCAGAGGAGGTTCACCAGGATGTTGCCTGGTATGGAGGGCGTTAGCTATGAAGAGAGGTTGAGTAGATTAGGATTATTTACATTAGAAAGACGGAGGTTGAGGGGGGACCTGATTGAGGTCTACAAAATCATGAGAGGTATAGACAGGGTGGATAGCAAGAAGCTTTTTCCCAGAGTGGGGGACTCAATTACTAGGGGTCACGATTTCAAGGTGAGAGGGGAAAAGTTTAAGGGAGATATGCGTGGGAAGTTCTTTACGCAGAGGTTGGTGGGTGCCTGGAACACGTTGCCAGCAGAGGTGGTAGAGGCGGGCACGATAGCGTCATTTAAGATGTATCTAGACAGGTAAATGAATGGGCAGGGAGCAGAGGGATACAGATCCTTGGAAAATAGGCAACAGGTTTAGATAGAGGATCTGGATCGGCGCAGGCTTGGAGGGCCGAAGGGCCTGTTCCTGTGCTGTAATTTTCTTTGTTCTTTGTTCTATTCCTATATGGTCCTCAGTAAGTTCAACTACCCCTCCAAATGATCCATGTGGTCTGAGAAGGAGTTGCAATGGGACACATGTCCTGTAGACATAGTTGTCAAAGATATTTGAATTCTCCCTGATCTCCCATATCTCACAGGAGGAGCATACCATTCCATTCCCTCCCATTATTACCCCTCTAGGAACTACTGGATTAAAAGAAAGAGGGGAGGCAACAGCCTAGTGGTATTATTGCTGGACTGTTAATCCAGAGACCCACGTAATGTTCTGGGGGCCCAGTTCGAGTCCCACCACAGCAGATGGTGGAATGTAAATTAAAAATCCACTGATGACCATGAATCCATTGTCAGTTGTCAGGAAAAATCCATCTGGTTCACTAATGTATTTTAGGGAAGGAAACTGTCATCCTTACTTGGACTGGCCTACATGTGATTCCAAACGCACAGTAATGTGGTTGACTATGAACTGTCCTCTGGGCAGTTAGGGATGGGAAGCAAATGCTGGTCTAGCTGGTGATGCCGTCATCCTGTAAATGAATAAAAAAAGAGGAAAAGACCTTACCTTGCCAAACCTTAATGCTGATTGCCCTCCTCAGTAAAGCCTAATGTTCACCAAAGACTGCAACTTGACCTCAAGAGCAGCACTTCGACCTCACAACTGCTCTCCAATAAAAAAAAACTAACCCTGAACACATATTCCCAAAACAAACCTATTAATCTCTTTGGAAATATTCAACTGACCCCCACCACCAAGTGTCTTTGGCAGGGAGGAGTGTTCCAGATTCTTGCTGCCGTTTATGTGAAGAAAAGCTTCCAGACACCACCCCTCGAGTTCCCAGCAATAGGTATAAGGCAAAAAAAAGGTTACCCGTTTGGTCTTGACACCAGAGGAAATTTCTATCTACCCTATTAAATCTATAATTATTTTAAACAACACAATTACATAACAATTCATTCTCTAATATTCAACACAATGCAAATACTATGATCTGTCCTCACATTTTTTACCATAACAGCCCCTTGATCATTGATACAAACAAAACCTGTTCAATGGTTGTTGGAAGTTCCGGAATTTAGATGCTTTAAAAGAAATAGGGAGGGTGGTAAAAGAGGCGGGGCAGTGGCATTGCTAGTCAGGCTTGGTATAGCAGCTACTGAAAGGCAGTTCGAGAATGATATGTCTGCAGAGTCAGTTTGGGCTGAGGTCAGGAACAAGAAAGGAGCAGTCACTTTGTTGGGGTTTTTTTACAGACCACCTAATAGTTGCAGAGAAGTGGAGGAGTGGATTGGGAGGCAGATACTGGAAAGGTGCATAAGTCACAGGGTTGTAGTCATGGGTGACTTCAACTTTCCAAATATTGATTGGAAAGTTTTAGTTGTAATAGTTTAATGGAGCAGATTTTGTCCAGTGCATTCCTGACACAGTATGTAGATACACCAACACAAGGAGAGGCCACTTTGGATCTGGTGCTTGGCAATGAACCGGGCCAAGTGTTAGACCTGTTGGTAGGAGAGCATTTTGGCAGTAACGATCATAACTCTGTTACTTTTACAATAATCATGGAAAAGGATAGGTACATACAGCAGGGTAAGGTTTATAGTTGGGGAAAGGGTAATTATGATTCTGTTAGGCAAGAATTGGGTAACATAAAATGGGAACAGATGCTGTCAGAGAAGAGCACTATACAAATGTGGAGATTGTTTAAGGAATGCATGCTGCATGTGCTTGATATGTTTGTCCCTAGCAGGCAGGGAAGATGAGGTCGAGTGAGGGAACCTTGGTTGTCAAGAGAGGTCGAACGACTAGTTAAGAAGAAGAAGGATGCTTATATAAGATTTAGGAAACAAGGAACAGAAAAGGCCAGGAAGGAGCTGAAGAAAGGGCTTAGGAGAGCTATAAAGGAGCATGAGAAAACCTTGACAGATAGGATCAAGGAAAACCCCAAGGCTTTTTACAAGTGAAGAATAAGAGATTGACCAGAGAAAGGGTAGGGCCGATCAAGGATTGTAAAGGGAATTTGCGCACAGAGCCTAAAGAGATAGGAGAGATCCTTAATGAATACTTTTCTTCGGTATTCACAACTGAGAGGGACCTAATTGTGTTGGAGGACAGTGTGAAACAGGCTGGTAGGCTAGAGGAGGTGGAAGTTAGTAAGGAAGATGTACTAGGAACTTGAAGATAGATAAGTCCCCTGGGCCTGATGGGATTTATCCAAGGATTCTATGGGAAGCAAGGGAAGAGATCGCAGGGGCTTTGATGATTATCTTTTCATCCTCACTGTCCAAGGATATAGTGCTGGAAGATTGGAGAGTAGCAAACGTCATTCCCTTGTTCAAAAAAGGGAATAGGGATAACCCCGGAAATTAGAGGCCAGTTAGTCTTACTTCAGTGGTGGGCAAATTATTGGAAAGGGCTCTGAGAGATATGATTTATGATAACTTGGATAGGCACAGTTTGATTCATGATAGTCAGCATGGATTTGTGAGGGGTAGATTATGCCTCACAAACCTTATTGAATTCTTTGAAGAGATGACCAAACACGTGGATGAAGGTAGAGCAGTGGATGTGGTATACATGGATTTAAGCAAGGTGTTTGATAAGGTTCCCCATGGTAGGCTCGTGCAGAGAGTAAGGAGGCATGGGATAGGGGGAAATAATGGCAGATTGGATTCAGAATTGGCTGACCCTTAGAAGACAAAGGGTGGTAGTGGATGGAAAATATTCAACATGGTGCTCAGTTATGAATGATGTACCACAAGGATCTGTTCTGGGTCCTCTTCTATTTGTGATTTTTGTAAATGATTTGTTTGTAGGAGTGCAAGGGTGGATTAGTAAGTTTGCGGATGATACGAAGGTGGGTCGAATTGTGGATAGTGCAGAGGGCTGTTCTAGGTTACAAAGGGACATTGATAGGATGCAGAGCTGGGCTGAGAAGTAGCAGATGGAGTTTAACCCTGAAAAGTGTGAGATGATTCATTTTGGAAGGACAAATTTGAAAACTGAATACAGGGTTAACGGAAAGATTCTTGCCAGTGTGGAGGAGCAGAGGGATCTTGGGGTTCATATCCACAGTTCCCTGAAAGCTGCCACCCAGGTGGATAGAGTTGTTAAGAAGGCGTATGGTGTGTTAGTTTTCATTAATAGAGGGATTGAGTTCAAGAGCCGTGAACTTATGCTCCAGCTGTACAAAATCCTGGTTCGGCCACATCTGGAGTATTGTGTTCAGTTCTGGTTGCCTCATTACAGGAAAGATGTGGAAGCATTGGTAAAGGTGCAGAGGAGATTTACCAGGATGTTGCCTGGAATGGAGGGAAGGCCGTATGAGGAAACGTTGAGAGAGCTAGGGCTTTTCTCTTTAGAATGATGAAGGATGAGAGGTGACTTGATAGAGGTGTACAAAATGATCAGAGGTATAGATAGAGTGGACAACCAGAGACTTTTTCCTCGGGTGGAGGTAGCTATTACAAGGCGGCATAGTTTTAAAGTGAGTGGAGGTAGATATAGGGGAGACGTCAGAGGTAGGCTGTTCACTCAGAGAGTGGTAGGGACATGGAATGCATTGCAGGACAAGGTAGTGGAGTTGGCCTCATTAGGGGCATTTAAGCGGCTATTAGATAGGCATATGGATGATAGTATAAGGTAGGGGTGGAGGTTAGATAGACCTTAGGATTAGGGTAAAAGTTCGGCACAGCATCGTGGGCCGAAGGGCCTGGACAGTGCTGTACTGTTCTATGTTCTATGTTCTATGTTCCAATTAACAAATTTGGGTGACATGAATCTCCCTTGTTCATTAAATTGTTTTGCATCTATTTGAATGCAAGTTTCAATCTCCACATCTATGGGCACTCATTGAAATCTGTATCTGCTGTACTTGGGAGGATGTCCCATTTTGACAATACATGAACCTTGAGGTTTTCTCATTATTTCACTGCATTGAGATGTTTTGTTGAAACATCGAAATGTATAAGGATGCACAAAGGCCTTGGGACTCACCTTAATGACAACCCATGCATTTGACAACCTGTAAATTCCTTAAAGTGAAAACAACAATTCTGAAATGAAGACAGAATTGCAAAATAAAAAAATACTGACAGTCAGGCAACATCTGTGGAGGGAGAAACAGAGTTAGTGCTTCAAATCTGCTATGACTCTTCTTCAGAATACTGAAGGGTTCCAAAGAAGTCATACTGGATTTGAAACATTAAGTCTGTTTTGGTCTCGACAGACGCTGCCTGACATGTTGAGTTTCTCTAGTGTTATCTATTTTTACTTCAGATTTCTAGCAACTACAAGGAGTCTGCCCTTCTGCTTCCTCTCTTTCTCCTTAACACGGAGCACAAAAGCAAAGCAAGGTCATTCTAAAAATAACATGCATCAACTAAAAGGCAAATAACTTACTTTCTTTTGATATTATGAGTGCAATGGAGATTTAAATGAACCACACCCAATGCTTGTATCTCCCATTGTAGTTTCATATAGCTAGGTTTATGCTACAAAACTCTTGGTGTCATGATTGAATGATAGGACTTATTTTCAAAACAGTTAGCAGGAGGACAACAGCTCTGGACAAAAATCATGATTGAAGGAAGAGTTAAAGAGAATAAGGCAAAGTGTTTGGGTATAACGAAGCTCACAAATTATTTACAGTGCAGCAGCAGGCACTTCGTCAAATAGATTTATGTTGGTGCTTATGGTCGGCAGCATTCTCTTAAACTTTTTCATCTAATCTATCATATATCCTTTAATTTCTTGCCCCTTCATGTGCTGATTAAACTTCCTCTTAAATGTATCTACCCTATTCATTTCAACGTATCTCTATGGGAGTCAGCTCCCCGTCAAACACTCTCTGAGTAACAAGGTTTCTCCTGAGCACCTTATTGGATTCATTATCAACAATCTTATATTTATGAACCCTAGTTCTCTTGCCTGCAAGAGGAAACGTACTCTCTACTTCTCCCCTAACAGACTTGCATATCGTTAGATTTTGAAAAGACTGGAAGTTGGAAGAGGGACGGAAAGTGGTTTAAGGTTATGGGAAAAGCAGGTTGAAGTAAAAATGATATAATTCTTCAGGATAGAATAAAAGGAGTAGGAAGGTCAGAGGTATTAAATGGCTTCCTATTACTGGTGATTTTGCTAATGGAACTGACCAGACTGATATATCTTCTGAATACATTGTGGACAAGACATTTCAAAGAGTGCTGTCAATAAAGAAATGTTTCATAGGGCACTGTATTTCTCCAATTCCCTTTTGTACTTTGTTAAATATTCATTGTTGTCACAGAAACGTCTTCCAAGTCAAGGTCATTATTATCCATTAGCAAAAGACACCATTTGTAGATCGGCCTATACCATCTGGGTGATCTGTGTAAAGAACTATCGGGCCATGTTCCCATTTCCTAAAACCATACACTATTGCAAGATCATTCTGGATTTTAAAAAGAACCCTTGGCTTCTTCTCTCCACTGCAAACTGGCTACGTAATCACCTCTCCCTCTCCTCAAGCATCACCTCCAGCAATAATTGTGAAGGGCTCACGGATATCTGCAGCACTAAAGTTCAGACTAACCAATCAGCTACTCTGCTATTTTCCTCTCTCCCAGGTGACCAGATCATATATTCTTAAAACATCACCACTGCCTTAATTCAGAACTTGTATCATCTTCCTCTAGGTTTCCTTGTATCTTCCCTCATGACTTCTCCAACCTGATAGTCAAAGAGATCTTCAATACAGGAAAAGGGTCTTTAGCCCATCGAGTTTGTGTTAGACAAAAACAATCATCTAACTATTGTAATTCCATTTTCCAGCACTAGGTCCATAGCCTTGGATGCCTGAGCATTACAAGTGCACATTTAAATAACTCTTAAATATTATAAGGGTTTCTGCCTCTACTACCCTTTTAGGCAGTGAGTTCCAGGTTCCTACCTCCCTCTGAGTCAAAATACTTTCCTCAAATCTCTCTAAATGCCCTGCCCCTTACCTTAAATCTATGCCCCCTGGCCATTGATTGCTCTAGCAAGGAGAACAGTTCCTTCCTGACTACCCTATCTATGCCCCTCAAAATTTTATACGTCTCAATTGTGACCCTACTCAGTTGCCTCTTCTTCAAGGAAAGCATCCCCAGTATGCCCAATCTCTCTTCATAACTGAAACTTTCTAGCCCCAACAACATCAGCTACGTCTCCCCTGTATCCTCTCTAGTGCTATCCCATCCCTCCTATAATGTGGATTCCAGAACTGCATGACTCGACTTGTCCACGACCGACTTGCCCTCAACCCTTCCTCCTTGAAACAGATGATCACTCAACATCCCCTCCTGGTGTCCATATGAGCCAATATTGTCAATAGTATTTCCATCTTGAAGTCTTGCCCCTGCTTAATTCTTGCTGCCAGGATCCCTCTTCTCAAAAAGTAGCCCTTGACCCCTATCATTTTGGTGAACTACGCTCAATCACTCCTCTCCCTTTCCTTGCCAAAGTGTCTTGTACATGCTCTCAACTCGTGCTCATTTTTCCTGGAACTCCATATTTGAATCTCTCCAATCTGGTTTGTGCTCTGGCACCTACATTCTCTAGAATTTTTCCTGCTGCTGCGTGGACCTTTGAGTTCAGTGTGCAACAGCAGCTTCTGGAGCTGAAAGTCAACGCATCTACATGGCATTCAGTGTGCACAAACCCACTGCACAGCTGTGGAGCATTTCTGGGAATAGTGTTGAAATGTCATTTATCAACATCACAGTTGACATGTGACTGTGACCAAAATAAATTACCCCCTCCACATTCTTCTCAGGATGAAGTGAGGGACTACGAAGATGCAAAAAATATTCTGAGAAAAGGGAGGAGAGAATCTAATGAAAGAATGCCCTTTCTGGGGCTGATCCCCTTTTATAAATGTGAGTATTTGTTTCACATCTGTATTGTAGTGAACCTTCTAGCCACATAAAGCCCTGCAACTAGGAAGCACAAATGAATGATTTCAATTTACTCAGATTACAGCTATTTAAACACCTGGGCTCAACAGGTACAACAACTGACAATTATATAGCACCTTAATGTACTCATGCACTTCACAGGGGCGTTATCAGATATACTTGACACTGAGCCACAGAAGGCAATATTAAGACAAGTGTCCAATAGCTTGTTCATGTTGTTTAAGGAACAGTTTTAAATAGATAATTCTCCATGTTGGAGATCTAAAATGAGGGACATAGTTAAAGAATAAAGAGCTTCCCATTTAAGATATAGATGAGGATTTCTTTTTCCCTCAAAGGTTCATGCGCTTGAGAGCAGTGGAGGCAGTAATATTTTTAAGGCTGAGTTAAATCGATTCTTGGCTGACAAGGGAGTCGAAGGTTGAAGGGGTTAGACAAGAAAGTGGAGTTGATGTTCAAATCTTAATAAATGGTAAATCAAGAGGCAGATGGTCTACCTCTAATTTGTATGTCGGTAAAAGATGTATAGAGGTTTATTGAGGAGATTTCAGAGTTTAGGGCCATGACAGCTGAAATGAACTTTATGAACCAGAAGAGATTTTAAAACAAAAATTGATAGTTGTTACAGTTACTATCATTGAGACTAGCTTTCGATCTCAGAGTTATTAATTGAATTTTAATTCCACTAGCAGCTCTGATGAGATTTGAAACTATGTCCCAATGCTTTAATCTAGGACTACTAGATTGTTAATCCACTGATATTACCACGACACACCGTCAACCACTAAGTGACCAAGTAAACCACAGAGACTTGAGGGGTTGGACTTTTAGTTGCTTGCAAATTTGGAGCTGATCTTATTGGAAATGATGATGTCAAGGAATGGGAGGGAATTTACAGATTGCAAGTATCTGAAGAATCATATCCTGCATGTTTGTTCTATTTTTATCTTAACTCAGTCATGAATAATATCCTCTGAAAGCCAGGATGTTTATTGAGGACAGTGACAGTCTCAGTTGGAATGTTAGTCTTGAACTTTGCAGCCCATTGGCACTCACAGCCAAGCTTTATACCTAGGTGACCTGCATGCAAGGGTATTAAGGATAATGGCCAGGGCTGGAATAACAACAGTCAGTAATTGTCTTATGAGGAAAGGTTAAAGACTAGGCCTATGTCTCCTGGTGTTTGAGTCAGAGGTGACTTAACTGAAACATATAAGATCGGAAGGGACTTGACCAGATGGACGTTGCAAGGATGTTTCCTTTTGTGGGAGAATGTAGAACTAGGGTCAAAGTGTAAAAATAAAGGGTCACCCATTTAAAGCAGAGATGAGAAAACATATTTTCATTTGTAGGATGGTGAGCGTTTGGATTTCCCTTCGTCAAAAAGCACTGGAATTAGAATCTTGAAATATTTTTATATTTTAAGCGGATGAAAGAATTGCAGGAATATACAGGAATATGGACTTGAAGTTAAAGTCAGATCAGCATGATCTTATTGAATGGCAGCCAGCCAGAAGACTGAGTGGCCTACTTTTGTTTCTTGTTTAGGTATGTTCATAGGTTGTCAAATGCAGCCTTTTCGACACTGTAAATGAGATATACATGCAGCTTCTGTTGGAAGAATTTGTGCCTGAAGAATTGCATTCAGTGAACTCGCATTAACCTCAAAGGTGTAAACCATATGGAGCACCTGTTTTATTCGGCAGGTTCATGATACCACCCACCCCTCTCCCAGCTGCCCTGGATCTTACACCGTCTGTTTGTTTATGACAGAGTGTTTCTGAATGCCAAACATTAGCATTAGGGTTCTAATATCCAAATGCAATGGACAGCAGTGATCATGGCTGTAAGTAGCTGTAGTGCATCCATGTGGAGTTCTAACTCATAAACATACTTGGCTCTAGATTTTTATGATATGCCGCTGTTGAATCTAATGCAGGTTCTTTGCAATTAGTTTTTTTAACATCGACCAGCTATGATGGGAAAAAGCATTACAATATAGCCAGATCTTTCCATAGAATCCCTACAGTGTGGAAATAGGCCCTTCAGCCTGACACCATGACCCTCAAAGAATCCCAGCCAGACCCATTTGACAAACCCACCCAATCTACACATGCCTGAACACCGTGGGCAATTTAGCATGGCCAATCCACCTAGCCTGCACATCTTTGGACTGTGGGAGGAAACCTGCACAAACATAGGGACAATGTACAAATTCCACACAGACAGTTGTCCAAGGGGAAATTGAACCTAGGGCCTTGGTGCTGTGAAGCAGCAGTGCTAACCACTGAGCTACCAGGCTGCCCCATAAACCCCACATCATTCTATGCAATCAGAACTAAAGTATGAAGGCAGCTATCATACAAGAATTAAATTGGATTACCGAATTATTATTGCTTTGAGCTCAACACTGAGCCATTAAACAAGAATAAGTTTCCGATGATGCACCATTAAATAAGTATTGAATGACAATCCTAAACTGTTGTAGAAGTTTGAGTCAAGATGAACTCTGATGTTAAAGTTTAGCTGTCTCCCTCTCTCTCTCCGTTTCGCTCCTATACCCTCCACCCCACACAGAGGCTGTCTGACATGCTGCCCACTGAATGTAGCATAAAGGATTAACAGTCACTATAATAATAGCTAGAATGCATCACCAGTAATGTCAGATCACATGGGATTTGAGGGAAAGTGTTTCTAATGGAGTCTTGTTCAACATTGTCTCTGTTATTAATTGTTGACATGGATTCGTTTGCATTGGTATGGTTTCTAGTGCTGGTCTGTCAAATGTTTATGCATCCAACATTATTTCAGTTTTGCATTCAAATTTCCAGCACACACCACAATAGGCAAAATGACCTACTTCTCCACTGCATAATTCTGAGATTCCAGCATTCATGGTAATTTGCTTTTGATAAATATAGTGACAGATGTTTAATACAATGATTCTAGTCATAGCATATACCACTGCACCTTTTTCCAGGTTATTGGCATTACAACTGAATGGGGAAGCTAGAGCGGGATTTCAGCTCATTGAAAGAGTCATCACAGAGAAGGTGAAAATCAAATTGCTGTTGAACACTGGCAATTGGTGGAAAAATGGAAAATGCTAGAAATGCTCAGACTACATCTGCAGATAAAGAAAACAAGCTACTGGTTTCAGTATCATCCTTCGTCAATATTGGACTGATATTTGCGTAAATGAAATTTAAAATCTCTGTCTCAAAAAAAATCTTGGAATTATTGGAATTGTTTTGGCTAAGAGAATCAAGGAATATGAGTAAAAGGTTGGTAAGTGGAGTTTAGGTATTGAAGGTTGGGAGGAGTTGGAGGGGCTGAATGGCATACTCCTGTTTGTGTTCCCAGCAACTGAGACAGATCTTCTGCCAATATTCTAGTGATTCATTTCACCATAGATTGGCAGCAACATCCTCAATGTAGTGGAACAGTTCACCTACCTGTGTAGTATTACCTCAAATGATGTCACTGTTGCCAAAAACGTTAATAGCTGATCGGAGCAAACTGTTCCTCTAGCCACCTCTTCACATGTGTTTGTGAAAAAATTCACCAAAGTTGCGAGTTTCCAAGAAATGCCTTGTTAAAAAAAAGTTCCACTGTCCTTTCACTGACCTTAATATTAAAAACTGGAGTGTTTTCATCAACACTTTCTTTGCTTTATCACGAACATCAGATGGCAGGACTGCATCACAAATGGTGAAGCCTTCAACACAGCATTGAATGCATTCTCCTGCAATGATAATTGCACTGAATGGGACACGTATCATTCCGGAATGCCAAAATCAATACTGTACTGTGAACTACTCTCTGATAAGCAAGACGGAGGTACACTTCAAAAAATGACTAACACTGACCAATAGTGTGGAAGCAGTGGACGGAGACAACTGATTCACAACGAACTACAAGTTTAAAATGAACAGATGCAAGACTGCTGTAGAAAGTTGCAGAAAATAGAAGGAGTCTGTTGCTTATATCCTTCCACTTGTAACTCAGGGGTTCTTGTACTCACACTGCTCCAAAGCCATAAAGAACTGGCCTCTTGAATCATCAAAAACCATGCCAACTACCCCAGAGCTAATCCGTCCCCCCACCCGTAATCTTTGCTTTTGAAGGATCCACATTTATCTGACAACAATCAACAACATAAGATGTAGGGGAAGTAGGCCATTTGGTCTATGAAGTTGACATGATTTTCTGCTGTTCAACCAAATTGTCTTGGATTGGAACTGGACGCCACGTGTGTCTAGTGTATGGTACTGCAACCAAGACACTCATGATGGAATAGCTTAGCACTCCCATTTGTCACTGGTTTCCTTCTTGGAAATACACTGAAGCCTTTCATACTTCAATTTGGTTGTTCCACGGTGTAACTTTCAGGACATAGCTTACATTTTGTGAACAGGATTATGAAGCAAATTACATGCGAGCACTCCAATTGACTTGAAACCCCACGCCTTTATTGCTGCCTCCATTTCTACCTCCTTATTACTGTAACAAATTCAGGTCCACTTTAGCTATTTCCTTGGGTTCAAAAATGCCAACAATATAATTCAATCAATGCAACCTACACAAAACAATACACAAATGAAAAACATGCAACGTATCTCCATATCAGCTTATTTTAATAGAGATGTTTTCCTAAATTTCCTCTTGTGTTCCAATTCCTTTATAGCTCTTCACACCTTGACTTTTCACAGTTCTCTCAAAATACTGATGACATCCCAGCTGTCCAACCTTTCCCAGAGCAGAAGACATTAGTTTATCCTAACAGTGTCCTTGCTGAATTCTACTGAAGACTTGGTCTTGCGCCAAATAGTGTTGAATGATTACTAGAATGCCAAACTAATTTTCTTCATCTGAAGAGCATTGGTCCTGATGCCTTATCTGAAAGATTTGCATTCATAAAGTGTCTTTCACAATGTTGCAAAGTGCTTTGTAGTGAATGAATTACTGTATCTGGAAACTCATCCGCCCACCTATCTACCCACTCCACTCAGCTGTCTAAGTCCTTTTGGAATTCTACACTATCATCCTCACAGTATATAATCCTTCCAAGTTTTGTGTCATCAGCAAACTTTAACCACCCCTCTCCCACCCAATATACCAAGGTCCATATCATTAACATATGTCATGGTCCCAAAGCGATCTCTGGAGAGCTCCACTACAAACATTCCTCTAGCCTTAAAATTCTTCTTCCTTAAGTCTAGGTAAGGGTGAGAAAAATGGAAGCAAGGTTCCCAATGAAGACTCATTTAAGGACTGGTTGATGAGCAGACAAGTGTTTCATGGTTAATGGGAGGGAGAGGAAACTCTATTTATCTCTCTCCTGATATGAGTTGGGTCAAGGTATTCACACTGATTCCCAGGAGTTACTGTCACTTAGCATCATGATAGCCCAGGAAACAGTCAGAACAGGTTTCAGCAGGATTGAAATCCAGCAGGACCCAGACCTTGCCTATTCACAGCCGGCTATTTGCTCACCGAGAGTGAGGGGCATCGGAAAGCAGCCCAAGGGAAGAGGAATCCCAGTCAAGGCTGCAGACGTCCTCTCTCAAACCCTGTGGCATAGGGCCCATCTGATACCAAACAGGGTCAGATTGGAGAGTTACAGATCCCTGGCCCGAAGAGGCAGAGTGTAAATTGTACAATTCAACAAGCCAGAGCAAACATCAGGAATTCAAAATTCCAATGTGTTGCCTGATACCTCTACGCATTGCAAATTTGGTGCAGTAACCTCTTCACTAGAATGTTACATAGCTTTAGGCCAATCGCATGCTTTGATCCGACTAATTGTCAGGCAAGGTCACCATAGTTCCACTCTTTCATTAGACAGAGAACTAACAATGGTTTAACTTGAAGTTCACCATACCTCAGGCAAGGTCAAGAATGTAATACCTTCATGGTGATCTCAGCTGGTGCAGGAATTGAACCCATGCTGTTGGTATCACGCTGAATTTCAAACTAGCTGTCTAGCCAACTAAGCTAACAGGCTACACAGCTACAGTGAATGTAGGAATATTACATGGAAGTGGATAAATAGAGATAATTGAATTGCTGAGGGTATAGTGGAGTTAATAGTTCAGTGACTTGACCAACGATTAACTGTGTGCTAATGCAATTTGATGCTTTCTTTCAAGACAAGGAAGTATGAGGCTGCTACAGATCGAGGTGGAGACACAATGAAGGTGCTGACTCCACTTGGAAGCCAAAATGTGGGAACTGGACCAAATGAGAAGTTGGGAGTGAACTTCAACCATTACACGTGTACTGCATTCATGCTATCAATTTTGATGTCCCATAATTCTTTTTCCTATTTTACTGTCATTCTAAAGCTTTGTACCAGTGGAGCTGCAGAAGTGGCTCACTGTGTGTTTCTGTTCTCTCTTTGCAGATATCATTGGTCTGAAATTAACCAGAACAACATTTTTTCCTCTTTCATCTTGACACCATGCAGAAGCTCAGGTACAGAGTTTAGAGATAGGAAGGAGGATGGAAGAGGAATGGGTGTTGCACTAAACAGTGACCATTAGGAGACTGGTGGCATGTAGTCACAAAGTTTCTGCTGAATTCACTGCGCATTTGAAAAGCTAGCAGGTCTGCCAACAGGTTGAGAATGGTGGCTACCTCAGTTTCCACAGACACTGAGCAGTATGTACTGTTGACTGTCCTAAGCAGTTTGGCAAAATATAGCCACGCATTTCAACCAAAGAGTCCTTCCTCAGCCTTGCTGCTCCCCTGCGAGATCTAGAAGAACTCCATTTGGCAGCAGTTCCACTGACAGAGTCTCATTTGGCACCCAATGCAACACCTGCATGCTCCATCTGTCCTCTGTTTAATTGGCTACAGGAGTTGCACCCATGATACTGACCTTCGACAACAATCCAATGATTCCACTATCACCCACAAATGCAATCCTTCAATCAGCAACTATTATCATGTCCAAATGCAGTCTCACCACTGTAGAAAGTTATGAATTTCCGTTGCAATTTCAACTCAACAAAGCCACAGTGAAGCTGGAACGAATTGTGATAGGCTTGAAAACATTTCTCCTTATTGAGGACCTGAATTTTTCCAAAAGGTTGTTTAAAATATCTTCAGATCATTTTAATGGAGTTGCATTAAAACTAACATTGTCACCCATTTACTCTAAGAATTTTGCTTCCTTCAACTACTTTGCACACAATAAAGGTTTGTTTACCATTTTGATGAAGAATATAGTATAGACCAACATACAAAAATTTAATTAGGCTTACCTATGAACATATGAACAAGGAACCTTGTACAAAACCCTGGTTCAACCACATCTGGAGTATTGTGTCCACTTGTGGTCGCTTCATTACAGGAAGGATGTGGAAACATTGGAAAAGGTGCAGAGGAGATTTAGCAGGATGTTGCCTGGAATGGAGGGAAGGTCTTACGAGGAAAGGTTCAGAGAGCTAGAGCTTTTCTCTTCAGAACGACAAAGGATGAGAGGTGACTTGATAGAGGTGTACAAAATGATCAGAGGTATAGATAGAGTGGATAGGGTGGAGGTAGCTATTACAAGGGGGCATAGTTTTAAAGTGAGTGGAGGTAGATATAGGGGAAACGTCAGAGGTAGGTTCTTTACTCAGAGAGTGGTAGGGGCGTGGAATGCATTACCAGAGAGGGTAGTGGAGTCGGCCTCATTAGGGGCATTTAAGTGGCTATTAGATAGGCATATGGATGCTAGTATAAGTTAGGGGTAGAGGTTAGATAGACCTTAGGTTTAGGGTAAAAGTTTTGCACAACATCTTGGGTTGAAGGGCCTGTACTGTGCTGTACTGTTCTATGTTCTATGTCCTATGTTCTATGCACAAGAACAGGCCACTCAACCATTTGAACCTGCTCCGCCATTCATTAAGATCATGGTTGATCTGATTTAAACATCAACTCTACATTTCTGCATATTCCCAATAATCTTTCATCCCCTTGGTAATCAGGAATCTGTCTTCCTCTGCCTTAAAAATATTTCAGGATTCTGAATCCAGAGCCCTTTAAGGAAGAGAATTTCAAATACTCTCAACTTCTGAGAGAAATGTTTTTTTCTTCATTTCTGTTTAAATAAGTGACCCCTTGTTTTTAATCTGTGACCCCTAGTTCTAGATTCTCCCACAAGAGGAAATATCCTTCTGACATTCACATGGTCAAGTCCCCACAGAATTTTTTTTATTCAATTAAGTCACCTCTAACTTTTCTAAACCCCAGAGGATATAGTCTGTCTAGCCTTTCCTCATAAGGCAATCTTATCATTCCAGAATCTGTTTCCAAACGATTAACATCCTTCCACAGTACTCCAAATGTGGTCTCATCAATGCCCATGTAACTGAAGCATAACCTCACTACTCATGTATTTAATTCCCCTTGCAATGAAATATAACATTGAATTTGCCTTCCTGATTACTTGCTGTATCTGCATACTAACCTTTCAGATCATTACAGGCCAAATCCCCAATTGAACATGGACATGGAGTCTAATTTTAACCTCACATAGCCACCAGGGAATAGACAAGGTCGGGTGCATCATGGTTTTTATCCCTCACCATGTTTTATTGTTCACCCAAGTCAATTTTGAGCAGGATGTCAAACTGACCTCTCACTTAATTCTTTAGGTTGTCTCCTGGCAAATTCACGTAAAATAGCACCAACTTATTTCCTCATATTACCTACTTGTGATAAAATATTCAGCCCTTGATCCCTTGTCATGAGTGCCAAATTTAATTGGCCTCATCTCCCCTGATTGTAGTGCACTTGCCTACTGCAAGGCTCAACATTAGCATCAAGTCATGATTTTGGTCCAAAATACTGTGCATGATATATAATACGGTTTGAAAACTGTATATTCCCATACATAAAAGAGAAAATTTAATCAACACCAAATAACTCCTTGTGCACGCTGTGTCATTTGATTAATAGGAGTAGCTGCAAGTATTTTGTCACCTGCCTACAGAAATTATGCCAGTCAGTAATCCATTTTCAATGGCCAAGCACAAAAGTTAATATCTTTTGTTAGATACAATTCTGTAAGTTGTTTAAGGACATTTTAAGAATTACATGAGATTGCTAACTTTTCATGCCTCACATAAATCTGTTGAGACTACATACAATAGCATCTGCGTCCATGCAGACAATGACTTCACACAGTATCATCCTACACACCAGAACTAATTGGACTTTGGAAATACAAGAAGAAATATTGCAGGAGCCCTCTCATTACAGCATTACTGCCCCCAATCAGAGGCCTCTCTATGTTTAACAGAAGCTTAATTCTGTAGTCGGTTTTCAAATGTATTCTCAAAGAACTCAATTCTGTCATCTAACAGAAACAACATGAGATCTAAAATGCATATGAAATGGAGAGTAGTAGGTCAAATCTTTTTAACAGAAATTGGAATAAAGTTGTTGATGGCCAATAGTTTGAGTTCTATTTTCAGATGTTTTGTGAATGCCCATTTGGGTATTTTGTGGTCTGATATGGATTAGTTAGGTTTCCTCTACCTAAGAGCAACTGTAGTCTGACTCTTGCAGATTTCTGCAAAAATTTTCTTTAAATTTTTAGGAAGGTAATTTATCCTTAAATTTTGTGAAAATACATGGTGAATCATTTCAACTTAAATATTACAGACTTTTCAATACAACTTTTCTCTATATAGCATGTTCCATCCTTAGGTGCCTCTGTACTCTTAATATTTACAATCAATATTCCATGTGAATCATCTAGCCTGAAGGCAAAATGTTTCACACTGGAAATTATAGAAATTGAAATCAAAATAAACTTTTCTCCATACACTATGTTCACAATGTACATTCCTTGTCAGACATATAGCTCAAGGGAATCTACAGATTCCAGATGCTTAATGTATTATAGCTGAAAGGCCTTAAACAGCAATCTTTCCATATTGCCTCCCTGCGACAGCTGACCCACATCCACCACCCACCACATGTAGTCCTGGACCTTGAAGTTAGTACATCTCTATCTGATACAGACCATTGCTCCTCACTTCCCAGATCTAGAACCTGACTGCTGATATCTCTATGGTACAGTCATTTATTTCACTATCACATTACTCTGTACTTGAGAAAAGATTTGAGTGAGTGGGCAAAAATTTGGCAGATGGAATGTAGTGTGAAAAAAATGTGAGGTTATGTACTTTGGCAGGAGGAATAAAAGAGTTGAATATTATTTAAATGGAGAAAGATTGCAGAAAGCTACAGAACAGGGAGATTTGGTAGTCTTCCAGCATGATTCATAAAAAGCTAGCATCCACGTTCAGCAGGTAAGAGAAAAGGCAAATGGAACATCAGCATCTATTCCAAAGGGAATAGAGTATAATAATAGAGATATTTTGCTCAAACTGTATAAGGCACTAGTCAGACCACAGCTGGAATTACGAACAGTTTTCTACTCTTTACCTAAGGAAAGATATACTGGCATTGGAGGCAGTTCAGAGAAGGTTCACAGGGATGATACCAGATTAGGAGATATTGTCTTATGAGGAGAGATTGAATAGGTTAGATCAGTACTCATTGGAAGTTAGAAGAATGAGAGGTGACCTTATTGATACATGCAAAATTCTTTGGGGAGTTGGAGGGTAGATGGAGAAAGATTGTTTCCCTTTGTATGAGCATCTAGGACCAGTGGACATAATGTCATAATAGAGGGTTTCCCATTTAAGACAGAGGTGAGGAGGAATTTCTTCCCTCAGAAGATAGTGAATCTGTGGAATTTGTTTCTGCAGAGAGCAGTTGAAGCTGTATCATTAAGTATATTCAATATTTAATATATTTTTAATCAGTAAGGGAATCGAGGGTTCTGGGGAAAGGGCAGGAAAGTGGAGTTGAGGATCATCAGATTAGCCAGGATCTCATTGAATGGTGAAGTTGACTCAATGGGCTGAATTGCCTACTTCTGCTCCTACATCTTATGGTTTAATGATAGATAAATTCAAAGTTAAGAAAGGTTATGATAAAGCAGATTGTTCCTCAGATCAGTGAGACAGTAAGTTAAAGTTACAAATTTAAATCATCATGAATGAAACAAAAATTGAAGATGTTTTTTGTACAGAAAGTCTTGATAATATGCAGTGACTGATCGGAAACCATTGTAGATGCTGAATAACTTTTAAAAGGATAAATATTTGAAGAATTTTTAAAAAAAGCTATGTTTCCTAGTAGAATGGGATGAAGTGGATAGTTCTTTCAGAAGAACCAAGTGAGAGTGCCAGGCTGATTGGTTTCCCTCTGATCTGTTAAAATCTGGTGTCATGTGCCCAAATTGGGTGGTAAAGTGAATTTGATGAAAATAGGGCGTCTGAATGGGAATTCTGTGATGAACATAAGATAGTGGTACATCCATAAAGTATATTTAGATGTTGTTTGTGCATCAGTATGGAACGGACAGGTTTAAACCTTCAACTCATGAAACAGCTATTTAGTGTTAATTTTTAAGGGTATAATTACAGCTGAGTAAGCTGGAAGAGGGCCATACAGGAATTTGCAGTAGTACAAGCCTTGAACTCATCTCAGTGATGAACAACAGTGTTGCTCGGAACAAAGGAACAGGAGTAGGCCAATTAGCCCCTCCAACTTGTTCAATCATTCAGTGAGATTGCAAGTGATCTGTACCTAGACTTCATTCACTCGCCTTTTGTCCTTTTCCCTTAATATCCTTAAAGACATAACTTGTTTCTGAACAGGAATTGAATTGTGACTTAAACCTCTTTGGCCTGTCAGATGAGGGTGAAGTAAAAGGTATTGAATTCATGAAAGAGTCACAGATATCTATCTCGGAAAGGTTACTTTCCAATTGAACGTAAATGAGAGAAATATTTAAAGATTGAGAACTAAAATATTGGTGGTAAATCTAAAAATAAACAAATTAAGAAGTAGGCAAATAGAATAGAAATGCAGGGCCAGGCAATGTGGGAGTTGGTGGACTACATTATGGTTCATATTGACCGCATCTGCAACAAATGTTGGTTGCTTGAGAAACTCCGGTTCAATGTTGATGAGCTGACGTCCAAGCTTTAAACACTGCAACACTTCAGGGAGGGAGGGAGATACCTGGACGTTGTGTTTCATGGCCTCTTAGATTAACTACATTGAGTTAGGTCAGTGTTCAGGGTGTGTGGGAGTGGCAGGAGGGATTTCATCCCATTCTACTAGGAAACATAGCTTTTTTTTAAAATTCTTCAAATATTTATCCTTTTAAAAGTTATTCAGCATCTACAATGGTTTCCGATCAGTCACTGCATATTATCAAGACTTTCTGTACAAATGAACCAGATAGAGGGATCCAGGAAGTAGTACTGAAGGAGCCTCAGCCCTTGAACTTGTTTAACAGGTTTGAGCTTTTTGCTCCCTGTGTGGACAAAAGCAGGTATTGTAGGGATCATAACAGGGAGCTATTCAAAAGGGGGCAGAAAAGAAAAATGTAGTTTTAAATAGGCATAGTACAGTCAGGGGAATAGACACTATTTTCTGTGGCCAGGATCGAGAATCCTCATGGCTATGTTGCCTGCCTGGTTCCGGGGTTCAGGATATCTCATCTGGGCTGCATAGGAACTTGGAGGGGGAAGGGGAGGATCAGTACTGTCATGGTCCACATAGGCACCAACGATATAGGTAGAAGGGGGAAAGAGGTTCTGCAGAGGGAACATGAGAAGCTAGGGGCTAAATTCAAAAAGGTAATAATCTCTGGATTGTTATTTACACCATGAGCTAATCGGCACAGGGTCAACAAGATTAAGGAGGTAAAAACATGTCTCAAAGGTTGGTGTGGGAGAAACAGGTTTGAATTCATAGAACATTGGCATCAGTACTCAGAAGAAAGGAAGCTGTTCTGATGAGACGAGCTCTACCTGAATCATGCTGGGACCAGAATCCTGGCAAATCGCGTAACTATGGCTGTGGATGGGGCTTTAAAGTAAATAATGAAGGTGATGGGGGGAGGCATGGGTTCAGTTGCATGGAAAATTATGGAAAATGTTAAAGGTGGGAGAGGGCTCAGCACAGGTTATTAAAGTTTACAGAAAGTATGGAAAGAGTCATGGATCTAGCTTCAAGCACAGTTGAAAAGGGGACAACTATGAGAGGGGGGCATTTAACTCAGTTGTACTTAAATGTGTCAGTGTATGAAACAAATGAGCTTGTGGTGCAGAGTGAAATTGATGGGTACAATGTTGTGGGCTTCACAAGAGGATCAGGGCAGGAAACTAAATATCCAAGGATACCAGCTCTATCAAAAGGACAGGCAGATGGACAGAGAGCTGCTTGGCCTGCTGTGTTCATCCAGCCCTGCACCTTGTTGTCTCTAGAGAGAATACGTTTGCCTTGTTAGTAAGAAATGAAGCAAGAAGCAATAAAGGGTCAGCTGGCATAGAATCTGTGGGTAGAGTTGAGGAACCACAAAGTAAAAAAGACCCTGATGGAAGTTATGTATGGGCCTCCGAGCAGTAGTCAGGATGTGGGGCAGAAAATAAATCAGGAGATAGAAAAGGCATAGAAGAAAGGCACAATTACAGTAATCATGGGGAACTTCAAATGCAGGTGTACTGAAAAATCTGTTTGGTAGTGGATCCCAAGAAAAGGAATTCATGGAATTGTCTGTCAGATGGCTTTTTTGGAACAGCTTGTGGTAGATCCCACTAGGGAACATGCCAGGGAATTGGATTGGGTAGTATAAAATTAGGCAGACTTGATTAGGGAGCTGGAGATGAAGGAATACCTAATGGACAGTGACCATAGAATCCCTACAGTGTGGAAACAGGCCCTTTGGCGCAACATGTCCACACTGACTCTCAGACCATCCACCCCATATAACCCATCTAATCTACACATCCCTGAACACTATGGGCAATTTAGCATGGCCAATCCACCTAGCCTGCACATCTTTGGACTGTGGGAGGAAACCGGAGCACCTGGAGGAAACCCATGCAGACACGGGGAGAATGTGCAAACTCCACACAGGCAGTCGCCTGAGGAATCAAGCCCGGGTCCCTGGCGCTGTGAGGCAGCAGTGATAACCACTGAGCCACCGTGCTGCCCGTGGAAAATATAATAGATAAGATTCTTAATATGACCATAATATGATAGAATTCACCTTGCAGTTTGAGAGCAAGAAACTTGAATCAAATGTAACAGTATTACGATTGAGTAAAGGTAACTACAAAGACATGAGCGAGGAGCTGACCAGAGTTGATTGGAAGGGGAGTCCAGCAGGGAAGACTGTGGAGACACGATGGCAGGATATTAAAGGTTAATTTGCCAGGCACAGCAGAAATTCATCCCAAGGAAGAAGAAACATACTAAGGGAAGGCTGAGTCAACCATTGCTGACAAGAGAAGTCAGTGACAACATATAAGCAAAAGAAAAAGCAGACAATGTGGTGAAGATTAGTAGGAAGCCAAAGGACTGGGAAGCCTTTAAAAAACTAAGAAGGAAAACCAAAAAGGTTATAAGAGGGAAAAAAGTGAAATATAAGGGTAAGCTAGCTTGTAATATAAAAGAAGATTGCAAGAGATTATTTTAGGTATGTAAAAGGTAAGAGAGAGGTAAGGATGAACATTGGACTACTGGAAGATAAGGCTGGAGAAGTACTAATGGGGAATAAAGAAATATCTGAGGAACTGAATAAGTACTTTGCATCAGTCTTCATAACAGAAGACATCAGTAAAAAACCAGAATGTCAAGAGAGTTAGGGGGCAGAGGTGAATGTAGTGGTCATCACTAAGGAGAAGGTTCTGGGGAAGCTGTGAGGTCTGAAGGTAGATACATCATCTGGACCAGACGATTGACATCCTAGGGTCTGAAGGAGCGAGCTAAGGAAATTGTAAAGGCATTGGTGATGATCTTTCAGGAATCACTGGAGTCACAGAGGCTCCCAGAGGACTGGAAAATGATTAATGTAACATCCCATTTAAGAAGGGAGGGAGGCAGAAGTGGGGAAATTATAGGCTGGTTAGCTTGACCTCAGTCAGTGGTAAGATTTTAGAGTCCAATATTAAGGATGGGATTGCAGAGTACTTGGAAACGAATGGTAAATAGGGCTGAGTCAGCATGGCTTCATCAAGGAGGTGTCATGTTTAACAAGTCTGTAAGAATTCTTTGAGATGGAAATGAGCAAGTTGGATGAAGGGGAGCTAGTAAACGTGAACTATTTGGATTTCCAGAAGGCCTTTGACAAGTTGCTACACAGGAGACTGCTAAATAAGATAAGAGCCTATTGTGTTAGGAGCAATGTATTTACATGTTTAGCAGATTGGCTGACTGACAAAAGGCAGACTGTAGGGACAAAGGGGTCCTTTCAGGTTGGCAGCTGGTGACTAGTGAAGTTCTGCAGGGGTCAGTGTTGGGACCACATCTATTCATGTTATAAATCTGGACAAAGGAATTGAGGGCAGTTTTATTAAGTTTACAGATGAGATAAAGATAGTTAGAGGAGATGGAGAGGTTGCAGAAGGACTATGGACACTGGGCAAAGAAATGGCAGATAGATTACAATGAGGGATAGTGTGAGGTTATTCACTTTGATAGGAAGAATAGAGACAGTCTATTTTATAAATAGGGACAGATTTCGGAAAAGCACAAAGGGAGTTAGGAGTTCGAGTTCAGGATTCTGTTAAAGTTAACATGCAGGTTCAGTTGGTGATTAGAAAGGCAAGTATAATGTAATCATTCAGGCTGAAAGGTCTAGAATACAAGAGTAGAAATGCAGTGCTGAGGCTGTACAAGGCTCAGGTCAAATGGCATGTGGAATATAACGAGCAGTTTTGGGTCCGAATCAAAGGAAGCATTTGCTGGCATTGGAGGGGCTCCAAAGGAGGTTTACAAGAATGATCCCGGGGATGTAGAACTTGTCACATGAGGAGTGCTTGAGGACCCTGGATCCGTTCTTGGTAGAGGTTAAAAGGAAGAGGGAAGATCTTATTGAAATTTACGGAAAACTGAGAGGCCTGCATATAATGGACTCAGAGAAGGTGTTTCCACTAGTTGCCTTTGGATTTGAATTGCAAGTTTGAAATACAAATGTATGAAATGTCAGAAATAAGACGATAGGAGCTGAAGCTGCCAATGGAGTGGAGAGACAGAATATTGCTTTGAGAAAACTTTGGCTTTCCAGCCAGGGCAAGGCAGAGGGCTAAGTATTCCAACCTGTAAATGTTCAAATGAATGTCAGAAGGAAAATAGAGAGTATTACGTAGTTAGAACAATCAAATACAAATAGTGGAACCTTACTTTTTTTGGCCAAGTGTCAGTGGTGTCAAGTTTTTTAGATGTATTTCTGCCATTAAGCTTAATGAGTTTTCTCACTGTTTCTTAGCAAACTCACCTCATTAACAAACTACCCCACCCCAGTGGTGTTCGGATGTCTGATTTCAGGCCCCATCTTACTGCAGGCCATTTCCAGAACAACTTGGCACTCAAAGGATATACTAGAATTTGCCAGAATCCCTGACATCCGGACAATCACTGGAGTTGTCCTGCACAGTTCCTGACATTTACCCTGTACATTGTAGACAAGGGGAACTTGTCACCCTGCTTTTCAGTCAGAGTTCTGGAACTCCTGCTGAATGGGGGTTATAGAGGCAGGACTTCCTCTTTCACAAGGACCAGCAGTGTAGGCTAAAAATCAGACTATGCCAACCAGCTCCACGCTTGCCTTCCTGCTCAATGCAGTCTCAGTCATCTGGAGGAGTGCCCAGCACTCTAGGAAGAAGGTCATTGCTTTTTCCTCTCTGGCAGCATAAGTGCCACCATCTTCTCTCCGATACCTTACTCACTCTATCTTTGCTACAGTACCCACTTTCTACCAAGGCTCCTAACATTCTCAATATCACATGCTTTTAGCCACCCCAACTCCCAATAATAGAAACCCTACATGCTGCCTATTCACTCAGTTGGAACACTTGCCACCTGCGCCAACAGTAATAGATGTGCCACCTAATTTCATCTCCCTTAATACCTGCATCTCTCGTTCCATGAGGTAAACAGTGGCACAGTGGTTATCACTGCTGCCTCACAGCGCCAGGGACCTGGGTTTGATTCCACCTTCGGGTGACTGTCTGTGTGGAGTTTGCACATTCTCCCTGTGTCTGCATGGGTTTCCTCCAGGTGCTCCGGTTTCCTCCCACAGTTCCACAGGTTAGGTGGATTGGCCATGCTAAACTGCCTGTAGTGTTCAGGGATGTGTAGCTTAGGTGAGTTTATAGGAGGATGGGTCTGGGTGGGACGCTCTGAGGTTCGGTGTGGACTTGTTGGGCCAAATGGCCTATTTCCATACTGTAGGGATTCTATGATTCTATGAAACAAACCACAATAGGGCAGAAAGAGTCAAGGCAGGGGGTGTGTTGCCAAACATTCAGCCCCTGACCCCTTATGTAGAGAGCATCTGACTCTGACCAGCCTGAGTGACTGACTGAACACTTCCAAAACCCTAGGTAGGAATGAGAGGCTGCCTTTGACTTATTGTACTGAAACCCCTTGAGCAAAAGCAATTCCCCCTTGATTTGACTGAGGTCAGCTCCCAATCATGACAAACTTCCGTGTGTGCACTAAATGACAAGGCAAGACACAAGCGCAGCACAGTGGCACGGTGATTATCACTGCTGCCTCACAGCGCCAGGGGCCTGGGTTTGATTCCACCTTCGGGCGACTGTCTGTGTGGAGTTTGCACATTCTCCCCGTGTCTGCATGGGTTTCCTCCGGGTGCTCCGGTTTCCTCCCACAGTCCAAAGATGTGCAGGTTAGTTGGATTGGCTATGCTAAATTGCCTGTAGTGTTCAGGGATGTGTAGATTAGGTGGGTTATAGGGGGATGGGTTTGGGTGGGGTGCTCTGAGGGTCAGTGTGGACTTGTTGGGCTGAAGGGCCTGTTTCCACACTGCAGGGATTCTATGATAAAGTGATGAGCCTAGTATCTCTAATTGAAGCGACAAAACACAAAAATGCAAGGCAGTAATGCTGTGAATGCACAGAATGAGTAAGCACTATGACAGTAGGTGAAGAGCACAGAGAAATAGTCTGGCCCAATCCATGAGGTGAGTGTTTGTCCCTGAGTTCACAGTGTCCGTGCAGCCACATTATAGTGGTAATTGCTGGTGTAACTCTGGTGCTAGATTGAAGTGCAAATGTGTCCTGTAATTGGAATATAGCTATGTCCTGAGAGTTATTAGATGCTGGCACACAATGCCAATGTCCATGGAAATGAGGTGTATGCCCTGAGATATTGGTGCTCGGTGCCCAACATGGAGGTCTTTCGGACCATGCCATGAGTTAAATTTTGCCAGGTACCCTCTCTGACTTCCAAGTTGAGAATTCTCAACATCAAGCTTGTTTGGAGGGGTTGGGAAAATAGAAAGCTTAATATTAATGAGGTGATTTGGGCTGTTAACAAGGTGTTTAACATGGAATAACTCCCCTGACTTGGCAGCTCTTGATGTCAATATCAGTTTTGCCAATATCCCATTTGATTCTGCCACAATTCTTGCCAGAGCCTACATCACTTAGATTCCAATAAGATTCCATGAAAGACTTTTATTGATGGTGCTGCTGAGACAGAAACAGCCTGGGTTGATTTAAAAATGATAAGGCCTGTATGATACATCCTAGGCAGCCAAATACTGTGGAATACTTTAAGGATATTTATGGGACAATTTGCAGAGGTGTTTGGTAAGAATAGTATTCTAATGAATGTTTTTCATCTCACATGTCCAGCAAGCATCTCTCTCTCCCCGAATCAATGCAACAGGCGAGGAACTGTTTGATCATATTTTTCTGACAGACCTGTCCAGTAATTTGGAAGTCATGAGCTTATTGTTTGTGTTGCTGTAGAACCTGGTCTTCATGCAGCAGGCTGTACAAGCTGCCATATTAAAAAGAAATGTTTGCAGATTAATGCAGGCAACTGCCTGCTCTGAAGTACAGAACATACTCTTCAGATTTGCAGATACCAATGTCAAGAATGCAAATAATTCCATGAGCCAAGAATGAAATGTGCAAAATTAATATTGATTACGATGGAATGCATCAGTTGTGATTCCTTCTTGCTTTTAGGAGCAATTTCAGAATCGACTCCCATCGAAATTAATTTATTCCATTTGCTTTCTGCCTCATTTCCACTGCGAGGATGTGGAACTGAAGCACATTGACATTGAAGTGATCTCTGGATCCCACACACAATGCCCTGGGAACTGTGTGAATATTTTTCTGGTGTGATTCATGCAGCAGAGTTGTCATCATTATTTATATTACATTTCTCTTAGTCCTACTGTTCCTAAGACAACAGGCCTTTTACCAGCCTGTCAGGATGTTAATTCAATGGATTGCATTCCAACTGAGCTCCGGCTGTATTCAAGTGATTGAGTGGAAGCTGGCTTTCTGAACTCTGGCGCCAGAGCTTAACATATATTTTTGTATTTATGTTACATTTTGAGATGGACAGCCCAGTGCTGTATGAAAATCAACCCACAACTGCTGTTTCAATTTGCTGCAATTGGCAGTCCATCCAGAACAGCGACTATAAAGAACAAAATATGAATGATTCATGGCAGTAATACCATATTTACAGCCTGTGTCTATGATATTGATGCGACAGTAAGAATTTTTTATTTTCTATCCTAAACTGTGGCTAATGTTAAGCTGTGGAGTGTATTTTAATTGTCTTTAAGTACATTATATATGGAAAATTAAGAACTATATACTATCTTGACTCAGCGTTGGATCAAGACAGTACCCTTGGAATTGAAGGTTTGATCAGCATTTGGGGTAGGTTTCAATTATCTCAGTTGGCAGGATGGTTGGTTTGAGGTACAGAGTGATGCCAAAGTGTGGGTTCAATTTCTGTATTGGCTTAATTGGAAGTCTGAAGGCCCCACCTTCTCAAACTCACTTGAGGTTTGGTCTGGAATGCATTGTCTGAACAGGTGGTGGAAGCAGATTAATTATAACTTGCAGAAGGGTAACAGAAATATATTTCAAAGAAAACATTTGCAGAGTTGTGAAAAATGGGATTAATTGAATAAATCCTTCAAAGAGCCAACAGTGGCATGATGGGTCAAATAGCCTGTTTCAATAGTAAATGTTTCTATAAATGACAGAGAACAAGTTAGTATGATGAGTAATGACTAGACGTGATTTGTAGCTCAGCCAGTTGAACCTTTGTTGTTAATTCAAGGTTATATTTGGCACTATAACATTGACCTCCTTTGCCATATTGGTTTTAATAAGGTATCAAAGAACAAAAGCAGGGGCATGGTTGTGAATGACTTTGACTGTGAACAAAAGTTCTAAATAGGATTAACCTGGGAGTCAAATTTGTGGAAAGATATGCATCAAGTCTTACAGAAGATGAATGATATATAACGTTAGTTTGTCATTCACATTAATGAAGCAAGATAACAAATCCAAGATTTAAATAATTAATTATGTAGAATTTACAATCCAGGAATAGCCACTCAAACAACAGACTTGTGATTGTTCACACTGCATATTCCCATTTTGTGAATATTCCCACTCACTTCATTTCACCCTACTGACATGTCTTTCTATTCCTTACTCCCTAATGTGCACTACACATTTTTAGTTTTCCTATAAATGCGTTAATTCAACTTTTTCTTGTAGAAATGAGTTCCACATTCTCACTGCTCTCTGGGTGAAGACGTTTCTCCTGAATTCCTTCTTGGATTCAAGAGTGATAATCTTACATTTTATTGGTTTGGGAGGAATGAGCTGGAAAGCAGCTTGAAAAGTCAAACAGTGTGAGGGAATGAAAAGAAAGAGAGGATGGGGAACTGAATAACATTCAACTGTGGAGCAAAGCTTGTGCTCTCACCACCAGGTTGATCTTCATCATCGCCAGTTGGTATGCTGGCTTTGTTGTTATAGAAATCACTTCATTCATCCAACCAAATCCCAACATTTCATCCTCAAATCAACAACACTGGAAATGACACTGACAAGGTTATTTTAATCTTGCCACCAAACTTAGCCTGGGGTGAGTGTGCAATTAAACTGAGTCAAGTCAATTTATAAATGAGTAATGATAAAATATTCATTGATTACACCAAATTGTCCATCCAAATGTTTACTGCTATCAAACTGTATGGTGTAGACACATAGAGTCATAGAGGTCTGCAGCATGGAAACAGGTCCTTCCGTCCCACTTGCCCATGCTGCCCAGTTTTAACAATTAAACCAGTCCCATTTGCCTGCATTTTGTCCATATCTCTCCATTTCTATCCCATCCATGTACCTGTCTGAATGTTTCTTAAATTGATGAAAGTGGGGACGTGATGACCTGATGACCTGATGGTGTTATCCCTGGACTATTAATCCAGAGACCCAGGTAATCTTCTGGGAAAACACAGTGTGGAGCTGGAGGAACACAGCAGGCCAGGCAGCATCAGAGGAGCAAGAAAGCTGACGTTTTGGGTCAGGACCCGTCTTCGGGAACAGGGGAGAGGAAATGGGCTCTGAAATAAATAGAGAGGGGGGATTTGGGCTGGAAAAGGTAGGTGGAATGGTGATAGCATGTAGGTGGTGGTGTGGATTGGTCAGTGAGTTGGAAGGAGTGGATGGGTGGGAGAGAAGACGGACAGGTCAAGGAGGCAGGGATGAAGCTAGTAAAGGTGAGTGTAGGTAGGTAGTGGTGGGGAATGTTCAGTGAAGTGGGAAGAGCGGATAGGTGGGAGACAAGACGGACAGGTCAATGAGGCGGGGATGAGAGGGGAGGCTGGTCTTGGGATGAGGTCTGAGGTGGGGAGATTTTGAAGCTAGTAAAGTCCACATTGAGATCATTGGGTTGTAGGCTTCCAAGGCAGAATATGAAGTTCTGTTCCTCCAGTTTCCAGGTGGCGTCGTTGTGACAGTGGAGGAGGCCCAGAATGGACATGCCATACAGGGAGTGGGAGGGGGAGTTGAAGTGGTTCTCGACTGGGGGAGGCGTTGTTTGTCGCAAACCGAGCGTAGGTGCTCTACAAAGCGGTCTCCGAGCCTCCGCTTGGTCTCACCGATGTAGAGGAGGTCACATCAGGAACAACGGATACAATAGACCACATTAGCAGATATGCAAGTGAACATCTGTTTAATGTGGAAGGTTTTTTTGGGGCCTGGGATGGAGGTGAGGGGGCAGGTGTAGGGCAGGTGTAGCACCTCCTGTGGGTGCAGGGAAAGGTGCCGGGGTGGTGGGTTTAGTGGGGAGTATGGAGCAGATGGGGAGGCGCGGGGTGGGCGGTCCCTCTGGAAGGCAGATAAGGGTGGGCAGGGAAAAATATCTTTCGTTGTGGGGTCAGATTGCAAGTGGCAGAAGTAGCAGAGAATGATGCGTTGAATCCAGAGGTTAATGGGGTGATACGTGAGGACAAGGGGAATTCTATCTTTGTTTTTATTGCGGGGAGTGAATGTGAGGGCTGAGGTGCGGGAAATGCAAGAGATGCAGTCGAGGGTTTTTTCGACCACTGAGGGGGGGATGTTGTGTTCCTTGAAATACGAGGGCATCTGGGATGTTTGGGAGTGGAACACCTCATCTTGGGAGCAGATGCGGCAGAGGTGGAGGAATTGGGAGTAGGGGATCGCATCCTTTCAGGAAGGTGAGTGAGAGGAGGTGTAGTCGAGGTACTGCGGGAGTCAGTCGGCTTGAAATAGATATCAGTTTCAAGGCGGTCACCAGAGATAGAGACAGAGAGGTCCAGGAAGGAGAGAGAGGTATCAGAGGTGGGCCAGGTGAACTTGAGGTTGGGGTGGAAGGTGTTAGTAAAATTGATGAACTGTTCGAGCTCCTCGTGGGAGCACGAGGCGGCGCCGATACAGTCATCGATGTGAAGGAGGAGGAGGTGGGGGATGGGGCCAGTATAGCTGTGGAAGAGGGACTGTTCCACGGATCGTACAAAGAAACAGGCATAGCTTGGTCCCAAGATGAGGCGTTCCACCCCCAAACATCCCAGGCGACCTCATATTTCAATGATCGCAACCTCCCCCCTTTCAGTGGTCGAAAACGCCCTCGACCACATTTCTCACGTTTCCCGCACCTCAGCCCTCTCCCTCCCCATAATAAAAACAAAGGCAGAATTCCCCTTGTCCTCGCGTATTACCCCATTAACCTTCGGATTCAACACATCATTCTCCGCCACTTCTGCCACCTGCAATCTGACCCCACTACGAAGGCTATTTTTCCCTGCCCATCCTTATCTGCCTCCCGGAGGGACTGCTCCCTCCGCAACTTCCTCGTCCGCTCCACATTCCCCACTGAACCCACCACCCCCGGCACCATTCCTGCAACCACAGGAGGTGCTACACCTGTCCCTACACCTCCCCCCTCACCTCTATCCCAGGCCCCAAAAAACCCTTCTACATCAAACAGATGTTCACTTGCACATCTGCTAATGTGGTCTATTGTATCCGCTGTTCCCGATGTGGCCTCCTCTACATCAGTGAGACCAAACGGAGGCTCGGAGACCGCTTTGTAGAGCACCTACATTCGGTTTGCGACAAACAACAACACCTCCCAGTCGCGAACAACTTCAACTCCCCCTCCCACTCCCTGGATGACATGTTCACCTTGGCCCTCCTCCACTGTCACAATGACGCCACCCAGAAACTGGACGAACAGCACCTCATATTCCGCCTTGGAAACCTACAACCCAATGGTCTCAATGTGGACTATGCTAGCTTCAAAATCTTCCCACCCCGGCCTCATCCCAAGACCAGCCACCCCTCTCATCCCTGCCTCATTGACCTGTCCATCTTCTCTCCCACCTATCCACTCCTCCCACCTCACTGACCAATCCCAACCACTACCTACCTACACTCACCTTTACTAGTTTCATCCCCGCCTCCTTAATCTGTTCGTCTTCTCTCCCACATCACTGACCAATCCCCACCACTACCTACCTACACTCACCTTTACTAGCTTCATCCCCGCCTCCTTAATCTGTTCGTCTTCTCTCCCACATCACTGATCAATCCCCACCATTACCTACCTGCTATCACCATCCCACCTACCTTTCCCAGCCCAATCTCCCCCTATTTATTTCAGAGCCCATTTCCCCTCCCCCCTTTCTGAAGATGGGTCCCGACCCGAAATGTCAGCTCTCCTGCTCTTCTGATGCTGCCTGGCCTACTTTGTTCCTCCAGCTCCACACTGTGTTATCTCAGACTCCAGCATTGGCAGTTCTTACTATCTCTAATCTTCTGGGAACCTGGATTTGGATCCCACCATGGCAAATGGTGGAATTTGAATTCAACAACAATCTAGAATTAAGAATCTAATGATGACCGTGAATCCATTGTTGGTTGTTGTAAAAACTCATCTGGCTCACTAATGTCCCTAAGGGAAGGAAGCTGCCGTCCTTACTTGGTCTGGCTTACATGTGACTCCAGTCCCACAGCAATGTGGTTGACACTTAACTGCCTTCTGTGCAATTAGGAATGGGCAATAAATGCTGGCCTAGCTAGTGACGCCCTCATCCCATGAATGAATAAAAAAAATTGTACTTGCTTCCGCCACTACCGTTGGTAGCTCATTCCAGACTCACCATCTTCAGTGTGATAAAATTGCCTCTCTAGACCTCTTTGTATCTTTCCTGTCTCACTTTAAATCTATGCCCTCTAGTTTTAGACTCCCCTGCCATGCAGACAAGGTTTTGGGAATCTACCTTATCTATGCCTCCCATGATTTTATGGACCTGTAGGTCTTCCCTTCTGCTCCAGGGATAACAGTCCCAGCCTATCCAACCTCTCCTTATAATTCAAACCTTCCAATCCAGGTATCATTCTAGTAAATCTTTTCTGCACTCTTTCTAGTTTAATAATATCCTTCCTATTGTAGGGTGAACAGAACTGCGTGCAGTAATCCAAATGTGACCTCATCAACATCTTGTACAGCTGCATCAAGACATCCCAACTCCTATACTCAATGCTCTGACCAATGAAAGCAAGCATGATGAAAGCCTTCTTCACCACCATGTCTAACTGTGATTCCACTTTCAACAAGCTATGGTCTATAACACTCCCCAGGGTCTGAACATTGACTATGCAAGTCCTGCCCTGGGTTGACCCACCAAAATGCAACACCTTGCATTTATCTGAATTAAACTCCATCTGCCATTCCTCAGCCCACTGATCCAGTTGATAAAGATCTCGCTGCATTCCCAGATGACATTCTTCACTGCCCACTATACCACCAATCTTGGTGTCATCCGCAAACTTACTAACCATATCTCATAAAATCTCTGACAAATCATTCATATAAATGAGTATCCCAAATGAGTCCTTGCCTCTCCAAATGCCCATACATTCTATCTCTCAGAATCCCCTGTAACAACTTACCCACCACAGATGTTAGGTTCATGGGTCAGTAATTCCCAGGCATTTCGCTGCAGACTTTCTTAAACAGTGGTACAACATTAGCCACCGTTCCATCTTTGGACACTTTGCCCATGGCTGTTGATCATAAAAATATTTCCGCTAAGGACCCCACAATTTCCTCCTTAGCCTCCCACAAAGTCCTGGGATAGACTTCATCAGGTCCCAGGGATCAATCTACCTTAAAACTTCCAGCACCTCCTCTTTTGTAATATGGACTCTCTTCAAGACATCACTATTTATTTCCCCAAGTTCCCGAGCATATGTACATTTCTCGATGGTAAATACTGGCATGAAATGTTCATTTAGGATCTCACCCACCTCTTGCGGCTCCACACTTAGACGACCTTATTGATCTCTAAGAGGCCCTATTCTGTCCCTGGTTACTGTTCAGCCCTTCACGTACTTGTAGAAACTCTTTGGATTCACCTTTACCTTATCTGCCAAATCCATCTCATGTCCGCTTTTAGCCCTCCTGATTTCTCTCTTTAGTGTACTCTGACACCCCCTATACGCCTCAAGGGATTCACGTGATCTTAGCTGCCTATACATGTCATATGCCTCCTTCTTTTTCTTGACCAAGGCCTCAATAACTCTAGTCACATGGTGCAAGTGGTCTGAGGAATGGCAAATTCATAATAATTTGGACGACTGGCATCTAATCCGTGTTGGGATAGTGCATAAGAATGTATGTGCACAATTACACAAAGTCTGTTGGTGAAGTAAGAGAAGAATTTGGGAGTCAGTACTGACTAGCAACTGCCCAATCAATACTTAATTGTCATCAACAGTGCATGAGTTACAGGAGTTACAGGAGATGTTGATGTAGTGGCAATCTCACTTGGCTAGTAATTTGGGGCTCATAAAATAGTGCCTGTGGGTTCGTAAATTCAAATTCCAGCGGGGCAACTAGTGGAATTTAAATTCAACTAATAAATCAGCAATAGAAATCTAAGCTCAATGATGGTAATCATGATAACTATCATTGATTGCTCTAAAACCCCATCTGGTTCACTGATGCCCTTCAGGGACGAAAGTCTACTGTCCTTACCCATGATCCACAACAATGTGGCTGACAATGAAATGACCGTGCAAGCTATTCAGTTCAACTGCAATTAAACCATAAAACCATAAGATGTAGGAGCAGAAGAGCCAGTCCATCCATCAGGTCTGTTCTGCTGTTTAATGAGGTCATAGCTGACCTGATGATCCTCAACTTCACTTTCCTGCCTTTTCTCCATAATCCTTGATTTCCTTGCTGATCTGCCCTAACTCAGCCTTGAATACAGGTATTTCTGCTATAACGCGTGTTTCATTAACACAAATTGGCTGTAACGCAATTAATAAATAGTGGACACCGTTTGGATAATGCAAACTTTCTGCTGTACAGGTATAGCAATTTTCTATAGAGATTTCCCTACAATGCGATTTTCCATGGCGATTTTCTATGGTACGATTTTCTATAGCGTGAGGTCACACAAGAACGCAATTATCCTGTTATAGAAGAAATACCTGCATACTTAATAACCACAGCCTTAACAGCCCTCTGCAGTAAAGAATGAAACAGATTCACTACCTTTTAAAAGAAAAATGCCCTCCTCATCTCTGCATTAACTGTACAGCCCCCTAGTCCTAGACTCTCTCACAAGGTAGAAAAGACAACAAATGCTGGCCTCGCCAGGGATGCCCACATCCCATAAAGGAACAAAAAATAGTTACCTTTGTGATACCAGTCTTAGATCTTCTATCTAAAACTTACCCATTCCAGAGCTTATTGTCAGCAATGGAGGGTTTGAGATATAAAAATAGTTTGGAAAAACTGGGGCTTTTTCCACTGGAGTGTAGGAGGTTGAGGCGTAACCTTACTGAGGTTTATAAAATTGTGAGGGGCATAGATAAGGTGAATGGCAAGGGTCTTTTCTCTAGGGTGGGAGAGTTAAAAACAAGAGGGCATATTTTTAAAGTGAGAGGAGAAAGATTTAAAAGGACACGGGGCAACATTTTTATACAGAGTGGTTCGTATGTGAAATGAACTGCCATATAAAAACTGTGGATGTAGGTACAGTTATAACATTTAAAAGACACTAGGATAAGTTCATGAATAGGAAAGATTTGGAGGGATATGGGCCAAGTGCAGGCATGTGGGACTAGTTTAGTTTGGGAACATGGTCAGTGTGGACTGGTTGGACTGAAGGGTCTGTTTCCATGTTGTATGATTCTATGAGTCTATCTTCAATTTAGAATTAAGCTGGTGCTTAACGGAATGAAAATTTATGGTACTGTCGGCATTGTTGGCTGGGTCAGCATTTATTGCCCATTCCTACTTGCTCCTTGGAAATGTTGTTAAGTTGTCTCTTGAACCACTGCAGTCCAATTGATGTAAATTGACCCACAATGCTGTTAGGAAGAGAGTTCCAGGATTCTCACCCAGTGACATTGAAGGAGCTGTGGTTTACTTCCAAGTCAGGATGGTGAGTGACTTAGAGGAAACTTGCAGGTGTGGTGGTGTTCCTATGTATTTGCTGCCCTTGTCCTTCCAGATGGTAGAGGTCAAAAGTTTGGAAGATGATGTCAGGGAAGACCTTGGTGAATTTCTGCAGTGCACTTTGTAGATCTTGGTGGATCTGGAGGAGATTAGAAAGGCAGCGAGGAGCACTGCCTTGATGAGATTTGGACGCAAGGATAAGATGTTTAAAATTACCTAACTATAAGCCAGTGTAGATCAGGAAATTGAGCGGTGATGGGTGAACAGGCTTTGGTGAGAGTTAGAATGGAGTTAGCAGCATTTTGGATGATCTATAGTTTACAAGGGTACAAAGTGGGAGACTGGCCAGAAACATGTTCATACATCTACTCTAGAGATAACGTAGATGACTGTGGCAAGGAGAAGAATAATGCAATTGTACAGAGTTAGAGCTCAGTAGTCTTAGTGATGGCATGAATATTTAATATTTTATAACAAGATGAACACTTAACTTTCCTGGTGCTTTTTGCTAAATTTTCCTACACCCATTACTTAGTTTTATGATACACATATCTGACGAATATATGGAGTAGGAGGCTTTTACCATTGCTGTTTAGTCTCAAATTGTACACATGATTTCCTGATCCATTGAAGCTCATTAAATGAAATATGAAATTAAGGTGTAAGCCAAGCCTTAGTATGGCATCACATCCTGCTGTTTCTTTTAAGTACCACAACATCACACTCATCTGCAGATCCCTCTCTTAGGCTGATTCTGTAATGATTCACAACTCCTGTGCAAACGTTTGTATATCTGATTGTTGCACTCTCTCCACACTCACTCACAGGATAAGACCAAGTTGATGCTTATTAGGCTGTCCTTTCAGTACTTTGTTCCATAGATGACTTACAGCTATCAAGAGAAGAAGATCAATAATTCATATCCTCGCTGCCTGTGATGCCTTATGGTTACATCCTGACAGGACAATATTGGGAATGCAGCAGTTTCCTCAAAAGCAAAGTTCCCAGGTTTTCCAGCACTCATCAAACGAGGTGACTCCACAGGATTAAGCACATCTGCAGAACTGAGGATGGTCACATAACCAAGGGCTTTGTTTCTGCTGAGAACACTGAAGCCAGTCAAACAGTAGGACATCCAAAGCTCCGTGCTTGCAGTCTAACTTGAAGCTTCCAGGCCCTGCTTATTGCCTGTAGCAATCGAGGGTAAACAACTCTCTGTTTCCTCTGACATCACCTTCCAAACCTTTGATCTCTACCATCTAGAAGGAAAAGGGCAGCAAATACATAGGAACACCACCACACCGGCAAGTTTCCTCTAAGTCACTCACCAGCCTGACTTGGAAAACAGCAACATTCCAAATTAGCGGAAAATACAACTCTTGCAAACTCACAATTGGGGCAAAGGCTGCCATCTTCAGACCTGACAGCTGCCTATCACTCTAGAAAGACAATGTGTCTTAAAAATTTGAGCGATAAATTGAGCAAGCCATTTTCCGTTGTTGCAATGCGGTAGTGATATGAGTGGTATTTTCTACTAAAAGGATGTTCCAGTCAGTCCGGAATGGTGTTCTGTCTACCACACAATTGAACAACATTTGTATGAATTTCAATGCCAATTCAATATAGGCTCTATGTCCCAATAATTTACTGATCAAACCAAACAACATGTTCCCTCAATTTATCACAATCAAGAAATTGCACAGTCTGCATTTGCAAAGCTCTAAGCAAAACATCTACTGTTAAATAAGATTGCAGAATTGAGCAGCACTTGTTGAACTCTTGAGTGTGCTAGCAACGCTTAAAACCAATTTCAGATAATCAGCCAAGCCCAAATGTTATTCATTTACACTTGCTTAAATGATGTACATTAATATGCAGGGACCTGTTCTCTGCAAATAAAAAATATAAGTTTAAGCCTCGTACCTGTTTTGAATCTTGCAGGAACTTGGAAGCCTATAGTTCCAATTGTTTGCTCCACGGCTGTACATTGGTCAATCAGAGTCAGCTTGCCAACGAATCAGTACTGTTTTCTTCTTTAGGATAAATTAATGTGGTAATTTAAAATTTGGCATTCTTACATTTGTCCTGATGACTGAAGGACAGAAATTTTCAGTATAATATCTCTCTTTTTAGCAATGTTCAATTCTGGGCTAGTAAGCGATAATCTCATAACATTTTATTTCTCTAAATTATATGACTACTGTTGCAATCAGACAAGATTTCCAATCTATCAAGGATTTCCAGTTCTTTTCTTTATTAGAACTTTCTGCTAAATGTTAATTTTTCATTTGTTTCTTTCATATATCATCAGTCGATCCCCTTGAATAATCGTAAACCAAAAGCTGGACCATTCGGAAATGACATTAGGAAACACTTCTTCACACAAACGAGAGTGGGAATCTGGAACTCTGTCTCTCAAAAAGCTTCTGAGCCTGGGGTTCAATTGAAAAATTCAAAACCGAGATTGACAGAGATTTGCTGTGTAGGGTGATTTAACATTTACAGAACCATAGCAAGTTGATGAAGTTAAGGTTTAAGGTCTAACTGAATGGTAGGAGAAATACAAGGGATTGAATGCTGTCCTCATGTTCCTTGTAGTTTTTCTATATACCTTCTTGGTGTTTGACTTATAGTTTTTCTTCATCTGCAATTAAAGTGAGGAGTATAAATTTGCACACATCTAAAGATACAATGGCTAATGTGAAACAGCAAAAATTTCATTGACACATTTAGGCCCAATTTTAATACATTCAACACATTACTGGTTACTGCGTGAAAGTTTGGAACCTGTCTGTGAAGGAAGTAATGCAAGACTCTGACCTCACTTTACTGAGTTCTCTGCCCTACCCTTGTTCTCTCACTTATCCCTAATTTTAATCACTCCACTATTGGTGTCTGCGCCTTCAGCTGCCAAGGACCTAAGTTCCCCAATTCTCTCACTAAACATCTCCAGCTCTTTTTTCTCTTTTAAAGCATCCCTCTGTAACCAAGCTTTTACTACTTGAGCTAACACATCTTTATCTGTGCTCAGTGTCAAGTTGATCCTGGCTTTCTAGAGGCTCTGTTACAACGATATGGTAAGAGTATCACATAGGATTAAAAACCTGTGGCAGATTGTGCTGAAGGAGAGGCAGCAGAAGGCTTAACTGAGGTGCCAGCTGGAGTGGACTAGAGACTTTGGACTTACAGGATAGCACATACAATGGGAATTAAAGCGCAGCAACTGTCTTATCTGGGCTCTTCTCTCCCCACAACCCTCAAGGATAGCAAGGTTTGGGGAAGTTTAGCTCAATTTTGCTGTAAGTTCTCCATATATTCGATAGTACTACAGAGCAAGTGACACTGCTAAGCACACAATAAAGTTTGGGGTGGGGGAATATTGGATAATCTACTAATGTGACACATATCAGTAGTAAGGGGCTTTTTGTCATTGTTGTGCAGAGGACTTGGAACAAATTTTGCAGCAAAGGCCTATGACAGCTGGTGTGATGATAGGAGCTTTGGACAGGTAGGGAGTTAACTCGGCAGAAAGAAAGTGGCCCTATCTCTCCTAATGTTTTCTGGAGGCAATGTGCTGCATAGTTTGCTACAGAGAGGTTTAACCAAATGCCTAAATGAGGCTACTGGGAATTGCAGTCAGCATCTTTCCTATCTCACAACAAGGCGAAACCATTGTTGAAGTATCGATAAATCAATAAACATCAACTTGGAGAAGTAATGTTTTAAATAGAATGAACAAGTAAGGTAAATTTCATAGGCTTAAATATACAGCACACAAAAAGGCCATTCAGCCCAACCATTTAATGCTCTTGCTTATGCTTCACTTCATCCTTCCCTGTCTTTTCTCATCTAAATCTACCATTGCAACCTTTTCATCCATTCTCCCTCCGGTGCTTGTCTAGCTTTCCACCACACATAAATATACCATTTGCTTTAACTACTGCCTGTGGTAGTCAGTTCCATATTCTCACCGCTCTCACCTGAATTCCCTATTGGATTTCTTGGTGACTATCTATTCACAATGTCTTCTAGTTATGGTCTTCCCCACAAGAGGAAATATGCTCTCTGTAACCAGTTTGTCACAGATTTAAAAATCTTGAATATGTTTCTCTCCATCCCTTTTCTATCATAAGAAAAGCGATGCAGCCTCTCAATTATTTTGGATGTGTAAACTCACATATTTCTAGTGTATGTATTTTCTCGTAAATCGTCTCTGCACCCTCTCCAGTCCCTCTAGAACATTTTTAATGAGACAGTGACCAGGATTATACACAGTACCTAATTGGGGTGTCATCAAAGTTTGATATAAATTTAACATAACTATTCTCCTTTTCAGTTCTATTCTGTGTAAATAAGGTCTCACTAACTTATGGTGCAATTTTTCATGATTGGCGTATTCGTATTTTCATTATGCCTTTTGGCCTCTACCTCATCTAGACTTGCATCCTCTTCCTCGTCTTCTTAGGCAATCCTTCATGGTTCAGAACAACTTGTTCCTCACACTGTAAATGTATTCTCAAGTGACTGAGTAGTCCAAGGCATTTCTTACAGTCTCTGTCGCAGGGGGGCAGATGGTGGCTGATAGATAGGGTTGGGGGGATTGGAGAGGTGAGTGGAGGTAGAATGCTACGGTTACCACAAATTTTGCCTAGATAGATAGTGATCTCCCTATTCCTCTTCCACACTTTTGTAAAGAGCCAACCTTAATGTAAGAGACAGTTAATTATTAATCTTATGCTTCATAAGATGAAGATGTTTATGAATGAATTTAATATTGCAATCCATCAACAGTAAAAGTCTCTGAGTGGGTTGCATTATTCTGTTTCAAAATAGTCTGGAAAGTACCAGGTCAATGTTTCACTCCAGGCCCTTTTACACCTTTTGACACGGCTGTGATAATGTTTTGCGATATTGAATGACATGAAGACTTTTTTAGCCAACCTGTTCAGCTATACTATTACAGAACTCTGGACTTGAACCCAAATCCCTTTGCTCAGAATTGGGAATTTCAAGTAGATAATTTCTAGTCAACCTGTTTAAAGATGTTATCACACAGCTCTGGAGCAGGTTTGACTCAAACCTGGACCTCTGGGTTCAAAGGTAGGGAAGGGAATTTCATCTAGATAATTTCTAATCAACATTTTCAGACATGTTAATATAACTGGATTAGGTGAGACATGAACCCAGGTCTAGTAGCTCAGAGATGGGAAACTCAAATACAACACCACAAGAGCCCCAGGGAGTTTTATGTGGTGGGCTATTAAGGACAGCAAGCTGTCGTGAACCAACAGGATAGGTGTCAAAACAAAAAACTGAAAGAACTGTGGATGCTGTAAATCAGGAACAAAAACAGAAGTTGCTGGAAAAGCTCAGCAGGTCTGGCAGCAGCTGTGAAGAAAATATCACAGTTAACCTTTTGGGTCTGGTGACCCTTCCTCAGAACTGTTCTGAGGAAGGCATGGAAGGAGCTCAGTGTGTGCAGTTGCAGGTTCTAGCCACTGTATGGTGCTATGGAGCTGCCAACACGTGCCTTGATAATCTTTGGCACAAGGGAAATCATTGAGGTTGGTTGGCTCGCTGAGCTGGTTTCTTGTTTCACAGACGTTTCGTTACCATGCTGGTAAAAAAACATTTGTAAAGTACACTGAAAAGCCACACACGCAGACCAGGTACTGAACCTCAATAGTAACCATCCCAGCACACACAAACGAAGCTGCGTGCGAACACTATTTAAAAGGGCAACAACACACTGCAGCAACACGGAACTACACCAAGAGGAAGAAGAATACCTCTTTCAAGTGTTCAAGGATAATGGATATCCAAAAACTGGGTCAGAAGATGCCTACACGAACAACATCAGAAAGATACTACACACTCCGACACACTCATCACACTACATCAAGAACACGTCGGAACTCACCACAAGACTCCTACGACCGTTGGGTATCAGAGTGGCACACAAGCCCACGTCAACCCTACGACAACTGCTCACCCGAACTAAAGACCCACTCCCCGCCATAGACAGGACCAATGTCATCTACAAGATCCCCTGCAGTGACTGTGAGAAACACTACATCGGGCAAACAGGAAGGAAACTAACAACAAGAGTACATGAACACCAACTGACTACAAAAAGACACGACCAGTACTCACTCATCTCAATTCACATGGACAAGGAGAACCACCATTTCGACTGGGACAACACCAAAATTCTGGGACAAGCTAGGCAGAGACAGGCACGAGAATTCCTAGAAGCCTGGAACTCCACGAAGCATGCTATTAATAAACATAGTGAACTTGGCCCTATATACATTCCACTACGAAGGAAAACCGGAAATGAGGCAATCCATCTCAACGGACCCCAGAGTTTAAAAACCAAGTGGGAGAACACACCGACGCCTCATCAGAAGCTGCACTGAGGATGTTACCCAGCATGGTAACAAAACGTCTGCAAAACAAGAAATCAGCTCGGCGAGCCAATCAATCTCAACACCCACAACCCGAGCTACAAATCTACTACAAAACAAGGGAAATCGGGAGGTAAGTTCCAACATTTATCTAAATTGAAAATGTTTAATGCATTTTGTGTCTTTAGTGGATTCTCTTGAGCATCTCTCACCTCAGTACCCTTTCCATCACACTCTCCCTGTGATGTGCTCCTTTCTGATAGCATCTTCGCCAGTTGAGATCCCCCTCTCCAAACCTTTGTAAGCCCCACCATAGTCAGTACATCTGAACCCTCTGAGTCTTCTTTTGGGTATTTCCCAACACATTGCTGTTGGAACTCTCTGTCTGTACTCACTGCGTGTACGGTCTATCTGCCTCTATCCTCTGTCTCTACCCCGTGCCTCTTCTATCTGTAATATCTGTATCCATTCCCTGCACTCTCTCTCTCTACTCTCTGAACGCATTGCCTGTATGCTCTTTATGTGCCTGCTGCCTGTACCCTCTGCCTGTACCTTTTGTTTGTACAGTACCTTCCAAATGTTTCTACTGACTGTGCCCTCTATCTGTACCTTCTGATGAGATGACCTTCAAAATTAGTATTGATGAAAGATACATTCTGCTTGTATGCCCAGTTTTCAGACTCAGCACCTGTTTGCTTTCAATAAGCCATTCAAGTAAATCATTCAAAAGCCCTATCCCATCGACAAAGAGTTACCTCCACAAACCAAACACCCAAGCTAAGGTGGTTCTCATACATTGCCGGGATGACCAGCCTCTTGGAGACATGTTGGTTTGAGTAGCAGTACAGAAGATGGAAGTGGGGTGCCAGCAAATTCATGAGTGCCAAATATTTAGCGGTGCGTAACGTCCTGAGTCTGTGCTGGTATGATCCAGAACTCTGGGAGTGGATCAGCAGGTGGGGACGAAATTCTGGAATAAAATACTTTTTAAAAGATAGGATATATAGCATTCAGCAGAAACTTATACAAAGTGCTGAACAACCACTAACACAGGGCCATCCTGTAATGTCTGGGAGGGTTGATCATTAGACCTCCATGCACTTCACCCGAGAGTATTTGTTTTGGTGTCTGTAAGCTTTGCTCTTCTATACTCAATGGCATTTGAACCCTTCTACATAGTCAGAACGCGTTTACCTCGTCTCTCAACAGTAGCCATTCAATACCTTTCCCATTTTAAGAAGTACTTTTTGGGCCTTCATAATCCCTCCCCATGTTCTTATTGTAACACCTTTGATTAGGATAGTTTAATTTAGAATTTAGCCCCTTTTTGAGGCAAATTTTGAAGCATGTATCCCTGCCCTCCTCCCAGCTGAGCAGCTCTTACTATTCGATGAACAGAAAAGCCCAATCACTGGGCAACAATACTGACCTTTGCAAAGCTGACCAGGTCATTGACCCCAGGAAAATAAACTCTCACTCCATCGCCATTAAACATTCAAAATCTGTCACACCATCCTTTCATTGCCACCAAACGGAAGTTCCTCCTGCAATAAGGTTAGTTGGTTCCTGCTCATGAACTTTGATTGAACTGGGTATTCAGTTGGATTTGGACCTTCCACGTGCAACATCAGAAGAGATTATTTATTAAAGCGAGGGGAATTTCAATTCAAATATAAAACCATCTTTTCCACTTACTTCTGTTCTGTCATCGTCTTTCAACAGGCTTATCCATCTCTCATTTTTCTCACCTTCCCTCATTTTCCCTTCCTATATCCTTGCTTTTCTTTCACATCCATAACCTCCTACTATTCAAATCTTCCATTTTTCTCTTTCCATTTTGTTCACATGCTTCTTCATCCAAATTCCAACTTCTCACCTCCTCCCTCCTTTAATTTTCCCCATTCCACCTCTCTTTCTCTCTGTCCACTTACCTCACTCTCAGTTGATCCCTCTTCTGACCTTCTAATTCCCTTGCTGCTATCTCACATGAAAGCTGCCCTCTTCTCTGATCCTGCCATCTTATTTCCACAAATCTTCTGTCTCCTTCTTCCTTTTCCCAACCTTACCAGATTTTTCCCCTTCATCTTCCCTCTCCCTATCCAACTTTTCCTGTCCTCCAACCAATCTCGCTCTCCAGCTTTTCCCAACTGCTTTCCTTCTCTGCTCCACCTCTTGCCTACCCATTTCTCTCCTTATCTTTTTGTTCCTCCCTTCTTTCCATTTTTCTTTCATCTCTGCTTTATTCTATTGTCTTCTCCTTTGATCCTCCTCTCTCATCTTTCTTCTGCTGTTGCTTGCATCCTCCTCTCTTGAGGTCCTTTCCCTCTCTTCCATACATCTGTCTTTATTTTTACCTCTCCCATATGTGCTGTTCATCTCATTGCTTGTATTTCTGCCAGTTTGGGAGCAGTTGGCCCTTGCTCACGAACCCTGATTGAACTGGCTATTGAGTTGGATATGGACTCTTCACGTGCAACGTCAGAGGAGATTACTTATTAAAGGGAGAGAAAGCACTCTGCCAAAAATTATTCTAATCTTCTAACTACTAATTGTTTCAAAATAAACCATATATTATTGCAATCCTTCGAAAAATTTTCAGATTGCCAAGTTTATTTGTTTGCTGACATTTCATGCACAATTTTTGCTTTTAATGTTGATGATTCCAAGTTACAGGAATGAAGGCTATGGCATTTCCTTTGACTAGAAACAAAGGCGACATTTCAATGTTTATAATGTGGGAGGACTGTCTACTTAGAAATATAGAAAAGAGTTGAAGGGAACATGAATCAGCCAGTAAGGAAATAAACTTTATGTTTGCATCTTAATGAGAAAAAGAGAGGAGAATTTTTTGAAGTAATTAACAAAATATCCAGAGAGAAATGAGAATTTGTTTTACACAGTGAGTTGTTGCTATCTGAAATGCACTATCTAAAAGAGTGGTGGAAGCAGTTTCATTCGGAATTTGAAAACAGAATAGGTAAAAAGTTAAAAACAAGTAAAGCAGAGCTATAGAGGAAGGCCTTACAAGAAACTTAGAAGGTTTTGAGGGGACTTGACAAGGTAGATATTGAGACGATACTTCCACTAGTGGAGGAATCTCAAACTCAGGGATATAGGTTTGGAATAAGGGGACACTTTTTTAAAACTGAGATGTGAAGAAATTTCTTCTCCAAGAAGGTAATAAATTTTGGAATTCTCTAACATAGTGAGTGTGGAGGTTCAATTACTGGAAGTATTTAAATAAGTGGTGGATAGATTTTTGAAATATCATGGAGTTGAAGGCTGTGATGAGCTGGTATGAAAGAGAAGTTGAGGCCTGGGACAGATCAGCCATGATCTTGTTGAATGGTGGAGCAAGCTTAAGGATCTGAATGACCAACTTCTGTTCCTATTCCTTATGTTCTGATGAGTGGGAGAAGACACAAATATAATCACTCTTTCTGACAAACATCACAGGCATGATGAGTTGAATGACCTCCTCCCGATCTTGCCATCATAGAGGCAGTAATAATGGAGAGATAAGTAAGATTGGGAGGGATCATCTCATTGAGGAACTCGTCAACGCATTTTTTTCGGAGAGGTTCTGATCTCCTTCAAACATTATTACAGAATTTTTTTTGTATCTACTCTGAAAGGGGGCTTTTTAAAATAAAAATCTAGCTCTGGATTAAGTAGTTTGGCCTCAGTAATGTTAGCCTTATTTGAGTAAGATTAATCTTTCAATTTTGGCTGTCCCTGTGTAAGGCAATGGGAGTTATGATGCTCAGTTGTATTGAATAAGTACAAGACAGATTCAATGAACTGATTAACTTGTATCTATGTTATACAGCAACCTATTTTTTTTTTACTCAAGTTCATTGAGTGGAAATTTCATCCATTACTACCAGCACCAATGGCTGACAATTGGAGATGCATCAGTAGCTCGAAGAGGGGAAAGGGAAAGCTTTTAGCTTGGATAATGTCAAAACTAAGCTTATTGGAAGAACCTTTAGCAGCAGAGGTACATAGGACGGGATAATGATGCCAGTAATGTTAATGGGAACAAGAAGGACAGCCAAATACTGTGGATGCTAGACATCTGAAATATAAGCAAAAAATCTCTGGGAAATTCTCAGAATTCCTAGCAATAGTCGTGAAAAGAGAAACACAATCAACTTTGATGACCTATTCACAAAATGTCTTCAACATAATCAATTGCTACCCAAAAGCAATGGTAAAATTAAATTTAACACTTAGCCACATATACAGATATTGGACAGTTGAGCAAAAAGGTTTTAAGAGATTGTAAAGAGACTGTTGAAAGAGGAGAGAGATGCTGAGGTGAAGGATTTGGATGGGGTGTGTCCCAGAGTTTGGAGGTTTCTTAGGTAACTGAAGGTATAGTCGCCAATAACAATGGAAGTTAGAATGTTAAGATCAGGCAGAGAAGGACGAATGTGTTAACCACCAAAAATAGCTCTGTTCGTTCCACTTGTGGGGAGGACACAGATTTAGAACAGCTAAATCAGCTTATTTTCTTTGTCACATTGAAGGGTATGAAGGAGTTATTTAAAACATAGCAATTCAACCATTCACCACTGATTGTCTGCTTTGAGGTAAGCAATTTGAAAGAAACTGCTAAATGCGAGACTGGATATGCCTGTGCCTGTACTATGTGGGAGCTCACGGTGCATTATATGAGGGTTTTTAGAAAAATTCCCACTTGGCTATTTACTTTGAATATTTCGTTTCATTTGCCATGCATTTGTCAGTTCTGTAAACTGTTGTCTACACAGTTTCACTGATCATAGAAACAGGAGGAGGCTTTCAGTTCTTTACGTCTGTTCTGCTATTCTATTTGATCATCAATGATCTATTTCAACTCCATCTATCTTAGTTCTGTAACATTTTGTATCCCTACCTAAATGGTCTTTGTGCATGTATTGTATATCTTCCAGCAATACTTGATCACGTGTATAGAAACTCTTTTTTGGACTGGAGGCCTGTGACCAGCAGTGTTCTGTAGGGATTGGTGCTGGGTCCACTTTTGTTTGTCATTTACATAAATGATTTGGATGAGAATATAGGAGGCATGGTTTGTAAGTTTGCAGATGACACCAAAATTGGTGGTATAGTGGACAGAAACAAAATGATATCTAAGATTACAAAGAGATCTTGATCAATTGGGTCAATGTGCTGAGGAGCGCCAGATGGAGTTTAATTTGGATAAGTGTGAGGTATTGCATTTTGGTAATACAGACAAGGACAGGACTTATACAATAATAGTAGTGCACTGGGTAGTGTTGTAGTTCAGAGACTTTAGAGTTTCAGGTACATAAATCTTTGAAATTTGCATCACAGGTAGTCAGGGTGGTTAAGAAGGCATTTAGCCTGCTTGCCTCATTGACCAGTCCTTTGAGTATAGGATTTGGGATATCATGTTGAGGTTGTACAAGATGTTGGTGAGGCCTCTTCTGGAGTACCGTTTGCAGTTCTGGTTACCCTGTTATAGGAAGGATGTTATTAAACTGGAGAGGGTTTAGAAAACATTTACCAGGATGTTGCCAGGAATGGAGGGTTTGAATTATTAAAATAGACTGGAAAGGCTGGGACTTTTTTCAGTGGAGCATAGGAGGTTGAGGAGTGACCTTTTTGAGGTTTATAAAATCATGAAGGGCATAGGTAAGGTGAAAGACAAGGGTCTTTTTCCCAGGGTAGGGGAGTTCAAAACTAGAGGTCATATTTTTAAGGTGAGAGGAAAAAGATTTGTAAAGGACATAAGGGGCAATATTTTTACACAGAGTGCAGTTCGTGAGTGGAATGAACTGCCAGAGAAAGTGGTGGATGCTAGTACAGTTACAATTTTAACACACATTTGGATATGTGCAGGAATTGGACGGGTTTGGAGGGATCTGGGCCAAGTGCAGACACGTGGGACTAGTTTAGTTTGGGAACATGGTTAGCGTGGACTGGCTGAAGTCTGTTTCCATGCTGTATGACTCTATGACTTCATAACTGCAAATGCATAATTTATCTCCCAAAATCGTTAATTTTTCATTTATCTTGGACCAGTTGTAGAAGCAGGGCTTGCGAATTCAGTGTGGTGAGTCTTTTTTTTTACAATTTCTCTTTGTTTAAACATCAGAAATCCTGGTAGATATCCCTGGACAGTGGGGACCTGCTGAATTAAGCACTATGGATGGTGTCCATTATCAGCTGTTCCAAAGACCCGGCATGGATTACATTACCTCAAAATGTTAAAGAAAAAAATAAAGACCTGCAGGTGCTGGAAATCAGAAATAAAATCATAAATTGCTGGAAAAACTCAGTTGGCCTGGTGGCATCTGTGGAATGAAAGCAGAATTAACATTTCCAGTCCACTGACCCTTTTTCAGAATGAAAGAAGGCAATGTGAAGAAGGGCAGTGGACCTGAAACATGAAATTTGCTTTCTCTGCACAGATGCTGCCAGACCTCTTGAGTTTTTCTAGCAATTTCTGATTTTGCATCTCAAAGTATCATTCATGTAAAAGTTGACTCCTTCGAGTTGCCTAAAAATTTGGTCCTAAAACAAAAAACGACTTTTACATGAGAATTTAGAGTGATTGCTAAAATTTTAATATCATAAATTTGTTTTTCTACCTTCAGTAAAAAATAGAAAAAAAAACTGGAAAAAGGATCTCAAGACTGAGCCCGTTGACATTACAATGGCATTATAAATAGAAATTCCACTATGCCTGTACCGATTGGTACAGACATTGGACAGCTGAGAGAGACCACCCTTCAGACAATTCAGTCAAGCCCAGGAAGCAGTCCAGTTCCCACTTGAAAGCATTAAGGCTCAGCACCCACCACGCTAGTGGATCATTCATTCCAGTGCATTGAGAGGCTAGGAATCACTTAACATCCTGTCAGTCCTTAATCTTTTAGAGTTTCAACTCATGTCTTCTGGTCCTCCTTAGCCATAGAATGCAGAGGTGAGGAGCAGTGGTATGACATTTGGCCAATGGACATAGAAATTCTAACCCATAATAAATTGAGGAGCACAAGCCAAGATTGGAAGGAGTTTTCCAAAGGCAATAATGCCTGTAGTCCATTGATCAAGATTTGCTTTGAATTTAATGAACTCACTGGGGTACCAGAGGAAAGAGGCTATTTCTATTGTGTTCCAGTACTCTGACTTACTGACACATAGGTACGCACCAAACCACTACAATATAGCAAGATTTAAATTGACATTGCAAGGACTATTTAAGACTGCTTCTCGGCGGCACCATTCTGATGTGCTCTTCTTCTGTAGGCCTGGGACATCTGAAAGCCAGAACGTTATGTGCCTCTGAGAAAGCCAAGTCTTCACAGCACCAACTATGCCGAGCGCGGAGACAGGTACCTGCACCTCAGAGGGTTGTGCAGAATGAGGAGGTGGCACTGGGTGAGTGACAGTCTGGATGCAGAATGGTGGTGAGAGAAAAAGAGCAGGCCCCTATTGTCAAGACTGAGGTCCAATATAACCCCTCCCTCAGCTGCTGTAGCTCGAGATTAGTCTCACAGCATAATTATAATGAAAGATGGCTCTCTGAACAGAATCAGTTATAGGAGTTACTAAAGCCCTTGTAAAATATTCTGACCTGTAGAACAATGCTTTCCATTTGCTTGTGTGAGAAATGATGTTTTGTTCTACAGTGTTTGGCAACTACAAGTGTTTGGTTAGCCAAGCCCCAGTGATGCAGATCCTATACCCAGGCTAACAAATGTCTGGGTTACTGTTAGCAAAGCCTAAGGCTTCTAGTCAAACCTCCTGTATCATCCAACTTGACATGCTGCGGAATCACGTTACTGTCTACAGGTTTGCTCCTCTGCAGGTCATTAGGTATAATTGAGGGAGAGCCCATTACTAAAGGCAGACCTGTATAAATAAAAATGTTTTCTTTCAGCATGATGCCACTTCCAGTTAGTTCAGTATTTGGTGTAAAATTACATGGGATTTACCGTACAGAAACAGACCGTGCAGCCAAGCTGGTCCATTCTAGTGTTGATGCTTTCAGCCCTGTTAATCTCACTCTTTCAGTGTCTCTTTCCATTCCTTTCCCTCCCATGTTTTTACACAGCTTTATCTATCTTAAATCCTTCAATGTTCATCTCAATATGGTAACGAACTCCACATTCGAACCAGTTAAAGGCATTTCTCCTGAATTCCCTATTGGCTTTACTTGTGACTTTCTTACAATTATGGACACAAGTTTTAGACTCTTCTATAAGTGAAATCATCTCTACATCTACTCTATCAACATCCCCTTATAATCTAAAAGGCCTCCATTACATAACCCCTCAGCCTTCTCTTTTCAGGCACAAGCCACAATGGTCATGGGAGGCTATCAGTACAGTGAAAATGACCTATTCAGGCTACAATACAATAGAGTAGATCCCAAATACACCTCACTAAAAACCTTCAGCCAACTGGCTTAATTCCTTCTGCAGGGAATGGTAATACACCAACTCCAAGGAATAGCATGCTGGTAAAGTTCATTAATATCACGGATGTCTCAGTTCAAACAAATGAATTGGCTGCACTATATTCAAGCTTTGTCCAAAGAGTTTGTTCTTGATTCCATACAAACCTGTAACAGCACAGCGGATGATATCGACTGACGGCAGTTTAAAAGTGTAAGATATTGAGCTGGGGGAAGTGTCGAGCCAGTTGCTTGTTTACATGTAGAAAGGAGGAACTATCAAAGCATTCACTTCTTTAAGGAAGATTGTTGAATTCTCACTTCTTTCATCCTCCCATCTACCCAGCTCCTGCAACCTGTTCTAACCTAGCTTCTGGACTATACAATACTTTAATTCTTTTATGGAATGTGAGTGTCACTGGCAAGTTTAGCATGTTCACCCCTTCCTCAAATGCCCTTGTGAAAGTGGTGGCCTTCTTGAGTTGTTAGTATAGTTGGGATGTAAATCCTCCTACTGTTCTATCAAAGAACAATGTACAAGGATTGTGACCCGGCGACAATGAAGGAGTGGTGGTATATGTCCAAATCAGGATGGTGAGTGTCTTCGAACAGAATGACAGGTGGTGGTGGTCCCATGCCCTTGACCTTCCAAATAGTAGTTGTTGTGGCTTTGGAAAGTGATATCAAAGGAAACTTAATGAGTTGCTGCACTGTATCTTGTAGATGGTACATACTGCTGCTACTGAGCATCAGTGGTGAAAGGAGTGAATGTTGAAGGTAGTGTACAGGATACCAATCAAATGGACTGCTTTGACCTGGATGGTTCCAGATTTCTTGAGTGTTGTTGGAACTGCACTCATCCAGACAACTAGAGAATATTCTATCACATTACTGACTCATGTCTTCTAGATAGAGGATAGGTTTTGGGGAGACAGGAGACGTGCTACTCACCGTAATTTCTGAATTACTCATTTTTTAAATATGCTGTATGTGCAGAAGGGTGGTGCTGAAGGAGGATTCTTCATCTAGAGGAATCAAGGGGTGCTTATGCAGACATAAATGTGACACCAGGATGGTTTGTTGCCTCCCTGGTGTTAGGGATGTCATAGAATGGCTGCAGAGCATTCTTCTGGGAAAAGACAAATGGTCAGAGATTGTGGTCTGCATTGAGTATGAATGACAAATGGTAGGACGGTGGAAGTTGTCCTGCAATCTGAATTCAGGAAACTAAGCAAAAAATTAGCAAGCAGGACCTCTAAATTTGTAACCTCTGAATTATTCCCAGTGCCATGTACAAGTGAATATAGAAATAGAAGGCTAAGACAAATGAATGCTTGACTAGAAAGAAGGTGTGCTAAGGAAGTCTTTAAATTTCTGAGATGCAAGCACTGGCTCCGATGGAGTTGGACAAGCCAGATGTATTGCACCTAAACAGAGCTGAGAATGAGTTCCTTGTGGGCCATTTTGCTAGTACTTTGGGGAGGGCTTAAATTAGCTCAGCTAGGGTGTAGAACCAGTAGAGAATATCAGAAAATAATACCAGGGTGCACATTTTGGGATCGTGATGCTGTGGCTGAAGAAAGGGCAAGATAGGTTGTTAAATATTCACGGTTACATGAGGGAAGAAAGATGGCTGTCATTTTGGATATGGAGATCATTGCAGTACAGGAGAAAGAGGATGTTTCAGACAGCTCAAGAACAGAATCAATTTGGTTGGAGCTAAGGAAGAAGAAGAGTGAAATTACATTGCACAATATAATATATAAGCAATGGCCTAGTGCTATTATCACCGGACTACTCATCCAATTATCCAGATAACGTTCTGGGGACCTAGGTTTGAATCCTGCCATGGCAGATGGTGGAATTTAAATTCAATAAAAATAAAAATCTGGAATTAAGAATCCACTAATGACCATGAAATAATTGTAAATTGTCAGAAACAACCCATCTGAATCATTAAGGTCCTTCAGGGAAAGAAATCTGCCATTCTCACCTGGTCTGTCCTACATGTGACTCCGGACCCACAGCAATGTGATTGACTCTCAAATGCCCTCTGAAATGGCCGAGCCAGCCACTCAATTGTATCGGTTACTACAAAGTCTCAAAGAAATGAAACTGGACGGATCACCTGGTATCGACCTAGGTGCTGGAAAAGACAATGGCCCTGTCAACCCACCAAAGTCCTCCTCACTAACATCTGGGGGTTAGTGCCAAAATTGGGAGAGCTGTCTCATAGACCAGCCAAGTAACAGCCTAGCATTGTCATACTGATGGAATCATACCATAAAGACAATGTCCCAGGCATCACTATCACCATCCCTGGATATGTCCTGTTTCACCAGTATACAGTTGGGAGGGAGTTGCCCTGAGAGTCCTTAACATTGACTGTGGACCCCATGAAGTCTTAAGGCTTCAGGTTAAATATGGACAAGGAAAACTCCTGCTGATTACCACCTCCCATCCTCTCTCAGCTGATGAATCGATACTCATCCATGTTAAACTAAATTTAGAGGACGTACTGAGGATGGCAAGGGCACAAAATGTACTCTGGGTGGGGGATTTTAATGTCCACCACCAAGAGTGGCTCTGCAGCAGTACTACTGCTCGAGCTGGTCATGTCCTAAAGGACATAGCTGCTGGGCTGGGTCTGCGGCAGGTGATGAGAGAACCAACAAGAGGGAAAAACATACTTGACATCATCCTTACCAATCTGCCAGCTGCAGAGATACATCTGTTCATGACAGTATCAGAAAGAGCGACCACCGCACATTCCTTGTCCTGCCTTCACATTGAGAATAAACTCCATCGTGTTGTATGGCACCATCACAGTGCTAAATGGGACAGACTACAAACAGATCTAGCAACTCAAAACTAGACATCCATTAGGCGCTGTGGGCCATCAACAGCAGCAGAATTGTACTCCAGTACAACCTGTAACCTCTTGGCCTGGCATATCCCCCATTCAACCATTACGATCAAGCCAGGGGACCAGCCTCAGTTCAATGGAGAGTGCAGGAGGGCATGCCAAGTGCAGCACCAGGCATACCTGAAGATGAGGTGTCAACCTGATGAAGCTACCAAACAGGACTACTTGAATGCCAAACAGCATAAGCAGCAAGTGATAGAGCTAAGCAACCCCAAAACCAACAGATCATATCTAAGTTCTGCAGTCCTGCCACATCCAGTCATGAATGGTGGTTGATGATTAAAAAAGTCACTGGAGGAGGAGGCTCCACAAGTATCCCTATCCTCAATGATGCACATCAGTGCAAAAGTTAAGGCTGAAGCTTTCACAGCACTCTTCAGTCAGAAGTGCTGAGTGAATGATCCATCTCAGCCTTGTTCAGTGGTCCCCAGCATTGCAGATACCAGGCTTCAGCCAATTCGATTCACTCCATGTGATATCAAGAAATGGTTGGAGGCACTGGATACTGAAAAAGCTATGGGCTCTGACAACATTCTGGCAATAGTACTGAAGATTTTTGCTCCAGAACTTGCCACACCCTTAGCCAAACTGTTCCAATACAGTTATAACACTGGCATCTATCCGACAATGTCGAAAATTGGCCAAGTGTGTCCTGTGCATAAAAAGCAGGACAAATACCACCCGGCCAATTACTGCCCCATCAGTCTACTGTCAATCATCAGTAAAGTGATGGAAGATGACCTTAACAGTGCTATCAAGCAGCACCTGCTCAGCAACACCCTGGTTAGTGATGCCCAGTTTGAATTCTGCCAGGGCCACTCAGCTCCTGAATCATTACAGCCTTTGTTCAAACATGGACAAAAGAGCTAAATTCCAGAGTTGAAGTGAGAGTGACAGCCCTTGACACCAAGGCTGCATTCAACTGAGTGTGACATCAAGGAGCCATAGCAAAACTGGAATCAATAGGTATCAGGGGCAAACTCTCCAGTGGTTAGCATCATACCTGACATGCAGGAAAATGGTCATGGTTGTCAGAGGTCAGTCATCTCAGTTCCAGGACACCTAGGCCCAACCATCTTCAGCTGCTTCATCAATGACCTTCCCTCCATCATGAGGTCTGAAATGGGGATGTTCGCCGATGATTGCACAATGTTCAGCACCATTCATGAATCCTTAGACACTGAAGCAGTAGTATCCAAATGCAACAAGATCTGGATAATATTCAGACTTAGGCTGACAAGTACAAGCAACATTCGTGCCATAGAAATACCACACTCTGCCCATCATGAATAAGTGACAATCTATCCACTGTCCCTTGACGTTCAATGGTATTACCATCACTGAATTCCCCCATTATCAACATCCTGGGAGTTATCATTGATCAGAAACTCATCTGGGCTCACCACATAAACACTGTGGCTACAAGAACAAGTCAGAGGCTGGGAATATTGCGGCGAATAACTCACCTCCTAACTCCCTAAAGCATGTTTACCACCTACAAGGCACAAGTCAGGAGTGTGATGGAATACTCCCCACTCATCTGGATGAGTGCAGTCCCAACAACACTCAAGAAGTTTGACACCATCCAGGACAAAGCAGCCCACTTGACTGGCACTGCACCCACAAGTATCCACTCCCTCCACCACCGACGCTCAGTATCAGCAGTGTGAACTATCTATAAGATGCACTGCAGAAATTCACCAAAGATCCTCAGATAGCATCTTCCAAACCCACAATCACTTCCATCTAGAAGGACAAGAGCAGCAGATATACGGGAACACAACCAACGTCAAGTTCCCCACCATGCCACTAACCATCCTCACTGAAAATATATCACCGTCCCTTCACTGTAGCTGGATCAAAATCCTGGAATTCCCTCCCTAATGGCATTGTGGGTCAACCCACAGCAGATGGACTGCAGCGGTTCAAGAAGGCAGCTCACCATCACCTTCTCAAGGGCAACTAGGGATGGGCAATAAATGCTGGCCAGCCAGCAATGCCCACATCCCACAACAAATGTGTTAAAACTAGTGGAAAGAATCTAGAGGAACAAATTTGTGAGGAAATGACTGAGAAGTGTAAACATCATAGGGAAGTTATGATTGGGGATTTCAATTACCCAAATATCAACTGGTATAGTAATAGTGTAAGGGTCAGCAAGGGTCAAGTGTTCCTAAATTCTCTTTGCATTCAGGAGAATTTACTACAGTAGTATGTGCCAATCCAATCAGAAAGCAGGCACTGCTAGACCTGCTTCTAAGGATTGAGGTAAGTCAAGTAGATCAAGTGATAGAAGAGTTTGAAGTGTCAGTGTAGATTTGCGAGGAGAAAATCATGGTTAGCTAACTTGGAGATTTTTGAAGAGGCAACAGAGAGGATTGATGAGGGGAAGACTTATGATGTCGTGTACATTGATCTTACACAAACAAACTTGTGAACAAAGTGTCATGAAATGATAGGGAAAGTAGCATGAATGCAAAATTGGCTGACGAGTAAGAAACAAAGAGTTGTGTTTAATGAGTATTTTTCAGATGGAAAATGGTTTCTAGTGGAATTCCCAGGAGGTTTGTATTTGGACGCTTGCTTTTCCTGATATATGTAAATAATCTTAATCTTGTGTGCATGGCACAATTTCAAAGTTTGCAGATGACCCAAAACTTAGGAGAATTGTAAACTGTGAGGTGGACTGTGTCAAACTCCAAAAGGATATTGCAATGTTAATAGAGTGGGCGGAAAGGTGGCAGATGAAGGTCAAGGCAGAGAATGGTCAGGTGATGCACCTGCGTAGAAAAAACGTGGAGAGACAGCATAAAATAAAAACTGGTCATGCAATTGTAGTGCTCTATATCTGAGTCAGGAGACCTGGGTTCAAAAACTACCTACTGCAAAGGTGTGTAATAACATTTCTGAGTAGGTTGAGTAAGATAAGTATAACTGGTCAAAAAATCTAAAATAAAGATTACTATTCCAAAGGATGTGCAGGAGCAGAGAAACCAGGTGCATATGCATTTAAGATATTAAAGATGATAGGAGAGTAGAGAGAACTGTTAGTAAAGCATACAGTGTAAGAACATGGTGGTCATGTTCAACCTGTACAAGACATTGGTTAGTTCTCGGTTGGAGTATTGTGTACAGTTCTGGAAAGTACAGAAGAAGTTTACAAAAATGGTTCCAAGAATAAGGCACTTTAGTTATGTTGAAAGATTGGAGAATTTGGGACCATTTTCCTTGAAAAGGAGAAGGCTAAGAGGAGATTTGACTGATGTTTTCAAATCATGAAAAGTTTGGTCAAAGTGGATACAAATTGAGAACCAGAGGGCAGATTTGAAGATGTTTGGAAAAGAAGCAAATGTGATGTGACAGTAAACTTTTTCACAGTGATTAGTTAGGGTCTGGAATGCACTGCCTGGAAGTTTAGTGGAGGTAGCCTCAATTTATTCATTCAAAACAACATTAGATGATCATTCAAATAGAAAAAAATGCACAAGCTTGCAACGAGTAGGCAACAGATTGGCTCTAAGTTAAAATGCACAGAGATTCGATGCAGATGTGATGAGTCAAATGGCCTTCTTTTACACCATAACAATGCTATGAGTCTGTGATATCTGGACGCCCCTGCAGATAATAGATAGTCTCCCTTTAAACATTGCAAAGAATGATTTGAAAAGGTTGCCGATAAGCTAGGAGGAAGTAGATGGGTAAATAAATGAACTAAAGAAAGAAGTCAATGGGGTAGCACAGTAGCTCAGTAGTTAGCGTCGCTGCCTCACAGTGTCAGGGAACTGTGTTCCAGTCCAGTCTTGGGCTACTGTCTGTGTGGAGTTTGCAAGTCCTCCCTGTCCTCTGGTTTCCTTCCACAGTCCAACAATGTGCAGGCTAGGTGGATTAGCCGTGGCAAATTATGTGTACTGTCTAGAGATGTGCAGGCTCAGTGGGTTAGCCATGATAAATGTGTGGTAATGGAGATAGGGTGGGGATCTGTGTCTGGGTCTGGATGGGGTGCTCTTCAGTGGGTAGGTGTGGACTTGATGGGCTGAATGGCCTGTTTCTGCACTTTCTGTGATAATCAAACGTGGCTGAGAGTAGGAAATACCAATACAGTTGTATGAAGAGACATAGGTGTTTATAATTCACTTTCTCTCAAAACTTGAAGGAAGACTTGAGACTCTAGCAAAACATGGCAACATTCAATATGATTTGGCAAAGATAAGTACATGAGGTGACAACATGATCCACCACCATACTATTGAAGGGCAGCCCAGGAATAGGCAAGAAAACATAAATTTGCCAGTGGAAAGCATAAATGCAAAGCCTACAGGAAAAGAAAAGGAATCTACTTTAAGAGTCCCAATTGCCTGATGAACAGCTGTACTGAAAAGCATTCCAATTGGAATTTGTCATTGACCAGAGTGTGGATTTGTGAGGCAGCAATGAAGGAGGTTTAAGGGATTATTTGCAACGATAAACCAAGTAACAGGTTGGAGCATCTCATGTTAATTCTACCTCTAATTAAGACCTTATTTAAAAGTGTGCATCTGCTCTGGTCACTTTATATCTAAAAGGATCTTGACACACTTGAGAGGATACAAAGGCAGAAAAATCATGAATAATTCCTGAACTCAAGAAAGCTTGCAACGTTAAGGTAGATTGAATTATTCAAATTGATTAAAAGAAGGTTGAGATTGGTATGGAGAAACTGCAGTACTCTATGTATTGACTCGATAATGAGGAGAGTTGGACATGCAGGTTTTACCAGATTATTTTAGTTAAATCTTACAAAATGTATGAACTGTATTAGTTTGAAACAAAGCAAAGAAAGCCCAGAAAAATAAATTGGAAATAAGAGCTGCTAATATTGATTTACACTGTCTGGCATTGATTGGGCAATAATAGTGCCAATATAGAATCAGCAGCTTTATTGCCTAAGTAGCACTTGACCAATGACCTTCCCACCATCATAAGGTCACAAGTGAGGATGATCGCTGATGATTGTGTGACATTCAGTTCCATTAGCAACTCCTCAGATACTTCAGCAGTTTGTATCTATGTGCAGCAAAACCTAGACGACTTTCATGCTTAGGGTTAGAAGTGACAAGTAACATACTCTACACAAGATACACGTCAACAACTCAATCCCAATCCTCTGAATCACCTTCCAAAGCCTATCCGGAAAGACAAGGGCAGGAGATATATGGAAATATCACCACCTGGATGTTTCTTCATAAGTCACATACCATCCTGTTCCTTTACTGACATTGGATTAGAATTCTGGAATTCCCTCCCTAACAGCACACACTATACATCATGAATTGTAATAGTTTAGAAGGCAGCTCAACAGCACCTTTTCCAGAGCAATTAGAATGGACAATAAAAGCTGACTCACATCCCGTGAAAGAATAGAAGAATGGCAATTTAAAGGAGACCTAAAATTTGCTATTCAAAGATCTGCCTGTTTCAAGCAGCAGGCCCATTTTCCCAGCTGGAATGACCTCAACTTGGAAGGATGAATAGAAATGCCAGCTTGGAGTCCAAAATCTCAGTGTTACCCAAGCCAAACCTCAATACAAACAGGGAGAAGAAATAGACCATAGTGCCCCACAAGGCTGCTCCACTATTCATTAAGATCATGGCTGATCTGACTGTAATCTCAAATCCACAAGCCTAGACAATATTTCACCCCATTGCATGGCAAGTATCTCTTTAAATCTGTCTTCAGAATATTCAAGGATTCTACTTCCACCACCTTTTCAGAAAGAGACACTCAAACCATCTAAGAGAAAAAGATTTGCCTTATCTCGGTCTTAAATGGATAATGCATTATTATTAAACAGTGACTCCTGTTCTATATACTCTTGTAAGAGGAAACATCCTTTCCACATATATGCTGTCAATCCTGCTCAGAATCCTTTATATTTGAATTAAGTCTCCTCTAATTCTTCTAAACTCCAGTAAATGCAAGCCTAGACTAGCCCCTCCTCATAAGAAAATTCATCCATTCCAATAGTTTGGTGAACTTTCCCTTAACTGCTTCCAATGCATTTACATCCATCCTTAAATAAGATGGTTGGGATTCTGTACAATACTTCAGATGCAGCCTCATCAGTATCCTGCATAACTCAAACTTAACCCCTCTACTTTTGTATTCAATTCTCTGTGTAATAAGTAATAACACTCTACCAGCTTTGCGAATTACTTTCTAGAGGTCCATCCTAATAATTTAAAATTCACGCACAAGGACACCCAGGTCCCTCTGCATTGAAGAGCTCTGTAACCTCTCATCATGTAGATAATAAACTTCAATATTATTCTTCCTGCTAAACTGGACAAGTTCACATTTTTCCACAATATACTCAGTATGCCAGATCTTTGTCCACTTAGTTTTTTTTGTAAATTCCATATGTTCTCTACACAACTTACTTTCCTACTGATCTTTGTGTCATCAACAAATTTGGCAGCCATAACTGAGGTCCCTTCATCCAAGTCATTTATATAAAATGTAAGTTGTTGAGGTCCCAGGAGCAAACCCTGTAGCACACCACTCATTACATGCTATTAACCTTACCTTTTATTTTCTGCAATACCTTTCATGTGGCACTTCATCTAATGTTTTCTGGAATTCCAAACACAGTATACTCCACCATTTCTACTTTATTCGGAGCACATACTATTTCCTTAAGGAGTTCCAATGGATCGTCAAACATGATTTCCCTTTCACAAAACCATTTTGTCCTGCCTGATTACTTGGATTTACCTAAGTGCCTGCTATAACTTTTTTAATGTTAGCTTCTAACATTTTGCCTGTGACAGATGTTAACCTATTGGCCAGTAGTTTGCAACTTTCTGTCTCCATAAGAGAAGAATGGAGACCTTTTCCACCTTTCATTTAATTGGACTTTCCCAAACCAAGGCAGCTTGGGAGAATTAAAACTAATGCAACAACTATGTCATGAGCCATTTATTTAAAGACCCTATGATGAAGTCCATTAGGTGCATCTCCAAGAATTTATTTATTTTTCTCTGGTGATGGTAATTTTTCTGAGTTCCTCTCTATCTTCCATTTCCTGATTTATTGTTGCTTCTGGGATGCTACTTACATCCTGTGCAATGAAGACTGATGCAAACTATGTGTTTAATTCACAGAACAGAGAATAATACAGCACAGCAACAGGCCCTTTGACCCTCCAAGCCCGCACCAACACATTTTGCCCCCCCATACTAAAACTATCTTCACTTACAGGATCCATATCCCTTTATTCCCATCCTAATTATGTATTTGTCCAGGTGCTTCTTGAAAGCTGCTATTATGTCTGCTTCCTCTGGCAGCATGTTTCAGGCACTCAGCACCCTTTGTGTGAAAAACTTGCCTTGCACATGTCTTTTAAACTTCACCACCAGCACCCCCCACCACCCCCGCATATTGAACACGTGTCCCCTTACCCTAGCAATTGACCCCTCACACCCTGGGAAAAAGCCTCATACTTTCCACTCTATCCATGCCATTCATAATCTTATAAATTTCGACCAGGTAACTCCGCAACCTTCCGTGTTCCAGTGAAAACAAACCCAATCTATCCAACCTTTCTTCATAGCTAAAATCCCCCATACCAGGCAACATCCTGGAAACCTCTGTACCCTCTTCAAAGCATCCACATCCTTCTGGTAGTGTGGTGACCAGAACTGTACACAATATTCCAAGTTCTATAAAGCTACAGCATAACGTGCTTATCCTTATGCCCCTTCCAATGAAGGCAAGCATGCCATAGGCCTTTTTTAATACCTTATTTACCTGTACCGCCACCTTCAGTGATTGGTGGACCTGCACACTCAGATCCCTCTGCATATCAATACTCCTAAGAGTTCTACCATTCACTGTATAATTTCCATCTGTACTTGACTTCCCAAATGCATCACCTCACATTTGTCAGGATTAAACTCTATCTGGCATTTTTCTGCCCATGCCTCCGACTGATCTATATGCTTTGACAATCCTCCTTACTATTCACAACTCCACCAATTTTTCTATCATATGCAAAATTACTAATTAAACCCGTCACGTTTTCCTCCAAACCATTTATGTAGATCATGAACAGCAAAGGTCCCAGCACTGATGCCTGCGGAATGCCACTAGCCACAACGCTCCATTCCGAAAAGCATCCTTCCACTGCTACCCTCTGTCTCCTATGACTAAGCCAGTTCTGAATCCATCTTGCCAGCTCATCTCTGATACCATGTGATTTCACCTTTTATACCAGTCTGCCATGAGGGACCTTGTCAAAGGCTTTACTGAAGTCCATGTAAACAACATCAGCCACTTTTCCCTCATGTATCGTCTTTATCACCTTGTCAAAAACTCAATCAAGTTAGTGGGTATGATCTCCCACGCACAAAACCATCTTGCCTATCACTAATGAGTCCATTTGCTTCTAAATGCATATAGATCTTGTCCCTGAAACTCTTTTACAATAATTTCCCTACCATTGACATGAGGCTCACGGGCCTGTAATTTCCTGGATTATCCCTGATACCCTTCTTAAATAATGTGACAACATTGGCAATTCTCCAGTCCTTTGGGACCTCACTTGTGGCCAAATAGGATACAAAGATGTCTGTCAATGCTCCAGCGATTTGTTTGCTTGCCTCCCTCATTATTCTGGGATAGATCCCATCAGGAGCCAGGGACTTATCTACCTTAATACTTTTTAAGACGTACAATACCTCGTCCTTTTTAATAGCAACTTAGCTTTGAAGTTCGACACTCCCTTCCCTGACATCATCCTCCACCAATTCTTTCTCTTCGGTGAATTTCGATACAAAGTATTTGTTTAGGCCCACAACTTTCTTTTCTGGATCCATACATAGATTCCCTCCTTTGCCCTTGAGTGGGATAACCCTTTCCCTGGCTACCCTCTTGCTTTTTAAATATGTATAAAATGCCTTGGGATTCTCCTTAATCCTGTTTGCTTACGATTTTTCATGATGCCTTTTAGCCCTTCTAATTCCCTGTTTACGTTCTTTCCTATTTTCCTTACATACTTCAAGTGCTTCATCAGTTCCCATCCTCCTAGACCTTACACTTCCTTTTTCTTTTTCACCAAGATCACAACATACCTGGTCATCCAAGTTTCACATAACTTGCCATACCAATCCCTCATTCTCACAGGAACATGCCATTCCTGAACTCTTATCAAGTGAAATACTCCCACATGTCCAATGTGGATTTACCCTCAAACAGTCACCTCCAATCAAAATTTTCTATTTCCTGCCTAATATTGTTGTAGTTCACCTTCCCCCAATTTAACATCTTCACCTGCTGTTGTCCCTATCCATGAGTATCTTAAAACTCATTGGTATTATGGTCACTACTCCTGAAATGCTCCCCCATTGAAACTTCACTCACCTGGCCAGGCTCATTTCCCAAAACCAGGTCCAGTTTAACCTCTTCCCTGGTTGGACTGTTTACATACTGTGTCAAGAAACCCTCCTGAATGATCATCACAAATTTTGCCCCATCCAAGCCCCTCGCATGAAGTGAGTCCCAGTCAATATAGGGGAAGTTAAAATCACACATCACAACAATCCCGTTGTTTTTACATGTTTCCAAATCTGTCTACATATTCTGTCTGCTGTCTCCTGCCGGCTGTTGGAAGGTTTGTAGTATGCCCTCAGCATTGTGATTTTCCCTTTCCTACTCCTGGGTTCTAACCATATTGACTCACTTCATGAGGTCTCTGATGTATCCTCCCTCAGTACAGCTGTGACATACTCCTTCACCAGGAATGCAACTCACGCACCCCTTTTACCTCCCTTTCTATCACACTTAAAACATCTAAATCCTGAAACATTCAGCTGCCAGTCCTGTTCCTCTTTCAGCCAAGTCTCTCTAATCGCAATAATATCACAGTTTCAAGTACTAACCAAAGCTCTAAGTTCATCTACGTTGCCTATTAAAGTTCTCACATTGAAACATATGCATTTCAGTCCATATTCCCCCACCCTCCCCGCTTTTCAGCAGTATTTCCTTGCCTGTTCTTGTTCTTAGTCATGTTTGCCTCTCCCTCAACTTCTGTATCCACTACCTTACTCCTCTGTTTCGCATTCTCCTGCCACACTAGTTTAATCCCTCCCCAAACACTATACCAAGTACCTCCCCGAAGGACAACAGTCCCAGTCCTGCGCAGGTGCAACTTGTCCAGTTTGTTTGGGTCTCACCTACCCCAGAACCAGCCTTAGTGCCTCACGAACCTGAAAACCTCACGTTCACATCATCTTTTCAGCCACATGTTCATCTTATATATCTTGCTGTTTCTACTCTGACCGGCTTGTGGCACCGGTAGGACCTTTGAGGTCCTATATATCAACTTTCTTCATATTTCTCTATATTCTGCTTTTAGGACCCCATCCTTTTTTATTAACTATATCATTAGTACCAACGTGTACCAAGACCATTGATTGTTCATCTGCTATCTCCTTATTTTCTGTTATTAATTCTCCAGCCTCACTTTCTATGGGACCAGCACTCACTTTGCTAACTTTTCTTTCTAAATATTTATAGAAACTCTTACTATCTGTTTTATATGTCTGGCTACCTTTCTCTTGTACTCTGATTTTCCCCTCATTAACTTTTTAACCATTCTTTGTTTTTCTTATACATTCTGTACAGTCTTCTGGTCTGCCATTTACACATTTATATGCTTTTTTCTTCATGTTTGATAATATCTTTAAAATCTCTAGTTAACCACAGATTGTTGGTCAGGCCCTTAGAATTTTTCTTATTGTTTTGGAATGTATCTACTTTGTGTATTCTGAAGCATTCCCCAAAATCTCTGCCATTATTTCTCTATTTACTTATCCTTCAACCTAATTTGCCAATTCACTTTAGCCAGCTCTTGTTCATGCCCTTATAAATGCCTTTATTTAAATTCTCAAAAGAAGTATTGACCAATCCCCTCTCCCTCAAACTTAATGTAAAATTCAATTATTTATGGTTACTGCTACCTAGGAGCTCTCACAGTATGAACTCATTAATTAATCCTATCATAATTACATCATGCCAGATCTAATATATTCTGCTCTCTAGTTGGCTCTAGAAGAAGCTGTTCTAAGTAACTATCCCCAAAACATTCTTTGAACTCTTTATTTAGGCTATCTTTGACTTTTCCTGTCTATATTTAGATTAAAATCTCCTATGAATATTATGTGCCTCACTATGGTAACCACTTCTTCCCTTTGGCCATGAGCACTGCATGAGCAGTCAGTAATCTACCTGAAGTGTGATCTATCCCAGCAGTTGAAGCTTTGAAACATGCAGTCTGTCTTTTGCATGATAGAGAATACATCTGTAGAGATTGAGAGAATAGCTATTTGAAGAAAGTTTTACATACAATGTACCGCACAACTCAGCATGGATTCAATGGCTCAAATGGCCTTCATTTGTATCGTAACGACTTAATGAAAAATAATTACTGTTCAGCCTGACTTGTTTTTGGCAGTGTTGGGCTCCGTTTGAGCCTCCTCTCACAATTTCAATCTAAGGCCATCAATGGTAGCTTGTATTCCTTTCTCCTTGCAACGTTTTACTTCACAACCCTACTCTGTATGGCAGAGGATTGGAAATGTATTTGGTCAGTGCTGTTTCTTGTCCTGGCAGTCGCAGTGCCACTTTCTTTGCAACATCAGCAGGACAACCAGAGGACAGTGAGCAAAACCTCTGTGAGGAAAGAAGCCTTTCTATTTGGATGAGCCAGGAGCAGTCAAGGGACTTTGCATTACAAAGGATCAATAGATGGATGCCACCTCTTACCCAAAGATCCTAAACCTCAATCAGGATGAAGATGATGCTTGTCACAGTGTCTGTGATGACCGTTGTTGCCCTTTCATTTTTCATAACCAGTTTCTTCCACCTCTGAAGCTGGTGGTATTAGCAACATGTTCAATCAGCTGTCTACCATGGGTTTGCCAAGGTAATTGGCTCCCCATTGGCTCAGTGGGCCATTATTATGAAGATTACTTATATAGGATCTTGTCACGTTAACTTCCAGGATCACCAGGCTGACAATGAATATGTATATACATTGGTATATGCCCACACCAAGAAATTCTAATTGGCAAAATCCCACTATCCTGGCAACACCTATAACCCTTTGACCCTGTGGAAGTCAGGTATTCTATCTCGTCTTCAGGTTTCTAGTACAGTTAGCAAGATGTCTGCTTGCACAAGATGCATTGCAGAAACTCACCAATGTTCCTTAGATAGCCTCTTTCAAACCCACAACTACTTCCATCTAAGAAGAACAAGGAAAGCAGATACATGGGAGCACCACTACCAGTCAGTTCCTTTCCATGCCACTCACTATCTGACTTGGAAATATATTGCCATTCCTTTACTGCCATCGGGTCAATATCCTGGATCTTCCTCTCGAACAGCATTGTGAATCCCCCTTTGGTCCAAGGATGGCCACAATATCAGAAGGCAGCTCATCACTACCTTCTCTGAGGCAATTAGGGATGGGCAATAAATTCTGGCCCAGCTAATTATGGCCTCATGAATTAAAAAAAGCCAGGGATCACTCACTCCACACATTACTCATGACAGTCATCCACCATTTCACAAAGATGAGATTTATGGAGCCACTCATTCCACTGTGAAGCCAACCACAGGGTTCCTAAAGCAATAGTCTCACACATGAGAGTGGAATCTGTGCAGCACATTCTTGAGAGGGTGTCCATGTTGTGATGGTGCATTGTGTCTTTGACAGACTCACAATTCTAATGTTCCAGCTGGTACCTCGTGACTCCAGCACTGGAGGAGGACAAAAGATAGACCACACGCATCATTTACACTGAGGGAGAGGCTCAACCCGAGTGTGAGGATTCCTTTCAATTGAAATTAATTTCCCAACATTGATACATCATACCCTTGCAACCATCTCAGATTCCAAATTGCAAAGTTCTCTTCGTTAACATGATTCAATAAAGGTCAACAGCCAGTGCCTTCATATATCAACGCCATCCACCAACATACTATTAATAAAAGGAAAATAGAATTGATCAGCTCTGTGCATCTGCTTAGTGCCTGCCCTGCTAATGGCACTGCCTGTGCTAGTGCTGCCACTCAGTGCTACACCAATGATTGCAGCATGGCTGGTGGAAGGCTGCTGACTCTCATCAGAGGTGACTGTGAATGGCCTTGTGCGAATCCCAAGCAGCGCTGGAGCTAGAATTCCCAGCTTCAGTCTGCACCATCCAGCCTGGGCAGGCAGAGCTGAAACAGGGCATGCACTCAGGCAATCGACAGTAGTAGATGCAGCCATCATGAGAGAGGGCAGCAGGAACATGCTCCGCGGAGCCACTGGAATTCACTCAGGAACAACAATCCTTGTTATTTCCTGTAGATGAACGCTGAACTGCTGTCTGAGACAGTAGGCCTCTTTGAGCACTGCTATTCACATTTTATGATAGCAGCTGTCTGTGTCTAAATGGCAGAAGCCAGAGATCCCTAAAAAACCCCACCTGTCTTTCAAAGCCCTGTGCTGTACTGGCCTGGACTCCTCCATGTTCCTTGACAGTCCTCTGAGCCTGCCTGACAGTCCTGTCAACGTACCCAACATCTCTGTGTGCTTCAGCTTCTCCCTGTAGTCTACCCTGACCAGGTCCTCATCAGTGCGTGGTGCACTGATGAAACTCTTGCATGGCATTGCCCATCTGGGGAAGTTCATAAGGAACAGACCCATCTCCCTGGTTATGGCTGCAACATACATGTGTCCTGTGACTCACCATGTGACTCATCCTGACTGTCCACTAACCTGTAACATTTGTGTAGTGCCAGTAGTTGAGTTGGTGGTGCTCAGGGTCATATATAATCGTGAGTTCAAAACAAATAGACCATTCAGTTCAGCGGGCTGGCTCTAGCATTCAATAAGACTTAATGGGCCTCAAATGTACTTTCCTCCCCCCACACTCTCCACAACTTTTAACTCCCTTGTCATTACAATAAATATAAATCAGCCTTGACCGTCTTTTAACTTGCTCAAAGTTAATGTTAGTGAATTCCAAGGACTAATGGCCATCTGAGAGTATGAACCACTCGTTATCTCTGTCTTAACTGAGAGACACATTCTGCCTCCTTCTAGACTATCTCATCTCAACATTCAGGTGTTATGTTATCTTGTTTATTTTAATAGGATAACCTCTCTTTTTTTCTAAATGTCAATGTATCTCAGCACAAATTGTTCAACCTCTCCTCCTCAAATAAATACATCAAGGGGTAGTTCCCCTCCTTCAGAATTTTCTTTTGTCTTGTTTGTGAGGTTGCAGGAGCCAAGCAGCCAGCAGGTCATGACTATCTGAATGTAGATGAGGGGTGAGGGAACATAGGGTGGCTTCTAAGTGGCTTGTCAACAGTCTGTTTCTGTTTCTGTTTGGTGGCTCCTTCCAGGATGAGAGGGAAGGGTGAGTGGAGAGGGTGCATAATATTGCGATTTTCAGTTGCCAAGGGTGGTCCCACCAGCTCTGGGCACTGGTCATATGGCACTTGTGCTAATAATTGGATATACCATTCCCAGGTGATTCTGTGGCTAGGCAGGCATGCTGGTCCCCCAGTATCCATTGTTGTGGGTGTCCTCCTCCTCCGGGAAGGGGCAGATTGTCGCTGAGTATGTGTTAGAGATAGTAGGAACTGCAGATGCTGGAGAAGAGGGAGGATGGTGACTTCTTCAGGGTAGGCATCCTTAGAAGAGGCTTCGCAGTGGGGTTAAAAGAGGGAGGAGGGTAACTTCTTCAGGGTAGGAATCCTTAGAGAGGGAGGAGGGTAACTTCTTCAGGGTAGGCATCCTTAGACATTTCTAGAGAAGGATCTAGGCCCGAAACGTCAGCCTTCCTGCTCCTCTGATGCTGCTTGGCCAGCTGTGTTCATCCAGCTCTACACCTTGTTATCTTAGCTGAGTATGTGTTAATGTGTTTGGGTGATAGAGCAGCCATGCATAGATCTGCAGAGCCGAACAGATGTGAACATGTTGTTGGCAAGATTGGAGTGTGTTCATTTAGGTATGAGGTAATGGGGATGTGGTGAATCAAGAAGAATGAGAGGTGTGCAGGGTGACAGGATGTGATATGTGGCACTGCATTCACTCTTTAGGATCTTTAACCCTATTCCATCAGCACTGCCATGTCCTGGGAACAAAACGCTAAACAATTAACTCCCCTGTTCATGTGCCCTCATTCCCTACTCAATCTCAACAACCTCCAACAGATGTATTGTACCTCATTGTCTTGTACCTCACTGACCAGTGCATCTAGGGTGGCATCACTTTCACAGTCTGCAGCTCACTGGTGCAACTTCTCTTTGACAGAGACTGCATCTTAAACAAGGGAAGATGACCTGGAGGATATACTTCCTTCAGAATATTACTTGGGTCTCCTGCCATTCACCAAAGGCATACAATAAATAGCAGCTCAGTTTGGACAAGCTCCAAACCACATTGCAATTCAGGCTGTGCACACGTATTTTACGTGCTGCCTCATTTTCAGTCAGCATCGGCGATCTGCCATTCATCCTACCAATCCTATCCCAAAAGATCAGGCAAATTAATATGTAGCTTACAGTCGCCAATGCTCAGCAATACAAGTTTGATAGATTGCTGGAGCAAAGGACAGAAAAGAAAGAAAAACATTTCTGTTAAACTCCTTTTTCAGATGATTCTGACAAGTGTCAGTACCGGAGATTTTTAAATGTCTCCACTCTCAGCACATACTATTTGTCATCAAACTTGCCCATTTTTATAAGTTGAGATTCCATCTATATTTTCCTGTTTACTCTGACCACTGGCGGGTGTTTTCTCTCTGTTCCACAATTGCCTGCTTTCAGTCGAATTCCCAAGACACATTTAACACTGTACTCGACAAAAAAAATAGGGAATGTTATCTCCCCTTCATTTAATTTCTTATAACAAGAGGTAGTTTCCCCACATGATAGCATTATCTTTCAAACTCTTTGTTTACACAGGCAGGATTCTACACATAAGCCTCCCATCTGCCCATACTATTTGGACAGAATTAGGCACAAGTTGCAGTGCATCCTTAAGAGACTGAATGCTAAATTAATGCAGATCCGGACTGAAATTAACTTTAAATAAAGTGAATTTAATTGATGTATGTAAGGGCAAGCTAGATAAAGATGAGGGAGAGAGTAATAGAAAGATAAATTGACAGAATGAGATGAATGAAAGGAAGGGCCTGTCTCTGCGAAAAAGCAGACTATTCTGTGCATTTGATGTAAAAGTCCTTCAAATGTAAAGCTGTCTCAGCATATTTTTGTGCAGGTGCCTGTGTGTCATCCACATTAGGCATTGTTGAACTTGCATCTCATAAACAGGCTTTGAGTTCTTATTTAACATGGATCAAATTGGTCTCAATCATTAGAGACAACCTGGCTTGAAACAAATCAACAGCTGCTTGATTCTCAGTTTTCAATGACTTGGCAAGTACTGACCAAGGCTTTTACTTTCAAAGCAAGTGAGAATAACAGGGGGACGAAGAAGTAAGTGTCCCAACAGAGAATTTAACTAATATTCAGCGAACTACAGTCAATAAAAGATTAATGGTAATGACCCAGGACTAGTAATCTAGAGGTCCAGTTAATGCTTCTTCAACAGATGATGGAATTGAAGGCTAGTTTCAGTCATTGTGGCCATCAATTGTTGTAACAATCTATCTGATTCACTAATGCCTTTTAGAGAAGGAAATCAGCCGTCCTTACCTGGTCTGTTCTACACACCACTCCACACCCACAGCAGTGTGGCTGACTCTTAACATCCCTCTGAAATGGCAGAGCAAGCCATTCAGTTCAAAGGCAATTAGGGTTGTGCAACAAATATTAGCCTCTACAGTGATGTGCACACCCCATGAAAACGTTTTTAAAAATTAACTACCAAATCACTATAGGCATGCATGGATAACTTACACCACTTGCTCCTGTCCCTCACAGTTTAACATTACACCAAAAAGGATTACTCCCTGAAAACCACCTGACCAAGAGTATGTGAATATATTTCTCAGTTCTTTTTTTGACACACTGTTTTAATTTTACAAAGGCCAAATCTCAAAGGACTAAATTGTCTATTATTCCTGTATTCCTCATGTAAAATATGCATACAGAAATTTGCCAACCTGTTCACAAAGGAGTGGTTCGCAGCCCTCGCTCTTTCTCTCTGCACAGCATACAAAGGAGATTCCCAACCCCAAGCCATCATCAAAAAAATAGAAAGTGCATTTGTAATTTTTACCACATTGAGTAACAACAGATTCTGTACCTGTTTTGTTCATACGTTGTGATTAAAATCAGTAAGAATGAGTAAAATACAAATGTAAATGTATGAATTATGCAATGGCACACCTTTCATAAACCTCTATTCTGTCCTTAGAATATGGATTGATGGGAGATCACACAATAAAAAGTCAGCGAACTCGATCAGTTCATGAGAGAAAGGTCCCTCAGGAACAAGCTGATGCTGGTAAAATTATGCCACATACTGGTAATTAATTCAATAGTTATATTCCTGTCTTCATTTTATCAATATAACAAATCCACTGCATGTTTTCATAGAGTTTTTCTTTTAAATTTCAATTGTGCAGATGACATTTCTTGTACATTAACCGTTTTCTTTACAATCAGTTACCCAAAAATAGCTAGAACTATCTTCAAGTCAGTGGCTGTACAATAATTAGCAACTGCATCTTGGAAGCTCAGATTTAATATTAATCAAAACACCACACCATTGCATGTGAGCATTCAAGTATTACTTATTCACAGGGGTTTCCACTAGTTTTACAAAAACAATGAACAAAACTTGGAAGGTGTTCACTTCAATCGGAAGTTAATGTTTATTTGGGTGATTACAAAGGCTTAGGGCTCTTCATTCTCTTTGCCTTAGATGCCCAGGGAAACCCTTGTCTTCAACACATCATAGACCTTCAAAGCATTCACACTGGGTGCGATTTTAACCTGACCTACCCATCGGGTAAATGATGGGATCAAGTGCAATGCTGGTTTGACAGCCAGTTTGCTTTTATTCTCAGTTGAAGTTAATATTAGCTGAAGTGTAAAGCTTGTGGTCTACCTGATTTTGTGGGAGTTCCACCCAAAGAGTTAGGTTAAAATTATTCCCAGATTCTCTGCTACCATCCGTGTTGTCACTCAGCATTCACTGTTAAGGTGCTAAAAAGTGCATGCTATCAGAACTTTCGAAGGACTCATTTGATGTTGGCGAGCATTCGTGAAAAGATTCCAAAAGGAATATTATATCTGTTCCAATTCAGATGATTTTGATTACGGTATCATGTTCATCAATTCAAAAAAACCTACGCAAGCTGTCGTATTTTCTACCTCCACTGAATAGTCAACACTGTATGACCAATCAGAAGCGGATGGTTTGTTCAACGTGGTAATGTTTTCTTTTATGTATTTGAGGGTAATCTGGCCCTTATTCCTTAGTTACAGGGGATGAACGGATTCCCAATCTCAAACAACTTTTCATTTGCTAATCTTATGCTGCACGAAAGGCTTTCTTCAACTTATTTCTGATTAATATACCATCTCATCTTCATTATTATTTTCAATAAAGAATTTATTGCACTCATGTTCATTGAAATGGTCAACTTAGAATTATTGAAACGTGAAGTGTTTTCAATATTAATATTTAATTGTGTTAATGATGGGCCATCTACATTCCCGGTCAATTCACTTCATTTTCAGGCTCCTGGCCATCTGGCACTCAGGCTTCCTTTATCATTCAAAGAATGAAAATGGTTGGCCTTCTAGGAGTTAGGAGCAAGAAGAAAGGAGGTGATGAAGGACCAAAGAGAGAGGAGGCCAGTGATAAAGTTAGCAGGTCTCAGTAGAAGATCCATTCCTGCCAAGCAGTCATTGAGTAAAACTCAAATATTCTGAAGAGGCCATGTGTTCAAACTGGTGTTACACCCTGTCTAGAAGAGGCTGGGTCATAGTCAGTCACTTCCAGGAAGTTCTAAAGGTTGCAAGGGAGGAGGAGTGGAGGGCAAATAATCAGGATTTTCAAATGAAAATATGTGTATTTTTTATTTTGCATGTTTTTTGCATTTAGTGTTTCATTTCATCATGCCTGTGCTTCAATAGTTGTTGACAAATAGTTCCAAGGAAATGAGAATGCTTCTAATTCACTGCAAGGGACTACTACATTGTGTTCAGCACTGGTGTGTAACACTGCTGGTGTTCATTGTATGTTTTGTCGCTGCATTAGACCTGTGAGGCATATAAATGTATTCAAATAAAACTGTTTTGTACTTTCTGTAATTAGTCTTAGCACAAGACCCCAATTTAATAACCAGCCTCCTCATTATGGTTTTCATTAAAACGATGCAAAATCATTTTTTGCAGATTTATTATCTTCAAACTTTTCAATGTTGCAGTTGTGGCATAAACAGAGATATTACGTCGAATGGAGAAGAGATCCTGTGCCATGTTTACCTGCATTAAGATGTGTGCCGTTATTGTTTGTACTGTTTACTGTTGTAACAGAAGTTAAATTCATTTAGCACCAGTTACTGAAGACTTAAACTTTAAAATGATGTGCCAGGAAGAAATTCAAACTGTAATTGATCACAAGGAACATCTCTTAGAGGTGTTTACATTTTAATAAAATTCAAGTCCTCTGCCAAACCAATGAAAGAATGGCAGTTATTGAAATTACAATTCTTCAGCAGACGACATAGCAAGAACAAGGACTGCATCATTACTTTGATGTTATTACTGTTTCACTACATTGTTTCCCCTAAATAACTTAAGCAACAAATTAATGCACATCACCGTTCTGAAATATCACATGCACTTTGGAAATATTAAGAGTTGCAATTTCTCTTGTCTAGTGACTCTTGTCTAGTCTCTCCCCTGACTACTTAAATATATGCCTAAGGACAAGAGAAGGCAGTAAAATAACAGTAATGTCACTGTACTAGTGATTCAGAAGTACAGACTAATGCTTTGAGGACACAGATTCAATTCCAATATTGTAGCTGGTGGAATTTAAGTTCAACTAATTAAAAAAGAGACTGGAATATGAAGCTAGTCTCAGCAATAGTGACCATAAAATTGCTATTGATTGTTATGAAACCTCTATTTGGTTCACTAATATTCTTTGCAGAAGGAAATCTTCCAACCTCACCTGGTCTTACCTACAAGTGACTCTGGAATCATAGCAGTGTGGGTGCCCTTTGGAATAGCTGAGCAAGCCACACCATTCAGGGACAGTCAGGGATGGATAAGAAATGCTGGCTTTGCCACTTATATCCCTGAAAGAATAAATAAATAATTTTGGTTAAATCCCTGACAGTAACGGTACATGAAAGAAACAGATTGGATTAGAGTAATAATGATTAATGTTCCTGAAGAAGCGTAAGAGAGAAACAGAAAAAAAAAGACAGAGAGATACATCTGCCTTTGCCATTTTTTGACTGTTTCCAAACCTGGACATGACTGTCAATGATATTAAGGAATGGATGCTTTGAAATCAACTAACGTATCATTTAAACTAGGCACAGGGATGGCATGTAAAGAGATTAATAATGCCAACTGTACTTTCTAGACACTAATCTTCGTCTTACATATAAATAAAGGAATCCTATTTGTTCAGTCCCAAGATAGATGGGTTACCAACAGTCTGTTCCTAGCTTCCATCTCTTCCTTGTCCAGTGAAGATTTGTATAAATATTTATCAGAAATAATGGTCTTGGCTTGGTTCAATTTTTCTACCAGGCTTATGTAAAAATGGAAACTTTTTTTTATAATTTCAAAAGAAGATATCTTTTTCAGTGTTACGTTTGCTGTCTTTGTTTAATCACTGTTTTGTTTTAGTGCTTTTTTGTTCTGCTTATTAAATCTAATTAACGGACAGCTTCCTGTGGACTGCTAATAAATATAGAAAGAAAACTGCATATGTGAAATAACAAAATGCATCCCATGATATCTAGAGAGGTCAATCAGCATCTGAAAAGGAGAAAGACTTACTTGTGCTTGAACCTTTCATTGGAACAGAAAGATCTTTCCATCTGCAGAAATGCGGAAGCTCAACGTGTAATAACATGTCTCTCACTTTACACATGCTAACTGATCTAAAACCTCTATCAAACCTCCTCTCAATCTTTTCTTTTCCAAGAGAACAATCCCAGCTTCTGCAACCCATTCATGTAACTAAAGTTCCTCATCATCAGAACCATTCTCGCGAATCTTCTCTGCATCCACTCTGATGTCATCACACCCTAAGATGTGGCACCCAAAACAACACTCTGGTTGAGGCCAAATTTGTATTTAATGCAAGTCAAACATAACTTCAACTTTTGTACTCCATATCTTTATTTATCATCATAGAATCCTGACAGTTTGGAAACAGGCCCTTCAGCCCAACAAATCCACACCGAACCTCAGAGCATCCCACTCAGAACCATCCCCCTAATTTACACATCCCTGTACACTACAGGCAATTTGGCATGGCCAATCCACCTAGCCTGCACATCTTTGTACTGTGGAAGGAAACCCATGCAAATGCAGGGACAATGTGAAAACTCCACACAGACAGTCACCCAAGGGTGGAATCAAACCCGGGTCCCTAGCGCTGTGAGACAGCTGTGCTAACCACTGAGCCACTGTGCCACTTTATGAAGCCAAGGATTACATTTGCATATCTACTCCCAGGTCCTCTGCTCCAGTAAACTCTAGAGTTGCAGAATTATAGAATCACAGAAAGGTTACAAAGCAGAAAGAGGCTATTGCTCTCTGTAAAGTTTGTCTAGTGCTACTGCCCTACCTTCTCCTTATAGCCCTACAAATTCTTCTTTTCAAGATTATTAATCCAATTCTGTTTTGAGTGCCTTGATTGAGCTTACCTCCACTACACTCTCAGCAGTGTATTGCAGATCCTAATCCCTCCCTACAATAAGCATTTTAACATTGTTTTTGCCATTGCTTGTTTTGCAAATTGTCTTAAATAACTGTGCTCTGGCTTTTGATCCTTCCACAAACAACATTGCTGTATCTGCACTGCCCAGACACCTCATGTGTTCAAACCCCTCTATCAAATCTCCTCTCAATCTTTTCCAAGAGAACAATCCCAGCTTCTCCAATCCATTCATGTAACTAAAGTTCCTCATCATCAGAACCATTCTCGTGAATCTCCTCTGCATCCACTCTGATGTCATCACACCCTAAGATGTGGCATCCAAAACAACACTCTGGTTGAGGCCAAATTTGTATTTAATGCAAGTCGAACATAACTTCAGCTTTTGTACTCCATATCTTTATTTATAAAGCCAAGGATTACATTTGCATGTGTACTCCAGGTCCTCTGCTCCAGTAACTTCTAGAGTTGCAGACTTTCTTTTGTCTCTTTGTGTTCTTCATCCCAAAATGAATCAGTTCACATTTCTCTGCATTAAATTTCATTTGCCACTTGCCCTCCCATTGCACTAACATGTCTATGGCCTGTTGGGTATCCTTAACATTTTCTGTTCTGCTTTCCAGTGCACAAACACCCAAGATCAACCCCCCAGCCGTGGCTAATACTTGATGTTTGGTTTGGGACATTCAATGACGTGCATTGTTTTCTGTGACTGGCAGGTGACCTGTGCTACCCTGCCCCTGTGATGCTAAAACCATACTTCCAATCTTAAGTAACAGCATGGAGGGTGCGAGGAATTTGAAATAAGAAGGATTAAAAGTATATGCTGTGATCTTCTTCAAAAGCTCTTTGCTCCTTCCCTATTAAAGCTAGATGTGTTGATTATATGGTTGTAGGAGAAACAGGCCCTACTTCTTGTTGTGCTTTGAATAACTTGTTTCAGGACTTGCAAAGATAACGATGCAGCAAAGCACAGGACAGCTGATAACCTTGCAATTAATGTGTCAGTGCATTTGAATACAATTTAGATTTTTTAAGATTCAAAATACATACTTAGTAGGTACATAATGACTAGTTTCACAATTCAGGAATAACTTTCATTAAAGTGCTCACAGGATTCAGACAATGCCACCAAGAGGCCCTTGGAGATGTCATTATCTCCTGCAATGCTTGTTTTCTGACCTCCATTAATGCTGTCATGACATTATTTCTCAATTGTAAATGAGGTTCCCATTCTAAGTGGCCTGGGACTCCTGAGTTGATATACACATTGGCTGTTAGCCTGCAATTATATATTTGTATTTGGGAAAAGCAAACACAAAAGTATAATTCTGTCTGATTCAGAAAGGAAACGATGGGAGATTCTCTTTCCTCCCCTTGTAACTAATTGCCCTCTCCTCCCACAACCCTTACCCAATGTCAGGGAGGCTAGCTCCAATCATTTGGGTTTTAAAAATAAATCAATCATGGGATGTGGGGATTGCTGACTGGGTCAGCATTTATTGCCCAGACCCACCTGCATTTGAGAAGGTAGTGGTGAGCTGCCTTATTGAACCGTTAGGTCCATGTGGTATAGGTAGATTCACATTGCTTTTGGGGTGGAAATTTCAGAATTTTGACACATCACAGAGTACAACTTCAATGGCCAGGAAACAAGGTATGTGAAAGTATTCAAACAGACCAATGAAGTTCATAAGCAGCACTTTCCAAACTTTATCTTACTGTCGTCCCATTTCAAGGTTTGAAAATTTTCACAACCCCTGAGAGAGAGGAAGGACCTGCTGGAGTGGGAGCATGGCTGTTTCGAACTCCATGGTAGCCACTACTGCCGCGGACCTTCCCACCCCAAAACTTCATATCACGGACCCTAGCATCACAACTTCCAGTTTGGAAAGCCTCCTTTTACATGCATTTGATTAGGTATCTATAGAAAGTCTTTTTCAGCTTGAAAATATGGATAGTTCCCACTAAGAGTCCCAAGGTGTTTCATATATCCGTTCAGCAGCTAAATAATATGTGTTTGTAATCAGACCCCATCAATTCGGAAGTAATAGATGAGAGTTTCAGAGGTAGTTAAAAATCTGACACCTGCTCAATACAATTTCTTCACGGTTATAATAACTAGTTGACTGGTTGCAGACTGTATCAGTCCTGGCTATCCTTGGCACTGTTATTGTGCTATTGACAATGGAATTTGTGCTGTTTAATGATTGCTATGTCATTCTTTACATACAGGAGACCCTGTTACAGAAGAATGGACCCAGTGGAGTATGTGTTCAGTAACATGTGGTCAAGGGTCGCAGGTGCGAACCAGAGCTTGTGTATCATCTTACGGGATTCTGTGCAGTGTGCCTTTAAGAGAATCAAGGGTTTGCAATAACACTGCCCTCTGTCCAGGTAGTGTTAGTAATGGATGAGTAAAAATATGGATGTTTAATTATGTGACTCAATACAGACAAGACGACCAAAATTATTTTCAAATTCCTGCATTTTTCTCCTATTTACCTTTTTCTTTAATTCAGTATACGAAATGTTGAGACATTTTACCTATGATAAGCTTAAAACAGTGTGAAAGTCAGAAATTATTTTAAGATTAGCACTGCAATGATGGGTTTGGTTTTGACGAGGTTTCATGAAACCTACATAAAGAAGGTGGCTAGGAAAGCTCATTGCTTCCAATTAGGACAGTCGACAGATCACACTGTTTCAGCGAAAACATCAGGTAAATTGGAATATTTCTTGTCAGCAGCTGTGCAGAAGCCTGTTTAGCTTTATCTATATATTTATTTATTTCAGTGCTGCTTTGCAAAAACTGAATAGTTTTCACATTGTGATATTGCTACTAACTGGTTGGGGTACAGCTGCTGTTGCAATGTTGCCAGATAGTGATTGTTTGTATATCTTAAAATGACTCATTGTGTTCAAACTCACGGGCCATAATTACTGAAGGTCGACATTGACACACACCGGAACTTTTGGTGCTTGGGGTGGGGTGGGGTGGGGGGAGAGAAATAGAAAAGCAAAAGCATGAATGAAAAAAATATATTTAATGGTGATGGATGCTTTGAACTGTCAGAGCATTCAGGTCAGACTCCCTGTACAAGAATAGAACATAGAGCTGGTGGAATTAATTTGCATTTATCCCAAGTGCATAAATGGTCTCTTATATATTTCAAATGTTACAATTGCCTGACCTTGTCATTTACTAGTCACACAAGTTCATGTTTAATTAAGTATAAAATGTCCAATTTTGGGCAGAGAGGTGGCAATTCACTTGCCCAGCAAGCAACGTGGGCTCCTACTATCCTTGGTGGAGATGTTGCAGCACAGGATAATTGATGCTACCCTGAACTCCTCACACGCACCCTGCCACTAGAGAAGCCTTGCCCAGCTGAGTGCAATGTTGCTTTGCATTTTTTCCTTGGCCATGGGCGTTGGCAGAGGAAGCGCCATTGATACTGGTACCCCGGTCCTAGTCTCCACTAGTCCCGAAGAAGTAACTTTCTTCTCTAACCATTGCAGTTCACATGATATTACTCTGTATGATTTGAAGCATTTAAGTGGAGGCTCAGTGCCCTCTTCAGAACAAAGCCAAATTTCAATTTCATTATTTGTCATGTTGCTTCCAATGAACATAATCTCATATCATCAAATCATAGAATCTCTACAGTGTGGAATCAGGCCATTCAGGCCATTGAGTCCGCACCAACCTTCCTAAGATCATCCCACCCAGACTGAACCCCTACCCTATCCCTGTAACCCTGCATTTTCCATGGCCAATCCGCCCAATTATCTTTGGGATAAATGGGTTTTTCATATGACAGTAGTGTTTCCGCATGAGCCCTTTGGCCACAATTAAAAATATATACACTGGCTTTTTTCAGTATTTTGTCTTTCAATCACTGTTTATTTCAGAAGCATAGGTGGCCCTTGCATGGTTCCAAGGAAGCGAGGGTGGCAGGTTGGCATAAAATTGATCTGTCTCGCCTCATGTTTCTGCTACAAGACACAAGGAAGTTCTTTATTACCATACGCCTTCTATACCAGCCAGTCTCAGAAGTATAAGATTGAAAATTTGATATTAAGCACAAAAGATAACTAAATCAAGGATCACCTGGATGTGTGGGGCTGCTGACTGTCATTATGTTTGATTATTTTGGCCTAGATACACCCAACAACATATAAGCATGCACACCAGAAGCAAAGGCTTACTCAGTGGTCTTGTTGGTGAACACAGGTCACAAAAATATCTCTGAGATAACAAGGTGTAGAGCTGGATGAACACAGCAGGCCAAGCAGCATCAGAGGAGCAGGAAGGCTGACGTTTCGGGCCTAGACCCTTCTTCAGAAAGCTGATGTTTCGGGCCTAGACCCTTCTTCAGAAATTTCTGAAGAAGGGTCTAGGCCCGAAACATCAGTCTTCCTGCTCCTCTGATGCTGCTTGGCCTGCTGTGTTCATCCAGCTCTACACCTTGTTATCTCAGATTCTCCAGCATCTGCAGTTCCTACTATTTCTAAAACAAAAATAGCTCTGTCAGCTTGGAAGAAAATAAGGAGACTGAAATTGGGCACTCTTGTGGGCTGGGGAGAAAGTAGGGGCAGTTGACTGGAGGTGACCCCTGCTGGAAAGGCATGCATGCATATTTGTGGAGAGCAGGATCAGGTTCCGGTGTGATGCTTTTTCTGTTGAATAGCCCACCATACCTCAGCATTCAGATTGACACATTATTACCATTCAGGTGGCTGAATTACAGCTGTGGACTGCAATCCAGAGGGGAAAGAATCCAACAGTGATAGGGCGCTACTGCAATGAAATAGGCTCTGTTTAGAGACATTTCCCATGTTTTGTTCCTATTTCTTGATGGCTCATAGCATCACTTTCAACTAAGCAATAATGACATTTGTGTAGGATTGGCTAAGTGTACTGCATGTTCAGTGCTGAATTACAGTTTAGATACTGTGTGGGACTGATGTCTACTGATTGAATCATTTTAGCTAATATTGGACTTTCCACGGAGTCTTTTATGTACCTGAGAGAAACATTGATGCGTGATACGATGCCTTTCACTTGTGCTGTAATATGCAATGGATATAATTTTGATTACTATCTGATCACAGCAGGAAGATGGTAGCAGAATAGTTATGTCACTGCACTAGTAATTGAGAAGCTGAAGCTCTGGGGACCTGGGATCACATCCTGTTTTAGTAGCTGATGAAATTCAAGTAATAAAATCTGAAAAGGTTATCTCAAAAATGGTACTGTAAAACTGTCATTTAAAAAAATCCATCTGGTTCACTAATGTTCCTTAGGGAAGGAAGTCTGCCCATCCTTATTTATGACTCCAGACCCACAGCAATGTGGTTGACTCTGAAATGACTTACAGAACTTCAAAATTCAAGGGCGATTAGGAATGGACAACAAATGTTGGTCTTGTATGTGGTTATTGCGGATTAGAAGAATGGTTTAAAAAATACAGCCAATCAAGATCCTTGTACTTGTCGAAAAATCTGACTAATTTCATGGCCTGACCTGTGCTCACTGAATGCAAGTCCTAACCACCCTGCCAACATCCATTCCTAAAAATTACATCCCACCTGACTTTCAAACATTTCGCCCCTGCAATTTTGGGATTCAAGTCATAATTCCTTTACCTTCTCCTCCTCATGCTTTGTCTTTGAAAATCTAGTTTCAAAAATGTTTTGTCATACCTCTAAGTTCCAATGCTTAACAAACAATTACCTCTGAAATAAGTCCAGAGAGGCTGGTATCCCGTCACCAAGTCGCCATTTATTTACATGTGGAGAGTCTTTGATGCTGATCCATCTCCCTCAGAACCAGCTCTCAGAGTGAACAGGATGCCTGACATGCATCTTCATATCTGTCAGCCAGGGCTCCCTGATTGGACCAAATAGCCAGCATCAAGGAATTCATACTCTATGTCCACTTGGCTGACCTTGTTACAATCTTGACTTGTGACATCCTTTGGGCCATACTTCAGTGTAACGGCAAGGCATATCTGCAGTATTACTGGGAGAGGAATGTATGACAAGCAACAACTTTCTTTATTCTTTCATAGCACGTGGGCATCATAGGCAAGAATCACAGAACTGAATTACAGAATTGTTACGGTGCAGAAGGAAGCCATTTGGTCCATTGTGCTTAGACCAGCTCTTCAAACGAACATAATTACTCAATGCCAGTCTCCTGTCTTTTTCCCGAATCCTTGTACACTATTTCTATTCACATAATGGTCCAATGCTCTCCTGAATGCCTCAATTAAACCTGTCTTCACCACATTTTCAGACCATGCATTCCATATACTAACTACTCACCATGTGGAAAAGATTTTCCTCATATCACGCTGCTTCTATTGCACATCACTTTAAATCTATGCCCTCTTGTTCTTGCTCTTGATAATTTTTGGCAAGGCCAGTATTTTGTCACCCATCACTAACTGCTCTTGAACTGAATGGTTTGCTCAACCATTTCAGAGAATAATTAAGAGTCAACCACATTGCTGTGGATCTGGTGTCACAAGTAGAGATGGCAGACGTCCTTCCCGAAAGGACATTAGTGAACCATGTAGGTAGGTTTCTATCATGACCTCATTGCACCATTTATCTGTGACTAGCTTATTGCGTCTAGATTTTTTTTTAAATTTCAATTTAAATTCTACCAGATGCCATTTGAACAGATGTTTCCAGATCTGGGCCTTTGAATTCAAGTCCAGTGATATTACTACTGCACCATCATTTCCCACTTAATGGCCCTGTTTTGGTTATAATTTAATTTATTCCCCTCATGTTTCTATGGCTTTGCAGTGCATTGACCCCTTTTCTGTCTAGAAATCCAGGCTGAAGTTTTACAGCTAGGCCTCTGCCAATACTGCTTCCCACCCAGGAGGAGGATGAATGAGTGACTGCCTCCAGGGCTGTTTGTTGGTTCTTCCTATTTATCCCTGTGGAGAATTGTTTGACATTTCAGTGTCTATACAACGAGATTGTAAAGCTCTCCCTCGGGATAAATTGTTGGTAAAGGCCGTATACTGGCACTGTAGGCATTTTCCATTCATCTCTAATTGATGTTAATGTGTGGGCACCGGGAATGATGCCTTTTTCTTGGTTAAAGAGCAACTTATCACATTTTTAAACAAGAAATTAGAACTTCTGCCTCTTACAGTATATAATCATTTAATACAGTTCTGTAAAATATTAACTACTTGACCTGTGTGCATTGATTTATATTTATTGTTATTCAATATTATTCACATTGAAAGGAGACTTCAGGTATTCTTCGTGGTAAAGTTGTCATTGTTAGGCTTCTCAGACCACATGAAAGAAATGGTTCTTTTTTGCATTGTTTGTTTTGTTTATTGTGTCAGGAGACTACCATTCCCTGACTGGGAGCAGGTGGAAGATCTGTTTCCAAACCACTGGGAATCCTGGCCCAGAACTGAGCATATGCACCGCACTGAGCTTGTATATGACAGGCACTTGTATGAGTATGCCACTACTTTTCTTCCCAATCATTCTAGGTGCATCTGTGTAAACTTTGCCCCCACCTTGATGCATCTTCTGGGAGTGTGATGATGGGGAAATGGCAGACATGGAGCAGTATGTGGCGTAGGATAACAGCAATGTGCTGTACATCCCCAACCACTGATCTATATCTCCTCCTCACCTTCACATAATGTCTGAGCAGCCTTAAAAACTCACCTCATTTTTTAAAAATTCATCTTAAGGCTGTTAAATCTAACGTCTGCTTTTACAAACTGCTTTTGTTCTGTTGTAGTGCATGGCGTCTGGGAAGACTGGTCACCCTGGAGCTTGTGTTCATTCACTTGCGGCAGAGGTCAAAGGACAAGATCAAGGTCATGCATTTCTCCTCAGTATGGTGGGCGGGCTTGTGACGGACCAGAGTCCCAAACAAAAATCTGCAACATTGCCTTGTGCCCAGGTTAGTGCAACATCCAGTTATACAATGGCTTGTTTGGTGTACTGTCATAGGGCACAGGCCATTCAGACCCTCAACTTCATTGCTCGAGCCTTCATTTAAATGATTCCTGATTGATAAATTACCTTCACCAACCCACAACACCCCTAACAACCTCCATTTCGAAGTTTTCTGTTGTGCCTCCCACTGACAATTTGAGGCAGTTATCCCCTTGGTGTGAAGAGAGGCATTCTGAGATGATCGCTGAACAGCCAAAATCAAATTTGAAGGTTATACCCTGGCGAATGACATGACAAGAATGTCATGCCTTATAAGTTCTTATGGAAATGTAAAGAACTGAAGGACACTGTGTGATAAAGTCCCTATTCAAGAACTACAATTTATTGCCTTGTAAAGTTAATAAAGAAAAGCTTTTACCTCAGGCCTTTTGACTGTAGTGGAAGCATGTGGCAAATAATAGAACTGGCATTTGATTAAGAGTCACCATAAAAATAAAGTGCTGTAAAGATAGAAAGGCTTGTGTATATACAGTGCTTTTTCATGATCACTGGGTCTCTCAAAATGGTTTATAGTCAATGAAGTTTTTTGAAGTATAGTCATTGATGTAATGATGTACAACAGACAGTTTGATAATCAAATAATCTGTTTGTGGTGATGTTGAGCTTGATGTCACCCAAGATAACTAGGGCGAACATGTGTCAGGTTCGCATCTAATGCCCAACTGAGAGAGAGCAGAAAAGGCTCCTGTTTAACTGAGGTCTCATCTGTGAATGATGGTATCTCCAGCAATGCAGCACCTCCTAGGCATTGCACTACAGTGTCAGCCTTGACTGTTATGGACAATCCAGTTGCCACATTACAGAAGGACGTGAAGGCTTTGGAGAGGGCGCTGGAGAGGTTTGCCAAGATTTGGGAAGGATCAAATGTGGCAAGAAAAGAAAAAGCAACAAAAGAAAACATGATAAACAAAATAAGGTGTAGAGCTGGATGAACACAGCAGGCCAAGCAGCTTCAGAGGAAGGCTGACGTTTCAGGCCTAGACCCTTCTTCAGAAAAATGAGATTTTTCTGAAGAAGGGTCTAGGCCCGAAACGTCAGCCTTCCTCTGATGCTGCTTGGCCTGCTGTGTTCATCCAGCTCTACACCTTGTATCTCAGATTCTCCAGCATCTGCAGTTCCTACTATCTATGATAAACAAAAATCCTGTCAGAGAAAATGTACATTGAAGACATTCAAAGAGGTTGTCTTTAAGGGTGGCACGGTTGTTCAGTGGCTAGCACTGCTGCTTCACAGCACCAAGGACCCCGGTTCAATTCCACCCTTGGGCAATTACCTATGTGGAGTTTGCATGTTCTCCCCATGTCTGTATGGGTTTCCTCCCACAGTCCAAAGATGTGCAGGTTAGGTATATTGGTAATGCTAAATTGTCCATAGTGTCCAGGGATGTGCAGGCGAGGTGGATTAGCCATGGGAAATGCAGGGTTACAGGTGTAGGATGGGGGAGGGGCAGGGTGCTGGGTTGAATGATCTTTGGAGGGTCACGTGGACTCGATGGAGCAAATGGCCTGGTTCCACACTGTAGGATTCTATTCTATACTGCCTGGTTTAGAGGATATGAGCAATAAGGAAAGGCTGGAAAAACTCAGGTTGCTTTCTCTGCTGCAGCAGGGACTGAGGGGAGACTTGATAGAAGTCTATAAAATTATGAGATGCATACATAGGGTTGACAGTCAGAATTTTTATCTCAGAGTTGAAATGTCTAATATTATGGAGCATGCATTTAAGCTGAGAGGGGGGCGAAGTTCAAAGGAGACGTGAGGGGCAATTTTTTTTTACACAGAGATTGGTAGGAGTCTGGAACATGCTGCTATGAGTGGTGGTAGAGGCAGATACGATGGGGACTTTGAAGGGATTTTTAGATAAGCACGTGAATATGTAAGGAATTGCAGGATATGGGCCAAGGGCAGGCAGAAGGGATTAGTTTAATTTGGCGTCATGTTCGGCACAATATCTAAAGCCAGGAACAAGATATGAATACAAAGCCTTGCCCCTCAGAGATAAACATGGTGCTAACTAAGCCTAGCTGGCACCAATGTGCTGTAATGATACAAACAAGAGAGTACAACCAGTACAGAATTAACCAACCATTTCTTTAAACATTCATCCTTGGAGTCATTGGCAAGTTTTAACACCCATCCATAGTTGTCTGGAACATAGGAATATCGGAGCAGAAGAAGGCCACTCTGCCCCTCCAGCTTGATCTGCTATGTTAGATCATGACTGGTAATCTACCTCAACTCCATTTTCCCACACTATCCCCGTATGCCTCAATGCCATTAGTATCTAGAAATTTCAATGAATGTACTCAATGCCTGAACCTGGACAACCCTCTGTTGTAGAGAATTCCAAAGATTCATCACCCACTAACCGAAGAAATTGCTCCTCATTTCAGTTCTAACTCAGTTGCGTAAACCTTATTCTGAGATTGTACTACCCCCATTCTAGATCTACCCAACCAGAGAAAACATCCTTCCTACTGATCCCTGTCAGAATCTTGTATGCTCCTTTGATGTATTGGTGTAAGGTTTTTTGGAAAATCTCATAGGAATTGGACACCACCAACTGGGCTGTTACCATTTCTAAGCAGTTAAGGTAAAATGTCTTGGCGTAGATCTGGAGTCACACTGAGGCTAGATCTCGTAAAGGTGGCAAAGCTCAGTCTCTGAAGGGGCATTAGTGAACAGTGAACATTGAGCACTGGCAGACAGGGGAGTTTTTGGCAAAGTGGTATCGTTAAGAGCCGAGTGATCCAAAATCCCAGACTGAAACCCTGAAAACAGGAGTTCAAGTCCCACTAAGGCAGATGGTAACATTTGAATTTCAGTCCATAAAATCTGGAATCAGATGCTAATTTAATCAATACCGCAAAATGATTGTCGTAAGAATTCATTTGGTTCACAGACGCCCTTCAGAGAAACAAATCTACCATCCTTTTCCTGGCCTCCATTTGGCTGCAGAGCCACAGCAATGCTATTTTACTTTATTTATGGGAACTGGCTGTGGCTAGCAAAGCCAGCACTTAATACCCATGCCCACATCTTTGAGAAGGTAATAGTGAGCTGTCTTCTTGAACCAATATAGTCCATATCCTATAGATAGGCCCACAGTGGCAGTAGGGAAGCAGTTCCAGGATTTTGACCGAGCAACACTGAAGGAACAGTAATATATTTCCAAGTCAGGATGGTGAGTAGTTTGAAGGGGAATTTAGAGGTTGTGATGTTCCCATGTATCTGCTGACCTTGTCCTTCTTGATGGAAATGTATGTGGGTTTGGAAGAGATTGCCTTAAGAAATTTGGTGAATTTCTACTACCACTGAGCATTGGTGGGGGAAAGGAATGAATGCTTTTGGATGTAGTACCAATCAAGTGGACTGCTTTATTCTGGATGGTATCCAATCTATTAGCACAGTGATAATGCTTCCTAACAGAATTGAAAACATTTTTCAATGTGAAGGTGGAACTTCACATCCGCAAGGACTGAGTAGTGGTCACTCTTACCAATACTTTCATCTGTCTGTGGCCAGCAGATTAGTGAAAATAAAGCCAGGAACGTTTTCCCCTCTTGTTGGTTTGCTCACTACCTAGTCTGGCAGCAATGTCCTTTAAGACTCAACCAGCTCAGTCAGTCTTGGTGATGAAGTCCCTCCAGAAAGTACATTTTGCACTCTTACCATCCTCAGTGCTTCCTCCAGGTATTGATGTGGAGGTGTTGGTGTTGGACTGGGGGGGACAAAGTCAGAAGTCACAAGATACCAGGTTATTTCTAACAAGTTTATTTGAAATCACAAGCTTTCAAAGTGCAGCCCCGTCGTCAGGTGCAGTGGGAAAGAAGAGCACATAGACACACAATTTTTATAGGCAGAGAGATCAAGGGTTGAGAGGTCAAAAGATCATGCAACTGGTGAGAGTGGAGTGTCAGACAATAAGTGTCTACATGTGACCAAGAGTGGATAGACAGTGAGTAAAGTGTCAACAGCTGAATAACCAGCAAAGAGATGACCTATAATCCAATTAAATGAGGCAGAGAGATAATTTAAGAAAAATTAAAAATAAGGTGGTTCTGAAAACAAACTAAATGACTGGAATGACATGATAGGTATGAGTCACATGCCAAGTGTCTAACCAAAGTAATAAATAATTCAAAACTGTACAAACTAATTAAAGTAGATAGATCATAACAATTTATCAAGGTGATGATGTCAAAACAGGGCAGTAAGGAAGATTTAGAGACAGTGGGGGCTGCCGATGCTGGAGAATCTGAGATAACAAGGCGTAGAGCTGGATGAACACAGCAGGCCAAGCAGCATCAGAGGAGCAGG